>NC_134784.1:5048256-5053256 GCF_046742065.1 Oratosquilla oratoria
GAGAGAGAGAGAGAGAGAGAGAGAGAGAGAGAGAGAGAGAGAGAGAGAGAGAGAGAGAGAGAGAGAGAGAGAGAGAGAGAGAGAGAAGAGGGGTAAAGGAAAACGAAAAGGTGAGGGAGAAATATATGAAAATATTTCTAAAAATGCCCCAGGGTTGGGTTAAAAAAAGAGGGGGGGGGGCAGGAAAGTGGCTGAGAGCGTGTGATGTGAGACTTGGAATGAGGGAGATGGGGGAAGAAGAGGAGAAGGAAGAGATGGTGGAGTAAAGGAAGAGAGATTACAGTAGTAAGAATAGAAATAGAGAAACAAGAAGATGTTAAGAAACATGGAAGACAAGGAAAAGAAGACGATTAAAAAAATTATGAATATAATGTTTGGGATGACCTAGTAAAGCAAAGGGATAGGAAGAAATGCTTTTGGGTGAGAAGGAAAAGAGTGAAGAGGAGGTAGAGGAAGCGGAAGAAGAAGAGGCAAGGAGGAAGAGGAAGATGGGGAAGAGGAAGAGGAGGAGGAGGAAGAGAAGGAGGAAGAGGAGGAAGAGGAGAAGGAAGAGAAGGAGGAAGAGGGAGAAGGAAGAGGAGGAGGAAGAGGAGGAAAAGGAAGCGTAGGAGGAAGAGGGGAAGGAAGCGAAGGAGGAAGAGGAGGAAGAGGAGAAGGAAGAGGAGGAGGAAGAGGAGGAAGAGGGGGAGAAGGAAGAGGAGTAGGAAGAGGGGAGGAGGAAGAGGAAGAATAACAGGAGGAAGAGGGGGAGGAGAAAGAGGGGAGTAAGAAGAGAAGGAAGAGGAGGAAGAGGAGAAAAATGAGACGGAGGAAGAGATGGATGAAAAGGAGGTGGAAGAGAAGAAGGAGGAGGAGGAGGAGGAGAGGAAAGGCATGTGGTTAGTCGAGGGCAAAGTTGAACTCAGGGGCGCCCCGGGGCGGGACGAGTGAGAGAGGGGGAAAGAAGAAAAGAGGGAGAAAGGAGGGGTGGTGGTGGGGGCGTTGGAGATGGATCCGCCCACCCGCCCGCGGGGCAGCTGCTGAGGTCCGCGTCTGGTTGCGATGGAAATGTCTTCAGGAAATAAAGACTGAATGGAACCGAGAGGATTGGAATTATATCATTCGAGTAAATGGACCTGTGCGTTTAAGTGTACACATACAAACACACATTCGTACAACACGAAAACACGATCACAAAGACGCACACGCGCGTACGCATACACACGAACAAACACACACACCTGCACGAACATAAACACACACACAAACACGCGCGTGCATACAAGGATTACATGTGTGAGGAGGAAAAATACTTGTAAAAAAGAAAGAACGAAATAGCAGAGTTTCCTGTTTCATAAGTTCGGAACGTCTCGCTCCTAAACTGTGAGAAAGTACATCATACTCTTCAAAGCAGAGACGTAAACTTGTGTTCACTTATATCATAATCTATCACACTACGCTTCGCTGTGTTCATCTAAACGTGAAGTGGAATTTCTATATTAAGCCTAAGCGCAAATTGAGACGCAGGCGAGACAGGGGACTCAGCACAGGGCAGACTTCCTGTTGCTGAATTGAAATACAGTTTGAACTTCTTTCTTACTTGAAATGCTTCTAGATGTACTATCTCAGCATTCCAACTGAGAGGTTCACATTGTACTTTAATTCAGCAAGAGGGAGTCTGCCTTTGCTCTGCGCTGCGTCACCTGCCTGTGTCTCTCCTCCGTCTCAGTTAGCACCTCGGCTTAAGCATAGTTGGTCTGCATTTCTCATGTTAATCTAAAGCACAATTTTCCTCAATTCTTTAATCTTTTCTTCCTGTCAGTATGTGAATTTCAGCTAGATTGTTCCATTGGCAGACACAGTTTTTGCATCTAATCTATTTCCATAGAAGTAGAATGAACAGGATACGGTGATGCAATACACGGAAGAGAGTATCTTGGTCCTATTGTATGCAGAAGAGTTGGACATCCACCTTGGTTCATAATAGGAAACCATCACTTATAGTGTATATGTGTATGGTCCATGGCGCTGTGTCCTTCTTTAACTGAAGGTGTTTCGAAATGTTGGTGATGTGTCTGTTTTTTGTTTTTTTTTTAACTTACGAAAAAAGAGAAGAACCTAGAACTTCCTCTCTCGTTCTCTCTCTCTCTCCCCTCTCCCTCTCTCTCTCTCTGTCTCTCTCTCTCTTACGACATGTAAACACCACACACGCACGCACACACAAACACACACACACACACACACACACACACACACACACACACACACACACACACACACACACACACACACACACACACACACACACACACACACACACACACACACACACACACACAAACACACTCACACTCACATAGAGAGAGAGAGAGAGAGAGAGAGAGAGAGAGAGAGAGAGAGAGAGAGAGAGAGAGAGAGAGAGAGAGAGAGAGAGAGAGAGAGAGAGAGAGAGAGAGAGAGAGAGAGAGAGAGAGACAGACAGACAGACAGAGAGCGAGAGAGAAGCACACCCGCATACAGACAAGTGTGTTAGGTTCTTTCAAGTGTGGCTATGAGTAAAGAGAGAGTCGGGCTCGGCAAAGGCTACAATAGACGAGAGTCCGGCGGGAGTAAATCCCACAACAGGTGAGTCCCACAGAGTTCCCAACCAGATGGCGCTGCGGGCCTGTCAGACAAGGAGAGCCTAGAGGGAGTGGGTCCCGTGGAAGTAGGGGAGACGGGGAGTTGGAGAGGGAGTGAAGGGGAGGGGTATGGGGAGTGGACGAGGGATGTATATGTGGAGGAAGGATGGAGAAGGGATGTGGGTGGGTGGATTATGTGATGAGGAGAGGGAAGGGAGGAAGAGAAGAGAAAGAGTACAGGAGGATGAGAGAAGAAATGGAAGAGGAAAGAAGGGAAGACAAGCAGAATAAAAGAAGAGAAAAAAGAGAAGAGGAGGAGGAGGAGGAGGAAGAGTCGTGGGAAAAGAAGAAAGGGAAGATGGCGGTGGAGGAGAAGAGGAAGAGAAGGAGGAGAAGAAGGAAGAGGAGGCAGAGGAGGAGGAGGAGGAGAGGGACAGGGAGGAGGAGGGCAAAGAGGAGGAAAGGAAAGGGTGAGGAGGAAGAGTTGAAAGTTGACAGGAAAAGAATGGGGGTCAAGAGAGTTACTGACGAGCTGATTGAACAAGTTGACAGTCAAGGGGGAGTGTGAATAGCGAGACGAGAAGAGGAAGCGGGGAGGAGGAAGAGGAGGAGAAGGAAGAGGAGGAGGAGAAGGAAGAGGAGGAGAAGGAGGAGAAGGAGAAGGAGGACGAGGAAGAGAAGGAGAAGGAGGAGGAGAAGAAGGAGGACTAAGAGGTGAAGGAGGACTAGGAGAAGGAAGAGGAGGAGGAGGAGGAGGAGGAGGAGAAGAAGGAGGACTAAGAGGTGAAGGAGGACTAGGAGAAGGAAGAGGAGGAGGAGGAGGAGGAGGAGGAGGAGGAGGAGGAGGAGGAGGAGGAGGAGAAGGAAGAAGAGGAGGAGGAGGAGAAAGAAGAAGAGGAGGAGGAGGAGGAGGAGGAAAAATAGGACGAGTACGAGGAGGAAGAGGAGGAGGAGGAGGAAGAAGAGAAGGAGAAGAAAGAGGAAGAGGAGGAGGAGGAGGAGGAGGAGGAGGAGATACTATACTAGGAGGGCACAGAGGAAGAAGGGAATGCTTATGAGGAATCAAGTATCCTGCTTTGAGTAATGTTCTCACGTATCGGTCTTTTAGAAAGGCTTTCGTGTGTGTGTGTGTGTGTGTGTGTGTGTGTGTGTGTGTGTGTGTGTGTGTGTGTGTGTGTGTGTGTGTGTGTGTGTGTGTGTGTGTGTGTGTGTGTGTGTGTGTGTGTGTGTGTGTGTGTGTGTGTGTGTGTGTGTGTGTGTGTGTGTGTGTGTGTGTGTGTGTGTGTGTGTGTGTGTGTGTGTGTGTGTGTGTGTGTGTGTGTGTGCGTGCGTGCGTGTGTGTGTGTGCGCGTGCGTGTGCGTGTGTTTGCATGTGTATTCATGTCTGCGTATTATTAAAAATGAGGGGACGACATGGAACTCATTGTAAGCATCTATACGATTTTCACAAATAACCTATAGAAGTTATTTCTTCTTAATTACATATTCACAAACTATGTTCAAATCTTCAAATAATCACCCCATTTGCATACATTCACTTGGTATTCATACAAAACTGAATGAGCGATCTTTGACGTAACAGGCAAATGTAATGAAAAAAACAATGTTCACATTTTGGATCATCATTTCAATATTTACAAACGTGATTTAGATGTGTAATAATGTCCAACTGGTAGTATAAAATTTTAATATTTTTCTGTAAACACCTGTTCCGAAAGTCAACATTTATCCATTAATTAGCCTTCAACTTCATACATCTCTATTTTGCCTACAAAGAGTACCCCCTACTCTCCCTCTCTTTCCCTCCCTTCTTCCCTTTCCCCTCTTCCCGTCCGTCTGTCTGTTACCTCCCTTTCTCCCGTCTCTTTACGTCTCTCTCTCTCTCTCTCTCTCTCTCTCTCTCTCTCTCTCTCTCTCTCTCTCTCTCTCTCTCTCTCTCTCTCTCTCTCTCTCTCTCCCTTTTTCTCTCTCTTTTTCTCTCTCCCCCTTTCTCTCTCTCCCCCCCTTTCTCTCTCTCTCTCTCTCTCTCTCTCTCTCTCTCTCTCTCTCTCTCTCCCTTTTTCTCTCTTTTTCTCTCCCCCCTTTCTCTCTCTCCCCCCTTTCTCTCTCTCTCTCCCCCCTTTCTCTCTCTCTCCCCTTTCTCTTTCTCTCCCCCTTTCTCTCTCTTTCCCTCCCTTTCTCTTTCTCTCCCTTTCTCTTTCTCTCCCTTTCTCTTTCTCTCCCTTTCTCTCTCTCGCCCTTTCTCTCTCCCTTTCTCTCTCCCTTTCTCTCTCTCGCCCTTTCTCTCTCTCGCCCTTTTTCTCTCTCCCTTTCTCTCTCTCTCCCTTTCTCTCTCTCTCCCTTTCTCTCTCCCTTTCTCTCTCTCTCCCTTACTCTCTCTCTCCCTTTCTCTCTCTCCCT
>NC_134784.1:5058256-5063256 GCF_046742065.1 Oratosquilla oratoria
GTATGTGTACGCGCACGCGTGTGCCTAACAGTACACTATGTAGACTTCCAATTTCCTAGCATAACAGGTCAACAGGTCCAAGATGGTCAGGTCATCAGTCATTGTAAGACTTCACAGTTGTATCTGGAAGTTCTTCATTAGTTCATATACACATAATTTATATATAAATAATTGTCATTACATCTAAATTAGGTATTCATGCAGAAAATCTAGGTTATATCTAAATATGTGCCTTGATACTAACGCACGAACGTACACACACACACACACACACACACACACACACACACACACACACACACACACACACACACACACACACACACACACACACACACACACACACACACACACACACACACACACACACGCACATACACATACGCACATACACATACGCACATACACATACGCACACACACACACACACACACACACACACACACACACACACACACACACACACACACACACACACAAAAACAGATATATATATATATATATATATATATATATATATATATATATATATATATATTATATATATATGTATTATATATATATGATATATATATATATATAAATATATATATATACATATATATATATATATATATATATATATATATATATAGAGAGAGAGAGAGAGAGAGAGAGAGAGAGATGTATAAATTATGTCAACATTTCATGAATATTGCAAGAAGAAGTCTGCCGAGGCGCTACGCCGATGTTTTTTGGGGCAGATGGAGTTAAAGGCTTAACCTCTCGATCAACAAGCCGTCGAGAAAGAGTGTTCATCACTTCGTTGGTGTTAGCCAGTGGTGCTCTATGTACGGGACCCTATCGCGCCGAAGATGTCAAGAGGTTAAGGGATGACTTTAAAAGTACGTTGTGCTCGTTGCGATTATCGCTTAACGATGATCGTCAAACGATTGTAAAGAGCAATAGTTCTTTGATTTTCAATTGGACTGTTTTGCTTCGAACTGTAAAGTACTGAGATGATCCTTCTAACCGAACTTACAAACGTGCTTACCCACGTAGGATGCCAGTTAGTAGGATACGCGTCACCCGCCATTAGCTATGGTACTAAACTAATAATCTCACCGAGGAAAACTTACCTTCAGGAAGGTAAAAGAGAGGACGGAAGGTAAAAGTCAAATGTGATATGTTTTGTAGGGATTTCTATAAAGTCCCGAGAAAAATTGACAGCGTAAATCTTATTCACTCCCTACCCTGAACGACGGGGGTCGGGAAGGGAGCGTGGGGAAGTGTGTTGTAGCACCAAATCCGAACATACTCGTATCATTGGAACACGAAACTTATTCAACTTAATTTTCCCTCCCTTCCATCGGAAGCCATTGTGTTTTCTCCTCGATGGCCACGTTCGATGTGTCTTTATTATGATGATGGTGTTGGGGGCAAGGCGTTCCCTGGAATCGCGGTCTCGTGCCTGGAATCCCCTCCTAGAATCTCCTTCAGGATCGTCCGACCGTTTATGATTTAAGAAAACGAAATGGAATTGCAAAAGCCACTCTACCAATGCTCTTGTGTCTATTTATATCTTCCAGTGGTCTGTCCCATTCCATCGATGAAGGGAAGAACCATGGGAACAGCAGCAAAGAGATTATTTATTTATTTATTTATTTATTAATTCTGTGTGTGTGTGTGTGTGTGTGTGTGTGTGTGTGTGTGTGTGTGTGTGTGTGTGTGTGTGTGTGTGTGTGTGTGTGTGTGTGTGTGTGTGTGTGTGTGTGTGTGATTCACCTTGGTCTTTGGATCACATGTTGGACTCGTGATCGACAACTATTTCCCTCCCGGAAGAGAACTCAGAGCTCGTATGACCGATCTATGGGTAATGCTACGACACACACACCCAGCTCCCCGCCCACGAGAGTTGGAGTAAGGACTCGAAGCGCAGCGATACTGAAATAATTTCAGTCCTGGGCAGGATTCGAACCCAGTACCCCCGGTACCGTCGTAATGACAGCCTGGGACTCTACCAACCGCGCCACCGTGTGTGTGTGTGTGTGTGTGCGTTCGTGCACAATGTAGACACTTTCACGAACACAGAACAAAATATAGTTTGTTTTTGCATATGCGTTTCACAGCCATACATACATACATACTTACATACATACATACATACATACATACATACATACATACATACATACATACATACATACATACATACCTGCTCACTAGGAATAATGTAACACAATACTAATTTTACTCTATAGGACTAAAATGGATTTTGTATGTACCTGTACGAGCACTCGCGCTCGTGTGTGCGTGTGTGCGAGCGCTCGTGTGTGTGTGTTAGTATGTGCCATTTATAAACGTTGCCTCTAACTTTATTGACAGTAGACCCGCAGCCCCACAGTGGCTATCAACGGGCCTTTGGCTGTCCCCTACATCTGTCTGGAAAGAAACTGAACTATTGTCTAATTTGTTTTAGTGAGACATATTTTCTGTATATGTAGGAGTATGTGAGTTTTGCCTGTCGTCAGTTCTTTACATGTGAAGAAATGGAGGAAGTACAATTGAATAGAGAGTCTGGTCTGGGCGTCAGTCCCTTGGGGCTGCACCTAAGATGAAGGTAAGGATGGGTGTGTAGGTGTATCAAATGACTTTGAGAATATGTGGTGACGATTTGCAGGAACACCACGACCAAGTGCCGGCCTTGGGTGTAACACACATCTTCTAGGAGGTTCCCGCTTCAGCAGACCTCTGGAAGACAACCGCACCGCCCAGTGAACATAGTGTCATGCATCATCAGCCAGAAAACGCGTACTTACCGGTGAGGAGCCGCCCATCGGGGGTGACACGGAGGAGGTTGAGGTTGTAGTGTGTAACGTCCTTCTCGCCGAAGCCCTCGATGTCCGTGGAACCGATGGTCTCCTTCACGAAGCCGTCCATGTCGGAGTACAGGAGGCTCTTGGTCCCTCGCCGCATGAAGCAAAGCACCCCCAGGATCAGTACTGGAGGGTGGCGAGGCAAGGAAAGAGAGAGAAGGATGAGGGTGAGCACTTTTCACAGACTACAAGACTGATATACTAAATGAGCTTATGAGAAAAATATACGGTTTATGTGTTTGTTTGTTTGTGTGTGTGTGTGTGTGTGTGTGTGTGTGTGTGTGTGTGTGTGTGTGTGTGTGTGTGTGTGTGTGTGTGTGTGTGTGTGTGTGTGTGTGTGTGTGTGTGTGTGTGTGTGTGTGTGTGTGTGTGTGTGTGTGTGTGCATGCATGTATCTGTGCGTGTGTGTGTGTCTGTATGTGTCTTTGTGTATGTGTGTGTCTTTGTGTGTGTGCGTGTGTCCTTGCGTGTGTGCGTGTGTGTGTGTGCGCGCGCGTGTGTCCGTGTGTGTGTGTGTGTGTGTGTGTGTGTGTGTGTGTGTGTGTGTGTGTGTGTGTGTGTGTGTGTGTATGCGTGCATGCATGCATGTATCCGTATCCGTGCGTGTGTGTGTCTGTATGTGTCTATGTGTGTGTGTGTGTGTGTGTGTGTGCGTGTGTCCTTGCGTGTGTGTGTGTGTGTGTGTGTGTGTGTGTGTGTGTGTGTGTGTGCGCGCGCGTGTGTCCTTGTGTATGTGTGTGTGTGTATGTGTGCGTGTGAGTGTATGAGAGAAACCTATCTATCTATATATATATATACATATATATATATATGTATATATATAGATAAATATATATATATATATAAAGAGAGAGAGAGAGAGAATAAATAAATAAAAGTGACTTACAGATGAGGAGGAGGAGGCACCCAACGATGATGAAGATGGTCTCCTCGCCCATGCGCACCTGCATCCCCGTCATGGGGTCCGCGCAGGTTCGGTAGTACCTGCTCGAGAAGTCTGTCTTATTGAGATCGTAGAAGACGTCATTGTACTTGAGGTTGGAGACGCACCCTGCGAAGGGCGTCACCTGCGTCGGGAAGATGGTCCAGTCGTAGGAGGCAGCGAGCTCCTCTAAGGGGGTCGCCTCGGGGTAGATCCCGCCGAGCTGGAGAGGTCCCTCGAGGTTGAGCAGATACCGAGGAGGAGACGGAAACCCTGAGAGCGGGACCGTTCTTCTGCAGTCCTCAGGCGCTGCGTCAGGTTGGCACTCGGCGATCTCGAGGAAGACCGAGGTGCGGTTCACGTTGAGGGTCAGGTTATAAGATGCAGATTTGTCCGCCGAGACCGGGAGGGAAAGGTTGGCTGTGCCGGACCCGAGTTCGAGGTAGACCTCCAGCACCCAGTCATTGAGGACCATGGCCAGGTAGTCCGGAGGGTAGTTGGTCCAAGGGCGCGCCACGAGCGGCCCCGCGAACATAAGGACCCCGTTGGGGCTGTCACTCCTGAAGGTGATCTGAATGGAGGCGTTTTCGCAGACACCAAAAGGGTCGAACCAGGCATAGCCCTTCTTGAAGAGCGCCGTGACGAGCTCGCAGCGCGGCCCGTAGTCCGTGGACGTCGGGCAGACGCACCCCAGGGTCCCGTTTGTGATGACACAAGTCCCCCCGTTCAGGCAGAAATCCGAAGGGCAGGTCGTTCCTGGTGGGGAGAGTGGGTACGACTCTTCGCAGTTGCAGTCGTAGGCGTCCGAGACGTGGACGCCGACCACCGTCGCCGTCTCGGTCCCCATGAAGAGCGGCTGGGACTCGTTGACTACGAGCAGGTGGCGACAACTCGTCCCTTCGCACTGGGGCACCATCGACTCGTACAGGCACTCGTTGATGTCTATCAGGCTGATGTTCATGCCCAGGTTCACCTCCAGCTGTGTGGCAGAAAGCAAGTGTCAACAAAAAAAAAAAAAAATCTTATATACATTCTCTCCCTCTTCCCTTCCATGCATTTTCAATTGCTCCCTCAGTCCTCCCACACCTGTCCTCCTACACTTTTTCATTCCCTCAATCGTTTTCTCTCTTCCTACTCCCTGCCTTTTCTCCCTCCCCCGTGCCTTTTCCCCCTTCCTCCCCCAAGCCTTTTCTTTCTTCCTCCCCCTAATATTTATTCACCGC
>NC_134784.1:5068256-5083256 GCF_046742065.1 Oratosquilla oratoria
GACCCCTTTCTTAGATATCTTAATTAGAAGGATTGATGGACATTTATTTTTCACAGTTTATAGGAAATCTACCCATTCAGGTAGTTATTTCCACCTTTTCAGTAACCATCCCGACAAAGTCAAGAAGACTGTTGCCTCCGGCCTTTTTCTGAGAGATTTTAGGATTTATAGTCCTAAATTCTTGAACCAGAAGTGACCTCATCAAAAGGCAACCCGTCCTGGTTCCTGGATTAAGCACTCCGCAAGTTCCCACCACACAATCCTCTCTCAAGGATGTTTGAAAATCCCCTATTGTAACTCCATCAATCCTTCTTTTAATTTAACTCCCAACAACCATCTCACAATTGCTTACCATTACCCTAATACTGTACACAAATTGTTCATGTCCATCAAAGGTTAAGGGGAGCTGAGGCTCCAGGAGTTTATAGCCTACCTTGTAAAGATTGTGATTTAGTGTACCTTGGCCAGACCGGCAGGGATCTTAGCACAAAAGATCCACTAGATATACCCAGGAAAATTCCGCTATGTTCTAACATGTCAGCACCAAAAATCATAGTCCTGACTGGTACAAGGCCAAAATTTTGTTAAAGTCCAACTGCAGCTCCAGGAGAAAAAATGTTGAATCCGCCTTAATAGAAGAATGTCCCAACCTGAACATCTCCAAAGGTCAGTGCTTCCCGGACATAATCTTACGGTTAGCTGTGAGCCGTTTGGTTAAAAATCTTCATCCTCCTGACCCCGCTCCCCCACCACTCCTGACCTCGCATACCTTCTGACCTCACACGTCCACCCACATCTCCCCTCTCTTCTAACTCAGCCCTGCACGACAGCATGTCTTGTCTCTAGTTATGCCTGTTCCCCTTCCACTTACATCTCAATTGTGTTTATGTCTCTATAATTTCTTGTAACCTGTACTTTCCTGAAGAGGACTATAGCCATTACCCGAAATATAGAAGTTATACTTTCTTCTAAGTTTCATTTTATTCCGACTGTGGGTTCTTCTTGATTATATATATATATATGTATGTATATATATATATATATTTATATATATTCATATTATATATATATATCACACACACACACACACACACACACACACAACACACACACACACACACACACACACACACACACATATATATATATTTTATATTTATATATATATATATATTTATGTACACACACACACACACACACAAACACACACACACACACACACACACACACACACACACACACACACACACACACACACACACACACACACACACACACATATATATATATATATATATATATATATATATATATATATATGGTAGAAAATTTAAGTATGAAGTTTATAGAAAACCAACTAATGCCTCATCGTATGTCTATTTTCACTCGGCTCATCATCAAAAAACAAAACTTTGTGTGTTTAGTTCCATGTTTCTTGGAGCTTACAGGATATGTAGCCTTGAATTTTTGGGTGGTGAGATGAGGAAAATATATAACATAGCTTCTTAGTTAAAATATCCAAAACACTTAGAAGACACTTCTCATAAAATGGCTTATAAATCTTTCCATAACACCTCACACGAAAGAAAAGTATTTAACAAAAAGGACCTTCTGGTTCTTCCTTACAGTGAGAAATTAGTTGGACTGCCTAATATTCTCAAACAATTCAATATTAACTTGGTTTTCAAAAACAACAATACCGTAAAAAGTAAGCTAATTAAAAATTCACCTGAAGTAAATGAGAGTTGTGTTTACTCAATTCCATGCCTTAAATGTAACAAATTTTATATTGGCCAAACTGTCAAAGACTTACAAACAAGGATAGATCATCACAAGTATAGGGTAAGGAGTGGGCAAATTTCCAGTGGCATTTTTGTTCATGTAAGAGACCACAACCATCCTATTGACTGGGATAATTCTAAGGAAATAATTTCCTGTAGGTCTTTATTAGAAAGAAACATTATTGAATCCAGTCATATTAAGCATACCTTCGATAAAAATATTAATTTAAGTGTAGGTTTGTATAAACTTGATGATTTTATTATTAAGAAAATTATATAAAATGCTCCAAGTGTTACCAGGCCCGGGTGATATAACGTCATATGATCAAATGTCCTTAAATGTAAACACTTCTCAACCTGGTTATGAAGCATTTTGTGTGTCCTTACCATGTTCCCTACTACTTTATGCATATATGTGCACCTATGTCTCTGTTACTTTGTATTCCTTGATAATGTTTTAAATAGACGAAAACATTTGGACTAACTTTCTTATTTCCCAGTGTTATTTTGTTTTGTTTTGTTTTTGTTTCTTTTGCAAATTATTTTCATGTATGCCTTGTGAATTACTGCAAAACACACACACACACACACACACACACACACACACACACACACACACACACACACACACACACACACACACACACACACACACACACACACACATATATATATATAGATATAATATATGTAGAAAGATAGAGTTCTGAGCAACGTAAGACGATGTAACGTAGATGGGAAAGGGAATGAGTGGCCGGATGGCATACATAGTCTTTCTCCAAGCATCACTTCCAGCATTTTGTTCTAACACTATATTATGCTGCATAAAAAAGTCCTCTTTCTGAAGAGTTTGGCAGAGTTGTAAAGGATTCTGTAATTTTGTTTGGAGGGAGAAAGTTAACACTCGGGATTGGATGAAATGTTAACTTTTTTACAAGTTTTTGTATATTCTTCTTTCGGCTAATATTTTTCTTTTTAGTTGATGAGTGAACTCGAGCCAAAATAGGACCTCCAGTGATCGCTGATCCAACTAAACGCCATGAATTCTCCTGAGATGAAAAATAAAAAAAGATAACTACACAAATAATAGAAGAAAAAAATGTCAGGTGTATAACCACATAACCTTTGAGGTTAACCTTTGTATTAACCTTTGTATCTCAAGAAATCGATGACTCATCCCCGTCTGATGCCTGACGATTTGCAAAGGCCACCGAAACGAGGAGGGTCTCAAAGAAACCCTGGCCATCACGTGATTGAGACCTTTGGGTTGAGAGTTTTTAAGAGGGTTGAAGTAGGCAAGGTCATAATATCAAGGCATCAGGGTACGACTCTTAGTAATGGATTTGAATCGGACAAATTTAAGTTCAAGACGTAAATAGGCAAGAATTGGTTCACCAACAGTGATTAACAAATGAAATAGACTTAGTATCCATGTGGTAAGCGCTGAAGCAATGGATTGTTTTAAGATCAGATCAGATGAATTTATGGATAGAGATGAATGTTGGTAAGGGACATGGAACTGTCTAGTGTAGGCCTTATGCTCTCTTGAGAAGATGAGACTGTTCCGAGGAAAGTCAAACGACTTCATTCAGCTGCAAAAGGAGGAAGGGGATCTCGATGTTATAAGACACTGTTCCTGCAGACTGAATAGAATCACCCAGCGCTGCCAGTTCCAGAAACACATACAATAAACACCGGATGAAGAATAGAGGGAGGGAGGGAAGGAGAGAGAGAGAGAGAGAGAGAGAGAGAGAGAGAGAGAGAGAGAGAGAGAGAGAGAGAGAGAGAGAGAGAGAGAGAGAGAGAGAGAGAGAGAGAGAACATAAGAACATAAGAATAAAGGAGACTGCAAAAGACCATAAGGCCTACACTAGGCAGCTCCGTATCCATCACCACCTGTCATCCCCATCCATAAAGTTGTCTAATCGTTTTTTAAAACAACTGATAGTTTCAGCGCTTACTACATGGCTACTAAGTTTATTCCATTCATCGACCACCCTATTAGTAAACCAATTCTTGCCTATTTCCTTCTTAAATCTAAATTTGTCCAGTTTATACCCATTACTGCGAGTCCTGCCCTGTTGTTTTATTATGATGACCTTGTTTGCATCACCCTTGTTATAGCCTTTGATCCACTCGAACACTTCTATTAGATCACCCCGCACTCTGCGTCTTTCCAGAGAGTGTAAGTTTAGGTGCCTAAGCCTCTTTTTGTAAGGCAAATTTCCGAGTCCATGTATGCGACACTTCACCCCCAGAGAGAGTAAATAGACAGAAAACACAGAAACCATATTGGGAAGAAAAAAAAAATAGCTAGGCAAAGACGGATTGACTTTTGTCAAGGCAAATGTCTATTTCAATGAGAACAACATGAGGGATCAATCAGTACGTGCGCCTGCTTCCACTTGGAAGCAAAGATCATCCATCCATCCATCCATCCATCCATCACTCAACCCTGTCTGAACCCAACATCCATTCAAATCAAGAACCTTTCACATGGCCCAACTCATGGGTAGATAAAACGCGTTCGCTTACACATTCACACGAACGTATGCACGCACGCAAAGGCACACCCACAACCACCCACCCACCCACACACCCACACACATACACACACACGCACACGCACACGCACATACACACCACGCACACGCACATACACATACACATACACATACACACACACACACACACACACACACACACACACACACACACACACACACACACACACATACACACACACACACACACACACATGCGCGCGCAAAAGAAAGAGAGAGAGAGAGATAAATAGATAGATAAATAGATGATGAGAGAGAGAGAGAGAGAGAGAGAGAGAGAGAGAGAGAGAGAGAGAGAGAGAGAGAGAGAGAGAGAGAGAGAGAGAGAGAGAGAGAGAGAGAGAGAGAGAGAGAGAGACAGAGAGAGAGACAGAGAGAGAAGTAACACGGGTATACACAATCCCTCACTGGAACTATCTGTCCACCAACAACTGTGACCTCTACAGGAAGGAAAGCTTGTGGGGGACACAAGATTCCTTCCGCCTTCCCTACATTGCATCCGTCGTGACGAACACGTGGGAGTCATCGTAGAGAGCAACAAACCTTGTAGCCGTTGTCGCTCCTTAGACTCTTTGGCCAAGCAGTCCCGTCTACCTAAAGAACGCTACGGCTGGAACTGGGTTTTCCCATAAATCCCTTAAAATGTGTATATTGTGTTGTTGGCGTGTGTGATTGTGTACAACGCATCATGGACAATAGTACATTGCACAATACATTGCTCCATGCCAGACCTCCTGATATCCATCCCTCTGAATCCCCTCACCCCCCGAAAGGACAAACCTTGTAGTTGTAGACGGTGATGGCGCCCTCGCCGTCGGTCATGGGAGAGTCGTTCTCGTCTCCGACCTCGATGGTGAAGACGCGGCTGCCGGACAGGCCCTGTGTGTCCGTCGTTAGGAAATTGATCACGTAGGTTTTCCGCTCCTCACGGTCAAGCATCTTCTTCGGCGTCAGGTGGTACTGCGAGCTAAAGGTGGAGACAAGAGGAGGGTGTGGCGTGTTAAGGCGGGTACGGTGACAGGGAGGGATAGGAGGTGAGAGGAAAAAACTCACTATCCCATTCCCATGGAGTAGACAGTGAGACCTCTGGTAGGGTAATTTTTTTTTTTTTTTTTTTTCAGGCTGATGTTTTGGTCACCAGGGCATAAAGTGGGTCCCGGGAATAGACCTCACTACCACCTGATCATGAGTTCGACACGGTATCCACTGGGCTACTGCGCGGATGAGGATATCAATCCACCACAGCAACTTCATCCTAGATAACTAATCTGATATCATTTAACTATTGTCATCAGCACACGGGGAAAGAGAAACCAGCTCCCTTTGATGCAAAATCTCGATCAAACAAAACTTTATTCAGACAAGAATACCTTCCCTCTCTCGCCTTCCATAGCTTCGGTAAACTCGTTTAGCATTACCCAGATAAAAAAGAAAAAAAAAAATCGCACCGGGGCTACAAATATAAAAAGAGCTATTACTTTCAACACGCGCTCACGCACATACACACACACACACACACACACACACACACACACACACACACACACACACACACACACACACACACACACACACACACACACACACACACGACTCGATGGCGCAGTGGTAGCGTTCGCGGCCACCACTACGACGGTCCGGGTTCGAATTCCGACTAGGAGTGAAATAATTTCAGTATTGCTGCGCTGAGAGTCGTTACTCCAACTCTCGTGCGCTGGGAGTTGTGTGTGTGTGTGTGTGTGTGTGTGTGTGTGTGTGTGTGTGTGTGTGTGTGTGTGTGTGTGTGTGTGTGTGTGTGTGTGTGTGTGTGTGTGTGTGTGTGTGTGTGTGTGTGTGTGTGTGTGTGTGTGTGCGTGTAATGTCACAGCATTACCCATAGATCGGTCATATATGAGCTCTTACATAGCTTCCGGGAGGGTAGTAGCTGTCGATCACGAGTCCAACACGTGATCCAAGACCATTGTGAATGACACACACACACACACACACACACACACACACACACACACACACACACACACACACACACACACACACACACACACACACACACACACAGTACACGCGCCTCGGTGGCGCGGTTGGTAGAGTCCCCGACTGTCACTACGGCGGTCCGGGTTCGAATCCTGCCCAAGGCTGAAATAATTTCAGTATCGCTGCACTTCGAGTCGTTACTCAAATTCTCGTGGCGGGGAGTTGGGTGTGTGTGTGTGTGCATGTAAGGTCGCAGCATTACCCACGGATCGGTCATACGACCTTTGGGCTCTCTTCCGGGAGGGAAATAGCTGTCGATCACGGGTCCAGCACGTGATCCAGAAGACCAAGGTGAATACACACACACGCACACGCAAAAAAAAAAAAAAAAAAAGTGACTCACTTATCTCCGGGCGCAGGGCTAATTTCGAAAGTGCTGAGGATGTCGTCCCCCGTGGCGTCCAGGTCGAACTCGAGGGTGCACGGGCAGCCGTTGACTCGCGTGTCCCGGTCGTCCAGCTTGATGAATATAGGCTTGACCTTGTCCTTGTCCTGGTTCTCCATGATGACGCTCGAGGATGTTTCCTGGAGAGGGAGACGGAGAGGGAGGGGGAGAGGTAGGGGGAGAGGGAGAGAAAGAGAAGGAGGGAGAGGGAGAGGGAGAGGGAGAGGGAGAGGGGAGGGAGAAGGAGAAGGAGAGGGAGAGGGGAAGGGAGAAGGAAAGGGAGAGGGAAAGGGAGAGGGAAAGGGGAAGAGGAAGAGGAGGAGGAGAGAGAGGAGAGGGACAGGGGAAGGGAGAGAAAGAGGAAGAGGGAAAGGAGGTAGAGGGAGAAGGAGAGGGAGAGAGAGAGAGAGAGAGAGAGAGAGAGAGAGAGAGAGAGAGAGAGAGAGAGAGAGAGAGAGAGAGAGAGAGAGAGAGAGAGAGAGAGAGAGAGAGAGAGAGAGAGAGAGAGAGAGAGAGAGAGAGAAATAGAGATATGGGATGGAGAAGGATGATACAACAAACAGGGTTAGAAAACACGACTATCCCTCCGTTGCGGTCGTTATCTTTATATACGTCAACCGGGTTGAACACAAGATTATGTTTAGTTGTGAACATAACCCGCATCCAACAACTTTTAATGAGCACACATAAATGTAGACGTAATGTAGTTGACTTCAAAATATATGAAGTGGGGAACTTTTTGGGAGTGGGAGAGAGAGAAATAAGGTAAAGAGAGAAAAGGAAAGAGAGGAAGAGAGGGAGAGAGAAAGAGATAGATAAAGAGAGAAAGAAAGGTGATGAAAGAGCTGGGGAAGTGAGAACTACTCAAGGTAGTTCTGTGCTACTTACTAGGGAGAGGAGAGGAGAGGAGAGATAATAGAGGAAGTGAGAGCTACCTAAAGTAGTTCTGGGCTACATACTGGGGAGAGGAGAGGAGAGAGGAGAGGAGAGAGTAGAGGAGAGAGTAGAGGGGAAGTAAGAACTACCCAAGTTTGTACTATTTACTGGGGAAAGGAGAGAAGAGAGAAGAGAAGAAAGAGGAAGTGAGAATTACCTAAGGTAGTTCTGTGCTACATTCTGGAGAGAGGAGAGGAGTGGAGAAAAGAGAAGAGAGAGAGGAAGTGAGAACTACCTAAGGTAGTTCTGTGCTACATACTGGTGAGACGAGAGGAGAGGGGAGAGGAGAGGGGAAGTGAGAACTACCTAAGGTAGTTCTGTGCTACATACTGGTGAGACGAGATGAGAGGAGAGAGGAGATGAGAGAAAGTGAGAACTACCTCAGCTTGTTCTACTTACTGGGGAGAGAAGAGAGAAGAGAGAGGAGAGAGGAAGTGAGAGCTAGCTAAGAAGTTCTGTGCTACATACTGGTGAGACGAGATGAGAGGAGAGAGGAGATGAGAGAAAGTGAAAACTACCTCAGCTTGTTCTACTTACTGGGGAGACAAGAGAGAAGAGAGAGGAGAGAGGAAGTGAGAGCTAGCTAAGAAGTTCTGTGCTACTTACCGGAGACAAAATGTAGGGGTGGTTGTCGTTAACGTCCATAATTGAGACCTTGACCTCGGCTGGGTACTTGGTCCCGATGCCGTCACCGCCTTCGTCGATTGCCCACGGGTACACAGTTACCGTCTCCTGCACCTCGCGATCCAGAGTCTACGGGAGACGCCGCGAACAAACACGAATCACATAAATAGAAAGTGAGGAGCCGATGCGTTCGAAGGAATTTTTGTAGGGATGGGGGGGGGTAGGGGTCAAATATATTGTTTGTTTATGGTTAATAGTATAGGGATTTGATCAAGTTACTTCAAATTGAGCGTATAGGCATACTCGAGGTACATTTTGACTTTCATTAATTATACACTGATATTCTATAACTTAAAAAAAAAAAAATGAAATTATATGTGACAACCGGGGGCGGGGGGCAAAGTGCCCCTCCCCCTTGCCCCAACTCTCTGAACGACCATGGTGAAGAACGTACGCCAGGAGGCGCTGAGTATTTACGACCGAAGGCGTCCTATTTAGTAGCTTAAATATGAAGATAATGCTAAATGGTAAGCTTACCCCTTTGAGATAGATTTCTCCGGTGACGTTATTGATGGTGAAGTTGGTGGAATCGTCAGCCGAGAAGCAGAATCGGATGTCCTGGTTAGCGCCCGGGGGCAGGTCCGGGTCCGTGGCTTCCATCTGGGATGACCAGAACACGAGGCGCATAGAAGAAGAAAACAGGATAACAGAGATAAGAGACGCGCGGAATGCAAGAGAGAAAACGGAGAGAAGGAGACACGTGGTGTGTGAACTGTAGTAAAGGTACGTTTTGCTCTGTGCAATTATCGCTCAACGATGATCGTTCATGGCTCAACGATTATCGTCAAACGATTGTCTAGAGCACTAATTCTTTGTTTTTGATTGGAGCTGTTTTGCTTTGAGCTTCAAAGTACGAGTCTGATCATTTCAACCGAGCCTACCGACGCGCTTACCCAAACAGGATGCTAGTTAGTAGGATCCGCGTCAGTGGCTGTTGTAAGCTAATAATCACATTGAGCAAAACGTACCTTAAGACGAGCCAGGAGTGATAATAGTACGAGTTGGTGAAGGGTTGCTTATGTTAAGGTGATTTATGCAAATGATAGTCACAAAGGAAGACAATATTAGTTTAAATTCCAAAACTGTCTATACAGATTATATCTTATTTAGATTAATAACTGGGCGATAAACTCGTGACTTTGTCTGTAGAAGACGAACCTTTTAACATTTAATTTTCAGCAGACAAAGGAAGTGATTAAATTCGTCACCAAGACCAATATTCTTACTCGTGTCCACAGACACTGTTGGAAAGAAGATTCCTTATGTGAAGGACCGGGATTCACACTATTCACGCGGTTGCGACGGAACAGAGTTTCCGTTGTCGAGTAAAACAAAAATTAAGATGAAAAGATTCAGACAGCGCGGTCACGGCTGTAAACCACCGTGGCCATTCCTCAGCCTAGCAATCAGTCAATCCATCGAGGAACTCTTGTACGCTCTTAGGAGTCTGTTCAGGGCTCACAGACTATAACGACGTAAATAACGAGCGATGGTGGACGAACAAGACCTGATGTAGCCTTTTGCTTCGACGTGATTTTGATGATGTTGTGTGTGGGGGGGAGATAAGGTCGTAAATGCTGTCAAACTCTGGCATTTTGTCAGTATCATCGCAAGAACGGACTCTGTTTATTAATCTCCATCAGTTGTTCCATCCTCGACCAACGTAATACAGGGACGGCTTTATTTAATTACCTACCGGGGGGTAATAACGTGCCTGTTCACGAGGTTATTAATTACATTATGTCTAATCATAATCACAGTTTTTTTTTTCAATATGTAAGAAAAATATCCTACACATCTAATTCTCTTCTTTTTAATCGATGAGAGCAAGAGACTCGAGGAAGACTCGAGGTCCAAGATGAGATGTGATACTCGACTCTGTAACTTAAAAGAAAAGTCTTAGGGCGCCCAGTCTTCTTCTCCGTAGAGGCCAACGTCCCTCTTCCCAGCGGCCATTCATTGCGGGCAAATATGGCGGCGACCTAACCTGACCTCATGATGCCGAGATATTCTTTTCCTGAAGCGGCGAAGCTAATTCAGACCCACGATCCGGAGGGACCGTCTGCAAGCACGCCTACACATATTTCAGTGAGGAGAAAGAAGAGGAGGATGAGGATGAGGAGGGAAGAGGAGGAAGAAGAGGAAGAGGAGGAAGAGCAGGAGGAGGAAAAGTGGCAGCGGAAGAGTAAGAGTAAGAACAGGTAGAGGAAGATTAGGAAAAGGAGTAAGAGGGAGGAGGAGAATAAGTGAGGCTAAGTTGAGGGGCAGGGAGGAGGGGAAGGTGGAGGAGGAAGTAGAAGGGTGCGGAGAGGAGCAGTAGAGGAGTAGAAGCGGAAGGGGGACGGATGGAGGGGAGGGTGGAGGGGGAGGCAGAAGGAGGCGGAAGAAGGATATGTGGATGGTGGGGGAGGAGGGTAGACGGGTGGATGGAGGGGGCGGAAAATGGTGAGGAGAAGTGTGGATGGGGAAGAGGAGGAAAACGTGGAGTAAGAGGGGAAGAAAAATGATCCCCTTTGGATAGAAAAAAAAGGCCTCCCAGTATTGGCCAGGCCAGCTATCTACATCAAAGGCCAAAGGTCACTATAGGCAAAATTATGTCTGCTTGTGTGTACATGTGCGCGCGTGCGTGTGCGAGCGAGCGTGCGTGTGTGTGTGTGTGTGTGTGTGTGTGTGTGTGTGTGTGTGTGTGTGTGTGTGTGTGTGTGTGTGTGTGTGTGTGTGTGTGTCTGTGTGTGCGTGTGTGTGTGTGCGTGTGTGTATATGTGTGTATATGTGTGTATATGTGTGTATATGTGTGTGTGTGTGTGTGTGTGTGTGCGTGTGTGTGCGTGTGTGTGTGTGCGTGTGTGTATATGTGCGTGTATGTGTGTATATATATGTGTGTTTCTGTGTGTGTGTGTGTGTGCGTGTGTGTGTGCGTGTGTGTATATGTGTGTATATGTGTGTATATGTGTGTGTGTGTGTGTGTGTGTGTGTGTGTGTGTGTGTGTGTGTGTGTGTGTGTGTGTGTGTGTGTGTGTGTGTGTGTGTGTGTGTGTGTGTGTGTGTGTGTGTGTGTGTGTGTGTGTGTGTGTGTGTGTGTGTGTGTGTGTGTGGTCTTAGGGTTAAACTCTCCACGTTTCACATCGACGGACTCGCTTTTCTGTCTGCGGCCAAATGTACGATAATTAATCAGCGAGGTTAAATAATCTGGAAGAAAATGCTGAAGCAGCTATCGAAAATATAGTTTTCTTGTTTATACGAGAATATTTGGAAACAACGATATCAACTATTTTGTAACATCGCGACATTTTCACCGACTTTTGTGAGTATATAAGGAAAAAATAATGAGAGAACATATATATAGAAACCATGATATCAACGATTTTATAACATCGAAACATTTTCACTGACTTTTGTGAGTATACAAGGGAAGAAAAATAACGAGAGAACACTCTGGACAGTAAAACAGATAAGGAGAGTTGCAAAACGGCTCAATCGTTAAAACGTCCAGATGCTCCATAACCTTTGTTATAGAAGGTCGTTTGTTACACTACTGGTTCGTCGCTGAAAGAAATAGGCAAGAATTGGTTTTCTAATATAATGGTTAACAGAATAGACTTATTAACCATGTAGTGAGCCTTGAGACAGTTGGCTGTTTTTGAGAGAAGATGAGCTAACTTTATAGATAGGGATAGCAGGTGGTACGGGACATGAAACTGTCTACTCCAGGCCTTATGGTCACTTGCAGACTTTTCCATCCTTATTTATTATGTTCTAGGCCTTGTTGCAGTGTCTGGGCGTCTTCCCAGTATCTCAGTATTTGTTTCCAGAAGGAAATATGTTCAAAAGGCAAGGTTACTGATATAAAGGTTTTGCTTTGGCCAATAAGAGAAAGAGAGGGGGAGAAGGATGGTCGCCGATTAAGTGAAGCGGCCTTGCTGTAGACGTACTGTGTCTTACTGCACTGCCTCTGACCCGGGAACAAGGATGGGTCTTATCATCCACGAGGAGCTGCTAAGATGAAAGAAAAGCTAGGGTGGTGGATGAGAGTGGAATGGGTGGGAATGGAGTGGGTGGGAGTGGAATGGGTGGGAGTGGAATGGGTGGAGTGGAATGGGTGGAGTGGAATGGGTGGGAGTGGAATGGGTGGGAGTGGAATGGGTGGGAGTGGAATGGGTGGGAATGGAGTGGGTGGGAGTGGAGTGGGTGGGAGTGGAGTGGGTGGGAGTGGAATGGGTGGGAGTGGAATGGATGGAAGTGGAATGGATTGGAGTGGAGTGGGTGGGAGTGGAGTGGGTGGGAGTGGAATGGGTGGGAGTGGAATGGGTGGGAGTGAAATGGGTGGGAGTGGAATGGATGGGAGCGAAATGGGTGGGAGCGGAATGGGTGGGAGCGGAATGGGTGGGAGTGGAATGGGTGGGAGTGGAATGGGTGGGAGTGGAATGGGTGGGAGTGAAATGGGTGGGAGTGGAATGGGTGGGAGCGAAATGGGTGGGAGCGGAATGGGTGGGAGCGGAATGGGTGGGAGTGGAATGGGTGGGAGTGGAATGGGTGGGAGTGGAATGGGTGGGAGTGGAATGGGTGGGAGTGGAATGGGTGGGAGTGGAATGGGTGGGAGCGGAATGGGTGGGAGCGGAATGGGTGGGAGTGGAATGGGTGGGAGTGGAATGGGTGGGAGTGGAATGGGTGGGAGTGGAATGGGTGGGAGTGGAATGGGTGGGAGTGGAATGGGTGGGAGTGGAATGGGTGGGGTGGAATGGGTGGGAGTGGAATGGGTGGGAGTGGGATGGGTGGGAGTGGAATGGGTGGGAGTGGAGTGGGTGGGAGTGGTGTGGGTGGGAGTGGAGTGGGTGGGAGTGGAGTGGGTGGGAGTGGAATGGGTGGGAATGGAATGGGTGGGAGTGGAATGGGTGGGAGTGGAATGGGTGGGAGTGGAATGGGTGGGAGTGGAATGGGTGGGAGTGGAATGGGTGGGAGTGGAATGGGTGGGAGTGGAATGGGTGGGAGTGGAATGAGTGGGAGTGGGATGGGTGGGAGTGGAATGGGTGGGAGCGGAATGGGTGGGAATGGAATGGGTAGGAATGGGTGTGTGCCTTTGACTTGGTTACTTCCCTTATAAGGGGGAAGAGGCCTTTGGTATATACATACATAGAATAGCTTTGACAGTAGAAATCTATAGCAGAGGCCACATTTTATCACAGCGGGTGAGATAAGAAACAGAATGACGAATGCAGGCCACATGGCAACATTCCTCAATGCAATACAGTGAGTACAATACAAAAAATACACAAAAGATAAAGACAAACTCAAAGAATATAGCCAATAAATGTACATATTTGCCAAAAAAGTTTTAGAAAAATAATAGTAACAAAAATAAAAATAAAATGAAAAAGAATGATATGTACAGCGTGGCACCGGGCGGGGTGAAGTGAAATCGGATGACCTCGGAGGCCAGATTCGGCCCGCCGATCGTAGTTTGGTGTCCCCTGATCTATACCAGTCACCAAGGTGTTGATAGGGTTATAAAGGATTGTATAATGATTGTAAATAAATAAATAAATAAATAAATGAATAAATGAATAAATAAATAAATAAATAAATAAATAAAATTATGATTATACAAATAATGATGGATAAAATATATAGGTAAAGTTAAATAATAAACAAACTGGTAATAGTAAATAACAATGAATTGACATATAAATAGTAACAAATGATAATCAAGCAAATAGTAGTAAACAGACAAATAATAACAAATAAATAAACAGATAATAGTTGTAAGAGGTCTCCACCCCTTACCCCCACACACACACATACTCTGAGAGCCCGTGATGATGTGGCGCCTCCAGTCCCCCCCTAACCCAGCATCCTTTCGTAGAGCCACCCAAGACCCACCAAGTAACTCCCCCATTGCAGCAACTAGAGAACTCACCTTGCCCAGGGGCTGGTCGTAATGCATGTTCTCGGTGACAGTGAAGTTGTAGACGGCCGGTGAGAAGACCGGCGGAATGTCGTTCATGTTTTGCACGGAGATAACTACTCTCGTGATGGTGGAACTCTTCCCGTCACTCACCCTTACCATCATCGTGAACTGGAGGGCGGAGAGGACAATGTGCCGGTTAGAAGACAGAGTAGGGCAGGACTCGGAGTAATGGATTTAGATCGGATAATTTTAGGTTTAAGAAGAAAATAGACGAGAACTAGTTTACCAATAGAATGGTTAACGAATGGAATAGACTTAGTAACGCTGTTGTGAGCGTTGAAACTAATGATTGTTTTCAGAGGAGATCATATAACTTTAGGGATAGGGATGATAGGTGGTGAGGGACATGGAGCTGCTTAGTTTAGGTCTTATGGTCTCTTGCATTCTCCTCTGTTCTCGTGTTATTAAGAATGAAAGGGGAAAGTCTATCAGAAGGAGTGAAATGGATGCCAAACAGTGCAATACTGAAATAGGTGTCTTAGGTTGTAAATGGGAAAGTGCCAAATACGGAGGGAGTGAGGAGAAGGAGGAGGAGGAGGTGCTACTAATAAAGAGCAAAGAGAGTCGTCCATAGGGGCAAAGGAAGAGAGCGACAACGCGGGAAAGAAAAAGGGTGCTAACTAATGAGGGATATGGAAGTGTGTGCCAACA
>NC_134784.1:5090756-5103256 GCF_046742065.1 Oratosquilla oratoria
ATAGAAGAAACTATTCGGAAAGGTAAAAGTATTAAAGTGACCGAGCGTAGACATGCTTTAGGAAGACAGCAAATGATATATTTGAAAGATAGAAAGGGAGAAATAATTAAATGTAGAGACAAAATGGTAAAAAGAGTAGAAGAATTCTACCAAGAGCTTTACTCGTCGAAGGCCGTAGTTGAATCAGTAAACTCATGTGTAGACGTTAGTAGTGTACCAGAGATTACAAAGGAAGAAGTAGAATTTGCTCTAAAAACTATGAAAAGAGGAAAAGCACCTGGGGAAGATGGTATATCAATAGATCTATTGAAAGACGCTGGTAAATTAGTTCATATTAAATTAGCTGAGTTGTACACCCAGTGCTTACGTCAAGAAAGCGTTCCGGATGCGTGGTGCAATGCTATAGTGATTTTGCTTCATAAAAAAGGAGACCAGAAGGACCTTAGTAACTATCGACCGATTAGCTTGCTATCAAACGTATATAAAGTATTCTCCAAGATCCTTACAAATAGACTGAGTCAAGTTCTAGATGGAAACCAACCGAGAGAACAGGCAGGCTTTAGAAGTGGATATTCAACTCTAGACCAATTTGCAGGCGATAAACCAACTAATCGAGAAAAACGACAGTATACAATATACCTCTGTGTTTAGCTTTTGTAGATTACGAGAAAGCATTTGATTCAGTAGAACAAACAGCAATACTAAACTCGCTACGCAAACAGGGTATAAACGAACAGATCGTAAGAGTTTTAGAAAAGATTTATTCGAAAGGTACCGCTATAGTTCGACTACATAAAGATACAGAAAAAATCAAGATCGAGAAAGGAGTACGGCAGGGCGATACAATTTCACCCAAACTTTTACAGCTTGTTTGGAAGATATTTTCAGAAGGTTGAGTTGGGAAAAGAAAGATTTGAAGATTAATGGCGAATATTTGAACCACCTAAGATTTGCAGATGACATCATTCTTATTTCAGAAAGAGCAGAAGACTTGCAAGATATGCTGAGCGATCTAAACAAAGAAAGTATCAAAGTAGGTTTAAAAAAGAATAAGAGTAAAACCAAAGTAATGTTCAACACGACAGTTCAAAGTAAAGAGATTGTAATTGATGATGAGAGACTTGAGGAAGTTGAAGAGTATAATTATTTAGGTCAGATGGTGATGGTGACGAAATATCATGATAATGAGATAAAAAGACGCATTACAATTGGTTGGAAAATGTTTGGTAAGTATAATAAAATCCTGAGAGGCTCTCTACCTCTATGCATTCTACCAGCAATAATCTACGGATGTGAGACTTGGAAGCTGACGAGGGCGATGGAAACAAAGCTAAGGACTGCACAGAGGAGAATGGAGAGATCAATGATGGGAATAACACTGAGAGACCGAAAGAGAGCAAGTTGGGTGAGAGAGCAGACTAGAGTGAAAGATATTGTGGAAGCAGTAAAAGAGAGGAGGTGGAATTGGGCGGGTAAGTTGGTGCGAACGACTGATGAGCGATGGAGCAAGTATGTTACTGAATGGACGCCGCGAGATAGGAAGCGTGGAAGAGGGAGACCAGACAGAAGGTGGAGAGACGAGATCGAGAAGTTTGCAGGAGTGACGTGGCAGAGGGTGGCACGGTCGTGTGAATCATGGAATGCTATGAAGGAGGCCTTTGTTCAGCAGTGGACTCAGAATGGCTGATTTGATATATATATATATATATATATATATATATATATATATATATATATATATATATATATATATATATATATATGCAAAATAACCACAGGAGAAAGGAAACTTGTAGACAGTAAGTACTTTTGTATATTACAGTCTGAAGATGTAATATACGAAAGTACTTACTGTCTACAGGTTTCCTTTCTCCTATGGTTATTTTGCATTTTTGTATCACGGTGATGTGATTGCTTGCAATATATATATATATATATATATATATATATATATATATATATATAATATGTGTGTGTGTGTGTGTGTGTGTGCGTGCGTGCGTGTGTGTGTGTGTGTGTGTGTGTGTGTGTGTGTGTGTGTGTGCGTGCGTGCGTGTATGTGAATGTGTGTCGCAGCAGGTATATCGTCTCACCAAAAGAACTCAATGGTTATCCGGAGCATTGCCATCAGAGTTGCCTCACTGTTGAGGAGCAATCAACTTAACATTATGCTCACTCCCACTCCACCCCTTCAGACTCCAAACACTCCCAAAGGAATCCCCGATAATCTTACCGACATCGGGATCGTTGACCTTCAGGCGAAGTCCCGTGTCCTTCCCGACCTCCCGGTTCTCCGGCAGAAGGACTTCGTAGATTCCGTTCTCTAGGTCGAACTCCGGAGGAACGTCATTCTCGTCGTTGACGGTCACCCAGAAGAAGCTCGTTTTATTGTGCGCTGCAGGGAAGAGAACAAGTGGGGGTGAGAGAGAGAAAGAGAGAGAGAGAGAGAGAGAGAGAGAGAGAGAGAGAGAGAGAGAGAGAGAGAGAGAGAGAGAGAGAGAGAGAGAGAGAGAGAGAGAGAGAGATACAAAGACAAAAAATACAGAGACACATACACAGTGATATACTATATTATATAGTATATCACCTTCTTTCACCTTCAATCTTATTTGTCATAATATATATATATATATATATATATATATATATATATATATATATATATATATATATATATATATATAGAGAGAGAGAGAGAGAGAGAGAGAGGGGGGGGAAGGGAGAGATATTTTGTGTTCATGAATTTTTGTGTATTTACATAAGTACTTGTTTGAACCTGACCACAGGGGTGCTGTACTTACTTCCGTCCGTGGCCGTGATGGGAATCGGGTACTGCTTGGTCTTCTCGCGGTCGAGGGCCTGCGTCGTCCACAGCTCCCCGTTTTTGCGGTTGATCCGGAAGTTCTCGAGGACCTCGTTTCTCTCTTTCGAGTCAGATTCCGAGATCGAGTAGGTCACCTGCGAGGACGGAAGGAAAGCCAAACAGACGGGGTGAGAGAGAGAGAGAGAGAGAGAGAGAGAGAGAGAGAGAGAGAGAGAGAGAGAGAGAGAGAGAGAGAGAGAGAGAGAGAGAGAGAGAGAGAGAGAGAGATAAAGACAGAGAGAGAGAGAGAGAGATAAAAACGAGAGAGAGAGAGAGAGATAAAGACAGAGAGAGAGAGAGATAAAGACAGAGAGAGAGATAAAGACAGAGAGAGAGATAAAGACAGAGAGAGAGAGAGAGAGAGAGAGATAAAGACAGAGAGAGAGAGAGAGAGAGAGATAAAGACAGACAGAGAGAGAGAGAGAGAGATAAAGACAGAGAGAGAGAGAGATAAAGACAGAGAGAGAGAGAGAGATAAAGACAGAGAGAGAGAGAGATAAAGACAGAGAGAGAGAGAGATAAAGGCAGAGAGAGATAAAGACAGAGAGAGATAAAGACAGAGAGAGAGAGAGAGATAAAGACAGAGAGAGAGAGAGAGAGAGAGATAAAGACAGAGAGAGAGAGAGATAAAGACAGAGAAAGAGACACATAAAAAGACAGAGAGATAGATAGGCAGAGGGCGAGAGACACAGGGAGAGACAGAGAAAGAAATAGATAAAGAGAAAGATAGAGACAGATAGAGAGACATATAGACAGACAAATAGATGATAGATAGATAGATAGATAGATAGATAGAGAGAGAGAGAGAGAGAGAGAATGTATGTGTGTGTGTGTGTGTGTGTGTGTGTGTGTGTGTGTGTGTGTGTGTGTGTGTGTGTGTGTGTGTGTGCACGTTTATGCACATTCATTGTTCATGAGAGAACGGGGATAAAAGAAATATATTAGAGGAAGGAATATTGTGTAAAGGAAAATAATATAAGGAAGGGAAAGGAAAAGATGAAAGATTTGGCCAGAGAATAAAGAGGATAAAGAAAATATATCATTAGGCCATACAATATTGTAATGTTAACTCTGCTGATAATGGTAATAGTTGCACAAGATACTGATAATCATAATAAGAATCATAATGTGAGTTTTGATAATACATTAATACAACAAAGAATTTTGTAATGATAAATACTGTTGTTGTTATCACTACTAATCCCATTATTACCATTACCAATGTTACTAAAACCACTACAACTACTATAGCCATCACCACCAGCACCAGAACAATCAATATCGCCACCACCATAATTGATAAACACAATAGCTGGGCGCGTTCCTCGGTGCATTTTGTTTTAGTTCGGTCGCGGTTTGCGCTCCCAAACTAGTAAAGCTTAGGAGGCGGGTTCACACCAAAATAAAAGCCCGATAGGCCACATACTATACCAAAAGAAAACATTTGTAGGCCAGATACTATGTCAAAGAAATTTTTCGTAGGCCACATCCAAAAGGAAGGCCACATACTATACTGGCACTTATATTATTTTAATAGTTTGGGCGCGCTAACCGCGCGCCAAACTACAGCGGAACGCACCGAGAAAAACATATAGAAACGCACCGAGGAACGCGCCCAACTCTGATAAGCACGCGACAAAGTCTGTCATCGTTCTCACCGTATGGAACTCCTCAGAAATGTCCTTATCCTGGGCCACGATGGTCATGACCAGGGTGGGTTTCTCGATGTTCTCGAGGACGCTGCCCTGGGAGGTCCCCTTGAAGATGGGCTGGTTGTCATTGACGTCGAGGACCGTGACGGTCACCGGGAAGTCGATCCGCGCGTTTTTGATATTCTGCCGGGAGATGCAGACGTGGAAAAAACATGAGTTTCCGCTGTAATCTCACCTCTCACGTCGTACTTCTCATCCAGCTTGTCTCTTACAAGTACAATAGATCAAACACTACAAATCTATGTATGCAATTGGCAGTTGCTGCCAAGTTTATGTAAAGAAAGACCAAATGTGAGGACGGAGCCTTTTTTTATTAGTGCAACGTTTCGCTTCTTCTTACAGCTTTATCAGGGTAATACGGGCTTCGTCCTAAATCGGTGCTTCTTTAGACTACAACTCTCCACGCAAACCACCCTTCCCCTTTCAACTTCCCTCCACCCCTACTTGCTACACCCTGGCACCACCCTGGCACCACCCTGGTACTACACTGGCACTACCCTGGCACCACCCTGGCTCCACCCTGGCATCACCCTGGCACTACCCTGGCACCACCCTGGCTCCACCCTGGCATCACCCTGGCACTACCCTGGCACCACCCTGGCTCCACCCTGGCTCCACCCTGGCTCCACCCTAGTATCACCCTGGCACCACCCTGGCATCACCCTGGCTCCCCCTGGTATCACCCTGGCTCCCCTTACACCACCCTGGCTCCCCTTACACCACCCTAGCTCCACCCTGGCACTTACGGCGACTTGGACGAGGAGTTGATACTGTTGGACAGTCTCGAAGTCAAGGGTCCTCTGGGCCACGTAGATCTCGCCGGCCTTCCCGTTCTCGCAGTAGTAGTCTCGCAATGGCCTGGGACGACGAAAAAGGAATAAGGGGTGTCAAATTCTGGCCACGAATAGGAAATCGGACGTGATAACCAGTGCTTCTGTCCTTGGAGATAATATCCCACTGAAGAGGACTCGGAGATATTTGAAAAGGGTAGCAGAAAAAGGGGATTTTAAAAGTAAAATAAAATAGAACAAGTAAATATGTAAATGATAAATAATAGTAGTAGTAGTAATAATAATAATAATAATAACAATAATAATAATAATAATGATAATAATGATAATAATGATTGATAATAATGATATTGATAATTAATAGTAATGATATTGATAATTAATAATAATGATAATGATAATAATAATGAATAAATAAAATCTTTAAGTGAGAATGGTCTTCACTCGGAATGGTGTACGACACTCTGGTCCGTACTTAAGCCACTGAAGTTCCTATGACAAGGGTGGGCAACCTTTGGCACGCGTGCAAAACCTGACACACGACTTTTTCTCCGGCACGCGAAACCCAGAGCTCACCTTAAAACAAAAATCAATATATCTCCAACTTCATTTGTATGACCAATGGTAACCGCCCTTGGAGGTGATGGAGGGGGCTCCATACTCGTATATAGACCTATAATTATACTCCATTGGCACTGGAGAAAGGGTTGTATCAAATATTGCCATTTGCCATCCCTTTCCATAAAGTTATCTAACCTCCTCTTACAACAACCAATGGTTTCAGCACTCACTACTACTACATGGTTACTAAGTCTATTCCATTTGTTAACCATTTTATTCGTAAACCAGTTTTTACCTGTTTTCTTCTCAAACCTAAGTTTGTCTAATTTAAACCAATTACTGCGAGCCCCACCTTACTGTCTTAGTATGAGGACCTTGCCTGCATTATCCAGACAACCCTACCGACCTAACGGCCCTCTGGTTGGCGCCAAAGGGTTATGTTTAACAACGGGTCGAATCCGGCGCCAGGAGAGAATCAGAAATAGTCACCTGATGTCAAAGGTCCCATCGCTGTTGCGGCTCGTCTCGATGCCGTGGTCGATCTCGAATAAGACCTCCGACCCATTGATGTTCGAACTATGGGAAGAAAAGCGACGTTGCCACACTTAACGGAAACTCATGGTTTAATACATCGTTACAAAATGATACTAGCTATATAAAATGATACTTGCTTACATGCAGCACACACACAACATACACATACACGCACACACGCACACACGCACACACACACACACACACACACACACACACACACACACACACACACACACACACACACACACACACACACACACACACACACCAAAACCAAGGTGAATCAAACAAAGTCCATTACCACAATAAGACCTACCTAGCGCAGATGACAGCCACGCGTGTGCCGTCTGCAGCATCCTCAGAAACCGTTACATTCTTGGGGTCGATGTCGTTAACGGTCGGCGGAAGCTCTCCCGAGGACACCACCTTCAGCGTCACGGGCGCCTTCGACGAGAGAGACTTCTCTCCCTGATCCTCGGCCACTGCCTCGAGCAGGAACTCCTTCGTGTTGGCCTAGTGGTGGAGGACGAGCAAGACCCGACAGATGAGAATTTGTTTGAGAGTATAAACGACTTCGGTTACAATATTCTATTTTTCAAGTCTCCAAATATCAAGTTATTTTTTTGCCATACATAGCAAAGCTGAATGATGAACTGGGAGATTGTACGAGTAAACCTATACAAATGTTATACATACTGTAGAAATGTTCTAGAAGAAGTCCTGACTCCTGTAAACAAAGTCATATTCTAATTATTCAAATGAAGGACGGAGGAAGCATGTGGGAGGCAAAATAGCCCAGTGTGATAATCCATTAAGGTGATGAGGGTGATGAGCAGACAGACAGAGGGAGGGGAGGTATGTAGCACGGTGATAGAAAGGAAAACATAAAGACGATGAGGAGGAAGAAGTGAACGGCGCACAGGAGAACTGTCGAAGCCATTCCTTCAAGACAAGAATGGAGAAGAGAGATGGGAGCAGGAGGTAAGTGAGAGGCAGAGAATGAAGACACAGGTATCCACTTGATTGCCGTGGTGTCGGGCAAAAACAGGAGCGCGAAACGCAACATTTATGGGCCCAAACAGGAAAAGGGGAAGACAAGAATAGAAACAACTGAAACTACAGAGTCGTTCGACAGAATAGGCGGCGAGAGGAATGCGAGTGTAGACGAGGAGGAGGACGAGTAGCAGGAACAGAAGCAAGGGGAGGAGAAGGAGGAGGAGAAGGAGGATGAGTAGGAGGAGGAAGAGGATGAGAAGGAGGAGGACGATTAGTTGCAGGAGCAGGAACTGAAGCAAAGGGAGGAGAAGGAGGAGGAGAAGGAGGAGAAGGAGGAGGAGTAGGAGGAGGAAGAGGTTAAGAAGGAGGACGATGATTAGTTGGAGGAGCAGGAACTGAAGCAAGGGGAAGAGAAGAAGGAGGAGGAGGAGGAGAAGAAGGAGGGAAAGGAGGAGATCGAGGGGGAAGAAGAGTATGAGAAAGAGGAGGAAGAGTAAGAGAAGGAGCAGGAGGATAAGCAGGAGGATAAGCAGGAGGAGAAACAGTGGGAGTAGGAAGAGGAACAAGAGAAGGAGAAGGAGATAGCAAGAGAGAGAATGAGAATGAGAAGGAGAAGGAGAGGGGAACAGGGGGTAGAGAAGGAAAGAGCAAGAGGAGGGTGGAAAAAAATGAAAGAAAAAGCAATAACAATCAGATTATGGAATGTAGGCTGGAAGAAGAAGAAGAGAAAGAAGAAGCACAAGGCTTTTAGAAGGAAAACGATTGAGAGGGGAAGTCCGGTAGAGATAAGAGCCGAGGGAGAGCCAATGGGAAGGCGTTATACAATGGAAGTGTGTATGTGTGTACGGGGTGTGTGTGTGGGGGGGGGGAAGGGCCGAGTTAAAACAAAATTTTGTTGGAAAATGAACATGGGAAATGGTGACTAAAAGTCCCATGAAATAGGTAGGGAGGACCATGAAAAGGAAAGTGGAGCACTGCGCGGCAACTTAAAAAAAAAGAAAAAAAAAAAAAAGAGAGAGAGAGAGAGAGAGAGAGAGAGAGAGAGAGAGAGAGAGTGAGAGAGAGAGAGAGAGAGTGAGAGAGAGAGAGAGAGAGAGAGAGAGAGGGAGGGAGAGAAAAGGAGAGACAGAGAGAGAGAGAGAGAGAGAGAGAGAGAGAGAGAGAGGAGAGAGAGAGAGAGAGAGAGAGAGAGAGAGAGGAGAGAGAGAGAGAGAGAGAGGAGAGAGAGAGAGAGAGAGAGAGAGAGAGAGAGAGAGAGAGAGAGAGAGAGAGAGAGGAGGAGAGAGAGAGAGAGAGAGAGAGGAGAGAAGAGAGAGGAGAGAAAGAGAGAGAGAGAGAGAGAGAGAGAGAGAGAGAGAGAGAGAGAGAGAGAGAGAGAGAGAGAGAGAGAGAGAGAGAGAGGGGAGAGAGAGAGAGAGAGAGAGAGAGAGAGAGAGAGAGAGAGAGAGGAGAGAGAGAGAGAGAGAGAGAGAGAGAGAGAGAGAGAGAGAGAGAGAGAGAGAGAGAGCGTGAGAGAGAGAGAGAGAGAGAGAGAGAGAGAGAGAGAGAGAGAGAGAGAGGGGAGAGAGAGAGAGAGAGAGGGGGAGAGGGAGGTGGGGGGGAAGGAGGTATGTCCCATTGGCGTACTTTTTTTCTTGGATGACACCATCCGAGATTTGTTAATAGATGAAATGGAATTGAACCGAAAAAAGGACTTCCACCAACTGACAATAAACAAATGATACAGAAATAAAAGACGTCAACACAACGAGGAACTTGAGTGTATGCAAAGCGTCTTACCATCACCTCCATATTTTCCGTTTCGGATCCTTCAGTCCAGCTGCTAATACTCACCATACTGGAATCCAGTTCTTTTATGAGTTCGATCTGCCCCGTGTCTTCCTGGATCTGGAAGTAGCCTTCGTTGTTCCCCTCGAGGCGGTACTTGATGAGAGCGTTCTTTCCAGTGTCCATATCCGAAGCCGTCACGCGAAAGAGAAACGAGGGAGCCTCCTTGTCTGAGGGAATGTTCTTCTCGTAGCTCTGAGGAAGAGAAGAGAAGGTGTGTGATTACACGAACATGTGTGAGCATGCGAAGGGCGTTCTCACGTTTAGATTTGTTGAGTCTACCTGGAAGCAATGTCCCCTCAATTTTTTTTTCTGTGAGTGTGCGCAGAAATTAGCTTGTGTGCAAACTTTGCCTTCTCTGTTTAAAAGTATGTGCGCACCCGTGCGAGTCCCCATCTAGTCGTTTAAGCAAAAACTCACAATGTAGTTCAGTTCGAAGCTTTAAGAATCATTTAGATAAACACCTAAGCAAGATGCTGTAATGACCATAATTTATTTTATATTATTTGTTTATTTGTTTTGTTATCTTTTGCCTCTTTGCTTATTATCATTTGCTTGATTCTCATTTATTATTAGTTATATGTCAATTTATTATTATTTACTATTTACCTGTTTGTTTATCATTTAACTATACCTATGCATTTATTTATGTATTTTATCTATTATTTACATTATTACATTTTTATCTATTCATTTATTTATTCATTTATCATTATTATGATCTTTTTGCATCCGACCTAGATATGGACCAAAAGGTCTCCTGTCGGCATGCTCCGCCTTTGTAATCCTTTGTATTACATATTACCTCCACCAATGGAAGCACTAGAGTTAGAAGAGAGAAAAAAAAAAGAAGCAATTATTGGTTTGACGCTTGGCAAGTTACCATATCTTTAGAGAATTTATAAGTTGTTGTTTGGGTGGAACTTCTTTATTGAATGGATTTTAATATCATTTGAAAACCTTGTGTGCGCACATTTTTTCTTTACGTACACTAGTTGTAAAACATATGTCAGCGCGCAGATGCACACAGCTTAGAGGGAACGTTGCCTGGAAGGTCTGGAAACTAAGGTACAAAGGTACGTTTTGCCCAGCGCAATTATTAACTTACCACCACAGCCAATGGCGGATGACGCATATCCTACTAACTGGCATCCTGTTTGGGTAAGCGCGTTGGTTGTAGATTCGGTCAAATTGATCAGCCTCGTATTTTGCAGCTCGAAGCAAAACAGACCCATCATTCAAAAACAAAGAATTAGTGCTCTAGACAATCATTGGACGATCATCGTTGAGCCATGAACGATCATCGTTGAGCGATGATTGTACCGATCAAAATGTACCTTAACATTTTAACAGTTTGGATGCTAGAGGAAAATTATTTCCTCCAGCAAATCAGATTCCCTCCCGAAAGCTGCGGGATGCAAATCTGCTCCAACAGTCGGAAGAAAAATGAAGAAGATGAAGAACCAGAAAAGAAAAAGGAGAAGCAGAAACAGAAGAAGAACCAGAAAAAAAGGAGAAGCAGAAGAAGAAGAAGAAGAAGAAGAAGAAGAAGAAGAAGAAGAAGAAGAAGAAGAAGAAGAAGAAGAAGAAGAAGAAGAAGAAGAAGAAAAAGAAGAAGAGGAGGCGGAAGAAGAGGAAGACCTCCTTACCGGGCGGTCGAAGGTCGGGGCGTTGTCATTGACGTCCTCCACGATGACCTTGAAGGAGCAGGCGCCCTGCAGGGGTGAGGGGCTCTTGTCTTTGGCAATCACCGTCAGGTAGAACTCGCGGTCCTTCAGGTCCCGGTCCAGGACCTGTGGTGGTGCGGAGAGGAAAAATAAAAAGAATAAAAAAATAAACAAAACAAATAAATTAATAGAAAATAAATACATGGGTCTTTATCTTTCTGTCTCTTTTTTTTTTCTTTCTTTCTCTGTCTCTCTCTTTTGTTCCCTTTCTCTCTCTCTCTCTCTCTCGTTTTCTCTCTCTGTATGTCTCCTACTCTCTATCTCTATATAGAGTATATGTATATCTCTTTCTATCTCTGTCTCTCTTTCTCTCTCTTTGTCTCTCTCTCTTTATCTCTCTTCCTCTCTCTTTCTCCCCCACTCTCGCTCTCTTATCCATATGTCCCTCGGGATGAAGATCTACTCACTCTGGTTGTGGAAATCTGGCCCGTGTTGTTGTCGATGTTGAAGGCATCGAAGTGCGTGAGGAACTGGTAGACGACCTCGCCGTTGATGCCGTGGTCCGCATCTATCGCCTCCACCTGTAGAGGGCGCAGAAGGAAGGGGAGGGAGGAAGGAGGAACAGGGTGAAGAAGAAGGAGAATGGAGACAAGGGTGAGGGGAGAAGAGTACCGGTGTGGTGGAGGACAAGATGAGGGGGGAATGAGGGGAGAGGAGAGGAGGAACAGGGTGAAGAAGAAGGGGAATGGAGACGAGGGTGAGGGGAGAAGAGTATCGGTGAGGGGTGGGTAAGAGGAAAGAGGACAAGAGGAGGGGAAAAGGAAGGGGGAAAGGAACAGAGAGGACAGAGTGTGGGGGAGAAAAATAAGATGCATTAGATATTCGCCCTCATACGTTGTACACACGAGACACGGAGAGCGCGATGCCGTCCCTGCCGTTTCTGATTTCAATTTCTCTCGCGTCTTTCGCAAAGGTGTTCTTTTCCTGACCATCACACCGTCACCACTACCTCCTCCTCCTCCTCCTCCTCCTCCTCTTCCTCCTCCTCCTCCTCCTCCTCCTCTTCCTCCTCCTCCTCCTCCTACTACTACTACTACTACTACTACTACTACTACTACTACTACTACTACTACTACTACTACTACTACTACTACTACTACTACTACTACTACTACTACTACTACTATCATGACATAACTAGTACCTCTCTCACCGTCAACCTTAATTTCAGCAATACGCCTGTATCATAACAGTCACCATGAACACATTAATCATTATCTGGCACCATCGCATGATGTTGATGAAAATACGGTCATCACAGATATCGTCCTCGACAACTTTTTCTCTTACTTAAAGAAAAAAATGTATCTCCTAGCTACGGTGACACGTTCTGTAGATATCTGTTTGCATAATACCAGCTGAAGGGCTGAGAGGCTGAGGGAATTGGGGACTCAATCTTTGGATACCCCGGCGCGGGTCTCAGGCTGAAACAACAGGCAGGCAGAGACCTGGAGGGCGCGTCACAAGACTATTCTGGGTCTCAGCG
>NC_134784.1:5110756-5113256 GCF_046742065.1 Oratosquilla oratoria
CCCTACACGTATAATAAATACATACACGCACACACGCACATGCGTGTGTAAGTGCGATAGGAAACATCCTACATTTACCATTAGTCCCATATAATCCTACCTGTACAGTGTATACATGCACGCACACACGTATATGCGTATGTGCGTGCGATAGGAAAGACATCCTACAATTACCATTAATCTCATATAATCCTACACGTATACTGTATACATACACGCACACACGCATATGCGTGTGTGCGTGCGATAGGACATACAGAAACAGCACATCAGAGATGCCAGGTCTCTATGCGTTTGGGCCAACGACAATGACCGTTAATGACCGTTATATGATATCCAACATTCTCCCATAAAGATACGTATCTCTCGATTGTCACGCACAATCTATATTTCTACAGAAGTACTACAATAGTGAGGTAAAAACATAATTTCTTTACTACTATCCTACTGTATAAGTACTAAATACATTTCTAGTTTTTTTCGCTAGTGTTATAATGTTAACATAGGTACCATAGTGAGCTAAACAAATATGGAGATCCTGAGGGTGTGAGTATGAAACATTACTCAATCTCTACCTCATCATTCCTGAGGGGTTCTCTAAATTTTATTACAAAGTGCACAGCTGCCTCCACTTCTAAGTGCAACAGTGACTGACGTCTTCTTGCAGGGAGCTTCGGGAGGCAAGAGTTTATCTTTGGGTTAAAGAAATACGACGTGTACCAAATTTTTTAGACCTGAAACGTTTCTACAGCTTTGCAGGAAACGCCAGACACTGTGGTAATTATGAGTGAAGTCAACGGATCATTGTCCCCACCCTTTATCAGACGGGCCAGAACCTATTATGAGAAACTAAGCGTACAAGTCTAAGGTCAAACTGGGGCACAGGCAACACAGGTGACGTAGCACAGAACATAAGCAGACTTTCTGTTGCTGAACTGAAGTATAATTTGAACTTCTCTCTCGCTTGAAATACTGAGATAGTATATCTAGAGGCATTTCAATTGAGAGAAGTTTAATCTATATTTTCACCTCAGCAACAGGAATTCTACCTTTGCCCTGTGCTGCGTCTACTGTGCTGCCTGCGTCTCAAGCAACACAGGAGACATCTCACTATCTTGCTCGACCATCCTACCATGAGAAACTAAGTGTTAGTATTGTGAGTTCAAGTTCAATATATATTTCACTATCCAGCTCGACAATCCTACTATAAGAAACTAAGTGTTAGTGTTGAGGGATCACTAAGAACCTCCTCACTATCCTGCTCGACAGCAACGCTAAAAAAAATGGCCTTTGTTAGTGGGGCATGCTCGACTTACCATACGTTGGCTTCCGTACTGCAGGTCAGGTTGTAAATAAACAGATGGACAAAGGGATTAGTGGATGTGAAGGCGAGTGGGGTCACCCTTAAGACCCTGTCCACACTATCGGTTTTAACCGCGCGGTACCGCATGGTCAAGGAAAAAATGCGCGGTTGTGTGTGAACGCCTCCACTGACTTACATTGTAATTGAACCGCTGCGGTTCAAACGATAGTGTGAACAGGGACAACAAACTAAAGCTAACGACGTACACTGAATGTCTGAACTAGAAGTACACTTTTCTAACTCATCGTCATCAATGATAAAGATGATAATGGTAATGCTAAAAAAAATGTAAAAACAATAACATTACTAAATTTGTTTATTCATGAATAATAGAATAACGAAATCAGGTGTTTACTGCACTACCTATTGTCCACAAATGAAACAACTGATAGAGTGACTAGAATCCCGATGTACACGAAGTTTAGATCCAGACTACCCATCAACCAATCCATTCATCCATCCATCCATCCATCCATCCATCCATTAGACAGCCATTCATAGTCCACCGCTAAATAAACGTCTCCTAAGCTCTTCTAGCAGTCACACAACTACAACAACGTCTTCCACGTTGTTCTTGGAAATTTTTCGATCTCGTCTCCACGTTTTTTTTTTTTTTTTTTCACTTCCCATATCCTACCTCCAACCACCATTTGAATAACTAGAATATGAATTCGCTTACAGAAATCTAGACTTTTCTAGGAACATTTTAATAGTATGTCTAACATTCATATAGGTCTACCTCTTAGTTCATCATTCAGATTTGATATATATGATGAAAAGATAATTTGATATTTGGAGATTTGAAAAATGAAATATTGTAACTGAAGTCGTTTCTACCCAAACACTCTCTCAAATGTCGACGATAGTGAAGCCAGTGTGATAGTCCCTTTAGTAACACACTTGCCCTCTCTTTCATCCTTTCTGGCTAGCTTCTCTCCCCAACCCCACTTCCTCCATTTTATAGACTCCATAACCCTTTACTCCAGACTCTCTCATCCGACTTGACGTCTTTCTGTCTTCCATCGCTATTCCCATCATTAGTCTATCCATTCTCCTCTGTGAACTGCTTAGCGTCGTCTCCATCGCCTTCGTTAAATTCAGTCTCACATCCGTAGATCATAGCTGGAATTGTATGCT
>NC_134784.1:5115756-5118256 GCF_046742065.1 Oratosquilla oratoria
AAGGCAGGGAACAGGATAGAGGAGGGGAAGGGAAGAGAGGAGAAGAGAGGGAAGGGGAAAAGAAGAGGAAAAATATCAAGGTAAGAGGAGGTAAAAAGAGATGATAAAAGGAGAAATTAAGGGAAGAGAGGCAAAGGAGAAGGAAGAAAAGGGAAAGGAGGAGAAAATAAGGGAGGGGAAAGAGGGGAAGGAAGGGGAAGAGGAAGGGATAGTCTCCTCCTGACGCCTTCCCCCTTAGCCCTTCCTTGTCCTCCACTCGATCCTCTCATTGCTTCCCCACAATACTGTCTCTCAGTTCCACTGCCCCCCACCTTCCACGTTCCTCTGACAAGGTAAATCATCCCACTTTATCTCTTGCAAGGTGTGTCTCTCATAAACTCCCACCACACGGGCTCAAACAAAGCCCTTGGGTGTGACTTAAAAAAAAAAAAAAAAAAAAAAAAAAAAAAAATCCCCCTCCCATCCCCGAATTCGGCTCTACTGTCACCGATATTCCAAACGGTATGATACAGACCAACGGTTCTCGTGACCGTTAGCGAGACTTCTCGCTAGTATGCTACTTGCTTTTGGTACTTCGTTTTAGTAGAAACGACTTCGGTGACGATTTTTATTTTTTTTATTTTTTCAAATTTTTTCATATAGTCAGAAGCTGAATGTCAAACTAAGAGAAGTTCAATCTGAAACACAATATCAGATGCATTATTGAGATGTTCTTACGGAAGTCTAGAAGTCTAGAATATTGTAACCGAGGTCGTCTTTACTCAAGGTAGAAAAAGCAAGTAGCATGCTAGCGAGAAATGCCTAGCATCCCGCTACTTTAACGATGTAAAATTCAAACGAGGCGACTTCAGATTTCGGTGACCTGTTTCGGAATTCTGATGCGTAACGATGACCTCGCCACGCGGCAGTCATTGTGGATTGCTATGGCAAGCCAACAAGGCAACCGTCTGGTCCATAACAAAACGCTTCAGGTCCATGACGTTAATAAAGATGACTCTATTTAATGAACCATGCCCTTGGTCCAACTCGCTGGCAGTAGTGCTTGAACTGCCGTCACCTCGACTTCGGCCGCAAATAGCGACGCCCTAACACGCCCGGCCAGCGAGGACCTGAGGAAAAAGGGCGTGTGGCCCCCAGGCAACACGGGGTCTCGACCGACACATACTCCGATCAAGCAGAGGTCCACCTCTTACTAAACTTGTATGGCATCTGTCAGACCGAGGTATCGTTCAAGGTGCCTTCGTCAGCCCTTGAAGTGGAAGACATAAACAGTCTTCTTTCAGTACTAAAGCATCTGGTAAAAACCTTTCCACACTCCCACAGTACACAGAACCCCCATCCATGTTGGAGATATTCTACAGAACCAAAAGAGCGGAGAGAGATGGGGAGACAGGAAAAGATGGAGAGAGATCGAGAGGAAAATATGATATAATATTATATATATATATGTATAATATATATTTATATATAATATATACATGTATATGTTTATATATATATATATATATATATATATATATATGTTCTATTGAAGTCGACAGCAGTTACAGCATTATTCGGTTTGCAGTTTGCTTTTTCAATTTTTCTAACGGTGTTCCGATCTTCGTAGGCGAGGGTACTAAGTAAATTTCTAAAATCAATGATAACTCGAGACGTCTCTCGGCCTTCACTCGGCCATCTTCAGGAGTGTAAGTATAGTTGTGTTAGGTCAATATCCTCCTGCGTAATGTTCAATCCACCGATCCCGAGACACACATCAAACTCACAATTTATTACAAATCCAAACGAACTTCCAACCTAGTAATGAAGAACAGCTGTCTCCCACCAACAAATACATTACAAAAAGCGAACCTAGTATACCAGTATACATGCAATATTCGTGACTGCAGTCGCCTACCTATCAGGTATATAGGTTCACTACCACCAAACTGTCCAAAAGAATCACAGCGCACTTACAGGATGGAGCGATAGGCAGCCTTAAGAACAGGACACAAGGGCAAACACTGAGGAGAAAAATTATGGGAGAAAATATAGTAATCCTACACAGAGAACATGACGCCAGGAGATTACGAATGACGGAAGCTGTGTATATTCACAACTTAAAACCTGCCCTCAACATCCAACAAATGCCCGTTTCCACTCTTCCCTCAGCGAGAAGCTCACAAGCAACACACGGAGCGCCACAAGGACTTAGACAGACAGCACCCCACCGAGCGCCACCTTCCGCACAAAGATCACCTCCCCCAGTGCCAACATAGGCCAAACATAATCACCATTTCAACCTAACACAACTATACTTAGACTCCTGAAGATGGCCGAGTGAAGGCCAAAAGAGGTCTCGAGTTATCATGGATTTTAGAAATTTACTTAGTACCCTCCCCTACGAAGATCGGAACACCGTTAGAAAAATTAAAAAAGCAAACTACAAACTGAATAATGCTGTAACTGCTGTCGACTTCAATAGAACATGTATTCTAAATAGCCTTTATTCCAAATATAC
>NC_134784.1:5123256-5125756 GCF_046742065.1 Oratosquilla oratoria
GGGGGCCCTCGTAACAATGCTTGGTTCTAACGCCAGACAATTTCATTCAGCACTGAAGAGGGTACATTCCTACCAAGACACCTAGATGTACACACACACACACACACACACACACACACACACACACACACACACACACACACACACACACACACACACACACACACACACACACACACACACACACACACACACACACACACACACACACACACAACATCCAAATGGCAAACATATATAAAACTTAGGAACGAATATGTGAATATACGCAGGAAAGAAAAAAGAAAATATGAAAAAGATATTATAGACAAATGTAAGGATCAACCTAAACTCTTTTACAGATATGTAAATGATAAATTAAAAGACAAACATGAAATTGTAAAACTGCGTGGAGATAAAGAATATATAGACGACACAGAAATGGCAGAAGTTATGATCAGACATTTCAGGTCTGTTTTTACAATTGAGAGCTCACAAATTTGGGAAGATGGACAACGAGAAACATCCCCTAAAATGAAAGAAATAAAGGTAACACAGAAAGAAATAAGAGACCAAATAAAAAACCTTGATGCTAAGAAATTTTATGTACCGGATGGAATTGCAAATTGGATACTGAGTGTATAGACCAGTGGTTCCCAAACTTTTTTTTTCAGTTTTACAATTATACGTACTAAGTTAACCTTAATCCTAATGCCGGGTACCGTAATGTTTTCTTGATTTTATTTTATTCTATTTTATTTTCATTTTTTTTTGTCAGCCCTCCATTACCCCCGAAAATTTGTTACCTCCCCCCCCAGGGGGTAATTTACCCACAGTTTGGGAACCAATGGTATAGACGAACTGACGGACAAATTATACAAGATAATAGACATTTCGCTCAAAGAAGGAAAGGTACCGCAAGATTGGAAAGATGCAAACATAGTACCAATATATAAAGGAGGAAACAAAGAAGATCCTACAAACTCCAGACCGGTATCCCTTACAAGCACAGTAGCAAAAACGTGCGACAAGGTTATCAGAAACAAATGGATCAAACACTTGGAAGATAATGAAATATTAGAACCAAAACAATTTGGTTTTAGAAGTGGAAGATCGTGTACCACAAACTTAATATGCTTTTACTTCAGATTAATTGAGATAATATAAGAAAGAGATGGCTGGGCAGATTGCGACTTCTTGGGCTTCCAGAAGGCTTTTGATGAAGTACCACATAAAAAGTTAATAAGAAAAATTGAAATAATACGAGGAATACAAGGTAAGCTACTGGAATGGATGAAGGATTTCTTAAGTGAGAGAAAAATGAGAGTGGTACTTAGAAACAAAAATTCGAACTGGGAAGATGTGATAAGTGGCGTCCCACAAGGCTCTGTATTGGCTCCTTTAACGTTTGCCGTATATATAAATGATATAGATGAAGGAGTGAAGTATTACATGAACTTCTTTGCTGACGATGCCAAATTACTCATGAGAGTAAGCACAGAAGAGGATTGCAGATCGCTACAAGAAGACCTGGACAAAATATGGGAATGGAGTCAGAGGTGTGAAATGAATTTTAACATTAAGAAATGTAGTATAATGGAATTTGGAAAAAGCAAAAATAGAATATCGGGTCAATATAGAATTGGTAACAAGGAAATAAAAAAAGTCGACTCAGAAAGCGACCTAGGAGTGATTATCTGAAGTGACTTGACACCTGATAAACATGTCAATAAATTAGTTGGAGAGACTTTATTAAGATCAATGAATGTGGCCTTCGACTACATGGATGAATAAATAGTAAAGAAAATAGTGGTTGCACTGATAAGACCTAAGCTAGAGTATGCTGCAACACTATGGGCACCTAGCAAAAAAAAAAAAAAAATCAAAGAGCAGCGACAAAAATGACACCTACACTATCAAATGTGTCATACGAACAAATTTTGTATAAATTGCATCTATCAACACTGGAACAGAGAAGAGAAAGAGGTGATTTGTTGACCATTTACAGAATTATGAAAGGGATGGAAATTCTTGATAGAGACGACTTATTAAAATGGGACAGAAGAGAAACAAGAGGACACGAGAAGCTAAAGAAGGACAGTTACAGAAGATATTTGAAAAAGAATAGCTGCCCACATAGGGTGATTGATGTCTGGGACAAACTAAACGGAGAAACAGTGAGTGCCAAAACTATACAAGATTTGAAGAATAAACTGGATGCGGAGAGATACGAAAACGGGTCACTACGAGCATAGCTCTCGTTCCGTAAAATACAACTAGGTAATACACACACACACACACACACACACACACACACACACACACACACACACACACACACACACACACACACACACACACACACACATGTATGCATGTCTATATACACACAAAAATACGCGCACACGCACGCATACATATATACACACACAAACACACAAACACGCGCCCTCCCCCCACACACACATACACGCTTGGTCGGAACGCTAAAGCAAGTGAACGTCGCAGGAAGCCGCAGCGA
>NC_134784.1:5133256-5135756 GCF_046742065.1 Oratosquilla oratoria
TTATCAAGAACACAGCCGTGGCACACAAATACGAGTGTGTGTGTCTGTGCGTTTCAAGAAGTCCGTTCACGGTTTGGCATACTTCGCGATTTACCACTAGCCATTCTGTCAAATCAACCTTAGCACATCTCTCTCTCTCTCTCTCTCTCTCTCTCTCTCTCTCTCTCTCTCTCTCTCTCTCTCTCTCTCTTATTTCCTATCTATGTGCTATTTGATTTTTTTCTTATAGGATTTTAACAATCCTCTGAAGAAGGTCTAAGCGAAACCGGTCAGGAATAAACTCGGCCCTAGACCCGTGTCTTACTCTTCCACCTTCCTCAAAGATTATAACAACGATTTGAATAGATTCTATGACACGTGGCAACAGCGCTTTTCCCCCGCCATGTTGCCACGCCGAAGTATTACAGGTGAGACAGGTGAAATGGGGTGTAGGTAATCGTTGTTATAGTCCTCAACAGTGATATTCACTGTACTATACAACTTCCTTTACTATATACAAAATAGAAAAAATAGCACACAAATGGGAAATAAGAGAGAAGCATGCACTAAGATCGATTTGGCAGAATGGCTAATAGTAAATCATGACGTAGACCACACCCTGAACGGACTCGTTGGGGCGCACAGACTATGACGATAAAGGCTCTGTGCTCGTATCGCGTTTCTTTTGATAGTCTCATCGGCAACTACCATTTGCAAAACAACACTTAGTTTCACGTTCTAGTTTCTCAGGACACAACTGTCATTTTACGAGAATACTCTGGGCGTAATGTTAAGGAACGTGGGGGAAAGAAAAAACAAAAAACAAAATCATTGCACAAAAATAAACCATAACTCAGCTACTTACCTCGCAGATTCTTAAACGACAACTGCGGTAGTCTGACCTATCCATTATAATAGTCTACTTACGTCCTTTCTACATGTCGTCACGCGATTTCAATCAGCTGAGAGGTGGCCCCTCGTTAAGGATACGTTTTACACGGTGCGGTCAATGGTGGGTGACGCGCATCCTACTAATTGGCATCCTATTAGGGTAAGCGCGTTGGTAGCTTCGGTTAGAATGATCAACCTCGTACTTTGTATCTCTAAAAAAACAGCCCTATTCAAAAACAAAGAATTAGTACCCTAGAAAATCGTTTGACGATCATCGTTGAGTCATGAACGATCATCGTTGGGCGATAATTGCACCGAGCAAAACGTACCTTTAACCTGAACAAGGTAAGGCAAGTCCTTCCACCGCATTCTTGTCTTTAGTCATAATCTTCATCTTAAACTCCTCTCTTGGCCTTGATCTATGACCTTTACAGGACCTTTAACCTTAATCTTGGGAGAGGGGGAAAGTAAATTCTATATTGAATGATATTTACCTGAATCCCCAGTCGATATACAATCCTGACCTTTATCTACTGATCTGACATTTATATACTGACCTGATCTTTATCTACTGATTTTACCGTTATCTACTGATCTGATCTTTATCTACTGACCTGATCTTGATCTACTGACCTGACATTTATACACTGACCTGATATTTATCTACTGATCTGACCTTTATCTACTGATCTGACATTTATATACTTATCTGACCTTTATATACTGGCCTTATCTTAATTAATGACCTGACCTTTATCTACTGACTTGACTTGACATTTATCTAGCGACATGACCTTTATCTACCGACCTGGCATTTTTCTACTGACTTTATCTTTATCTACTGACCTGACCTTTATCTACTGACCTGACCTTTACCTACTGATCTGACCTTTATCTACTGACCTGGCCTTCAGCCGAGAACCCGTCTTTTACCTGCAGGCCCTCTTGCTTATATCTAAGTCAACTTCTTGTCCCCTGACCTTTCTCGATGGCGTCCACGAAGAAGGTATACTCTGCTCCCGTGTGCTCGAAGTCCAGGGGCTTGACGCTGTAGATAACGCCTCCTTCATCCACAACGAAGTGCTCCGGGTCGCTGACACTGTACTCCAAGAGTCCGTTCTCGTTTACGTCGTTGTCAGTAGCCTCCACCTACAGAAGGAACAAAGAACTTCACAACATGAAGGACTGGCGTCTATGCCAGGAGGTGCTGAATAGCTGCGGCCGAAGCCGTCACCTTTGCCCTATGATGAGCTTGCACTGTTGGGGGCAGGTAGTGCACAGTCACTGCTGGGAATCGGAGAAAAGTGCGGGATTCGAACCCACAACTAGGCGAATGCGAGACCGGCACGTTTCCCATTAAACCATCAACACCACATGAAATGATGACTACAAAAAGGTGATGACTTCAAGATAACCTTTTCCTCATTCTCAAAATAATTTTACCCCCTTTTACATACCATTCAGTTCCAGGGGGAATATGAGAAAATTCCATATTACAATGTGACTTTCATCCCTCCTTCTCTCATTCCATTCCCCTCTTCCTTTATGTGCTTACACACACACACACGCAAACACACACACACACACACACACACACACACACACACACACACACACACACACACACACA
>NC_134784.1:5140756-5146590 GCF_046742065.1 Oratosquilla oratoria
TGCGCTGAGTAGCTGCGGCCGAAGCCGTCAAATTTGCCCTTATGATGCACTTATGGGGGACTGTTGGGACAGATAACTAACAGTCACTGTTGGGGATCGGAGAGGGAGTGCGGGATTTGAACCCACAACTAAGCGATGTCCACTACGGGGGGTTGAGTGCTTTTCACCCATCACGTGACATAATCACATGACCCCGAAGCGTGACGTCAGAGTGAACCAGACATCTCGTGACCAAGCGAAAACAATTTGGCGGCCAGAAGAAGAAGAGGGCATAAATAATGAAAATGGCGGTCAGTCAACATGGCATTCTGGACGGGAAGGAAGCGGTGGGTGTTGCCAACATTAAGCACGAGAAAAAAACGCCCTAATTAGAGCTTGGCGGTCAGTTCTCCGAAAAGGAGGGAGGGAGGGGAAGGAGGAGGGAGGGGGGAAGGAGGGAGATGGGGGAAGGAGGGGGAGAGGGGAGGAAAAGGAGAGAAAAAGATAGTGGGAGAAAGGGGACGGGATAAGGAGTGTGGGGGTGTAGGGAGGAACGATTACAGATTATGAGAGTAGTGACACAAAAACATTTTGAAGCACTCACGCATGCACAAGCACACGTGAACATGGAAGCACATACACAAGCACACGCACTCTTATGCACGCAAACACACACATACACACACACAAAGAAGCAAGTTTTATCTGGGTACTGCCTTCATGCAGGAAACCGAAGAGGGCCCTGGACATGAAGAAGGGGGAGGAAGAAGAAGAAGAGGAGGAGGAGGAGGAGGAGGAGGAGGAGGAGGAGGAGGAAGAAGAAGAGGAAGAATAAAAAGAGAAATAATAGGAGGAGGAGGAAGATGAAGAGGAGGAGAATGAGGAAGAGGAAGAGGAGGAGAATGAGGGAGAGGAAGAGGAGGAAGAGGAGGAGATGGAGGGGGATGATCCAGCAGCGACTTACTTGTTTTATCCAAGCGATCAGATTTAATTCAAACTTCCTTCTGAGGCGAACCGTGTAATCAGAGAGAAGGGGAAGAAAGAGGAATGGTTAGGGGCCCGGGAGGGGGGGGAGGGGGGGTTGGCTAAGCTAAAAAAGGAGAGGGAGGGGGGAAGGGAAGGGGAGAGAGTTCTGTGGATGAAAGAACGGACACTGAAATGGCATGGATGATGAGAAGCCTGAGAGATCGTAGGGGAGTCCGGAAAGGCTGACGAGGAGGAAGGAGTGAAGGGTAGAGAGGAACGTGGCAGGAGGGAGGGAGAGACGAAGACGAGGAGGAGGAGGAGGAGGAGGAGGAGGAGGGGGAGGAGGAGGAAGAGGGAGGAGAAACAGGGGGAGGAGGAAGAACAAGAGGAGGAGTAGGAGGGGAGGAGGAAGAAGGGAGGGGAGGAGAGGAGGAGGAGGAGGAGAAGGAAGGAGGAGATGGAGGAGGGGAGAAGGAGGAATAAGAGGAGGTGGTGGAGGAGGCGAAGGAGGAAGAGGAAGAGGAGGAGGAGGGGGAGGAGGAGAGGAGGAGGGAGGGGACGGCGGCGGGTTAAAGTGGGATCGAGAAGGAAGAAAGGGGAAAGGAGGAAGGAAGGAAGGAGGAAGGAGGGAAGGAGGAAGGAGGGAAGGAGGAAGGAGGGAAGGAGGAAGGAGGGAAGGAGGAAGGAGGGAAGGAGGAAGGAGGGAAGGAGGAAGGAGGGAAGAAGGAAGTGTGAAAGAAGGGAGAGGAAATGAGGAAGGGGGAATGGGAATCCGACAAGAAATAATGGTCTCAAACTGTCAGGAAATATAATTTGGAAGTGGGTAGAAACAACTTCGCCATTCGTGTAGTTAATGAATGGAATAAACTTCCTGCAGAGGCAGTGCAATGTAGTTCAGTTCGAAACTTTAAGATTCGTTTAGATAAACACTTAAGCAAGATGCTGTAATGCCTGCCATTTATTTTATATTATTTGTTTGTTATTATTTGTATGTTTATTATTATTTGCTTGATTTTGATCTATTATTATTTATCTGTCAATTTGTTATTTACTATTTACTTGTTTGTTTATCATTTAACTATACCTATGCGTTTATTTTATTATTATTTACATTATTAAAATTTTTATTCATTTATTTATTAATTTATCATTATGTTTTTTTTCGCATCCGACCTGGCTATGGACCAAATGGTCACCTATCGGCATGCTCCTCCTTTGTAATCCTTTGTAAAGCGGAAGGGAAGAAAGGTATTGGGGAGGGAAAGAGGAAAGGGAAGTGGGGAAGGGAAGAAGAAAGGGAAATGGGGAGGGGGAGAGAAATGGGATCAGGGAGGGAGAATAGGAAGAGGAACGGGAAGGGGGAAGAGGGAGGGGTAGGGGGGAGGAAGAAGAGGAAGAGGAATTGTGAGGAGGGAATAAAATCGACCGGCACTTACTGATCAGCAGCTAGACAGTGCGGCACGGTGAGGAATGGGTCAGCTGTGACTACGGAAGGACTAGATCACCCAAGACAAGAGAGCGAAAACGAAGAAAGAACAAGAAGAAAAAAAATAAAATAAAAATAAAAATGGGAGAAATAAGATAAAATAAAATAAAAAGTTGTCGACGGCGACGCACTCAAACACAAAAAAAAAGAAGAAGAAGAAGAAAGAAAAAATGAAAGAAAACCGAAAGATAAAGCAACAACCAGAGAAGAGAAAAAAAAATTTCAGGGAACTTTGCCGTCGACATGAAGAGATGGTGGCAGGTGGGGAGGATGACGGGGGTGAAGTGATAAAGAGGAGAAGAGGAGGAAGAGGAGGAGGAGGAGAAGATAAGTAGGGAGGAGGATGTAAAGAGGAGAGCAGGAGGAGGGGAGGAGGGGGAAGAAGAGGAGGAAGAGGATGAGGAGGAGGAGGAAGAGGAGGAGGGGAAGGGGGAGGGGAGGAGGGGAGGAGGAGGGGGAGGAGGGGAAGGAAGAGGAGAAGAAAGATGAGTATGGGGAGAATGGAAAGGAGAGGAGGAGCAGGGGGAGGAGGAGGAGGAGGAGGATGAGGAGGAGGAGGAGGAGGAGGAGGAGGAGGGAGGAGGAGGAAGCGAAGGAGGAAGAAGCGAAGGAGGAAGATGAGTATGAGGAGAATGGAAAGAAGAGGAGAGGTGAAGGAGGAAGACGGAAAAAAGAGGAGAGGAGGAGGAAGAGGAGTATGAGGAGAATGAAAAGAAGAGGAGAGGAGGATGAGGAGGACAGAAAGAAGAGGAGAGGAGGAGAAGGAGGAAGTGGGAAAGGGTAGATGGAAGAAGGGCGGAGAGAAGAGAGGGAAGAGGAGAGGAAAGGGAAAGGGAAAGGGAAAGGGAGAGAGAGAGAGAGAGAGAGAGAGAGAGAGAGAGAGAGAGAGAGAGAGAGAGAGAGAGAGAGAGAGAGAGAGAGAGAGAGAGAGAGAGAGAGAGAGAGAGAGAGCGAGAGAGAGAGAGAGAGAGATAGAGAGAGAGAGAGAGAGAGAGAGAGAGAGAGAAGAGAGAGAGAGAGAGAGAGAGAGAGAGAGAGAGAAGAGAGAGAGAGAGAGAGAGAGAGAGAGAGAGCTGAGAGAGCGAGAGAGAGAGAGAGAGAGAGAGAGAGAGAGAGAGAGAGAGAGAGAGAGAGAGAGAGAGAGAGAGAGAGGAATGCGGAGAGTTCCCATCGGAATAACCAGCGCTTCTAGTCCTGGGTACAATGGCACACCGAAGATTGCGGTAATGAGGAAGAGGAGGGAGAGGACAAGAAGGAGAATGACCAAGTGTTGGAAAAAGGAGGAGAAGGGAGTCAAAGAACGGATCTGCTAGTTGTATGTTCGATGTTCATTAAAACTTGTAAGGAGGAGGAAGAGAAGGAGGAAGACGAGGAGGAGGAGGAGGAGGAGGAGGAGGAGGAGGAGTAGGAGGATGACGAGGAGGTGGAGGATGAGTAGGAGGATGACGAGGAGGAGGAGGATGAGTAGGAGGATGACGAGGAGAAGGAGGAGGAAGATGAGGAGGAGGAAGAGGACGACGAAAAGGGCGAAGAGGAGGAGGAGGAGGAGGAGGTGGAGGACAAAAAGGATAAGCAGAAAAAAAAGGGGTAGGCGGAAGAAGAGGAAGAAAAAAGAGGAGGGCGAAGAGGAAGAAAAGGAGGAGGAGCAGGAGGAGAAAAAGCAGGGGGGGATGGTAGAGAGAAAAAAGAGAGGAGGTAAAGGGTGGAGAAGGAAAGTTCAAAGGATCAAGAAGAGAAGAAGGAAAAGGAAGAGAAACTGAAAGAGGAGGAGGTGAAAGAGAAAAGCGAAGAGGAAGAGGAGAAGGAAGTTCAAGAGGAGAAGCAATGGGAGGAGGAGGAGGAGGAGGAGAGGGGAAGGAGGAGAAGGAGGAAGAGGAGGAAGAGGAGGAAGAGGGGAAGGAAGTTCAAGAGCAGAAGCAATGGGAGGAGGAGGAGGAGGAGAGGGGAAGGAGGAGGGGAGGAGAAGGAGGAGGAGGAGGAAGAGGGAAGAAGAGGAGGAGGAAGAGTTGGAGGAAAAAAGACTGTGTTTGTCGAAGAAAAGAACGCAGGCGCAAAAGACACCCGCAAGAAGAAGAAGAAGAAGAAGAAGAAGAAGAAGAAGAAGAAGAAGAAGAAGAAGAAGAAGAAGAAGAAGAAGAAAGAAGAAGAAAAAGAAGAACAAGAAGAAGAAGAAGAAGAAGAAATAGAAGAAAGAACAAAAAGAAGAAGAAGAAGAAGAAGAAAAAGAAGAAGAAGAAGAAGAGAGAAGAGGAAAAAGAAGAAGAAGACGAAGAAGAAGAAGATTTAGAAGAAAAAAGACGAAGAAGATGAAAAAGCAGCAGAAGAAGAAGAAGAAGAAGAAGAAGCAGAGGAAGAGAGAAGAGAAAGATGAAGATAGAAGAAAAGAAGAAGAAGCAGAAAAGAAGAAGAAGAAGAAGAAGAAGAAGAAGAAGAAGAAGAAGAAGAAGAAGAAGAAGAAGAAGAAGAAGAAGAAGAAGAAGAAGAAGAAGGAGTCAAGTAAAAAATAATTCACTGGAATAATATTTGCCACCTTCGAGGTAATGAAGTTTTTTTTTTCCTCTTTTTTCTTTTATAAGAAAACTGAAGGAATTTGAGGCCCGAAGGCACATTTTAAAAATATTTTTTCCCTTAATAGCTTCATTTTAATCTAACACCAAGGGGAATTATTCAGCAAGACCGAAACGGTAATACATATGGCGCGTTATATGTTCGAGTGACATGTATCGAGTATTCGAGTAACGACTATACGAGTAATAAGACAGTCTGCCGCCGTGGCACGCCGAGTTCCAAACTCGACCTGTACCCGGGTTCGGTCCCAACAACAAGCCATCAGTGACTGCCACTTGCTTTGGCTGTCCAGCACACAGGGCAAAGGTGTTCACTCTAGTCGCAGCTAAGTCCCTCCACACACGCGCACACACACACACACACACACACACACACACACACACACACACACACACACACACACACACACACACACACACACACACACACACACACACACACACACACACACACACACACACACACACACACACACACACACACACACACACACAAATTATTCCACGTTGGGCGGTAATTCTGTGGGCTGTGGGCGGGAGCACTGGCCTTGGAACGTGGGCTGTGGGCGTTGGTCTGTGGGCGTTAGGCAATGGGCTGTGTGGGAGAAGGCAAAGATTAGTCCCGGAAGGAGAAAGGCGGAAGGAAAGACGAACCGACTCATCGCCTCGAGTTGACTTGCGAAATTGATGGAGTTTTCAACTTCGCGATGAGGGTGAGAGGAAGGAAAATGAGAAGGTGGCGGTGGCGGGGGGAAAAAAAAAAAAAAAAAAAGGGGAGAAGGAAAGATGAGGGGCAAGGAAGGTGGGAGGAGGAAAGAAGGGTGGAAGGAGGTGGA
>NC_134784.1:5147090-5154590 GCF_046742065.1 Oratosquilla oratoria
TTCCTCGTCGCCCCCGTCTTCTCTCCCCCTCTCGAGGTTTAACCACAACATCCTGCATGAGTGAGACGAGGAAGGGAACCCATTTCCTCGCTGTATGGGAAGGATATCTCCAAGTGGACCCTGTACTCACGATGGGCTACCCAATAAGCCCCATCCGAACCTATATGATATCAATCTGAGAAACTGCTCAATCTAGTGCGACAAAACCCAACAAACAAACAAGTGCAGACATATCATTTGTAACAACTCTAAGACCTGTCGGCATCCGCTTCCTTTGTAATCCTTTGTAATCTGATGAATTCAACTCTTCAAAGAGACTGGGCAAAAAGAAACTTATTTGCATATTTCTGCTCCCAGAAATTCCCGATAAGTATGTACAATGTTCTTCCTCTTCGCGGATGTTTTCAATATAGATGGAAACTAGCAGGCGGGGGGGGGGGGAGGGTATAGCTCAACAAGAACGGAGAGGGTGTGACGTAATCTTCAAGTTCACATGATACACAACCCCAAGGCCTCGAAGGTCGCAAAAGATCAGATCCTTCCAGACGACCTGTTGCCCAATTCTACAAAGTATATATAGATTGTGATGCATGAGGTGGAATGGGTGGGGGGATGGGGGGTGAGGTAGTATGTGTGAGAAAAAATTGACGCTGCCCGATGGTATTTTTCCCCGTCTTCTCCTGTTCTGCATGAGAGGACGGACAGGGGAGGGGGGTCGCCGATTTAATGAAGCGGCCTTGCTGTGGATGTGCTGTGTCTTGCGATACTGCCTCTGACCGAGGGCAGTGGACAAGATGCAGGGATGACCCGTCATCCAGGTGGTGCTAAGATAAGAGGGAGGGTAGAGGGTGGAGGGGAGTGGAGTGTATTTAGGGATGGAATGGGTGGGAATGGTTTTTGTGCCTTTTTCTTTTTGGTTACCTCCCTTGTAAGGGGAAAACATTTGGTATACGTATGTATATATACGAAACAAACTTATTGTAAACAATTAGTAAATGAATAATATATGAGTAGACGCTCACCGGAAGAGCGGGTTAGAGCGTCGCTTCTTGCGGCGGAGGTCGAGGTGACGGCAGTTTGAACTCTGCCACAAGCGAGTTGGACCGAGGGTATGGTTCATTACATTCCACGCTACAAAGTCCTCTGTAAAGGGGTACCGTCCTAGCCTCCTGATGCTGGAAATTCGCGACGTTAAACTCTGCCACTAGCGAGTTGGACCAATGGCACGGTTCATTAAATTCCCCGCTACGGAGTCCTTTGGAACGGGGCACCATTCAAGCCTCCTGATATGGGGGAATTCGCGACGTTTAACCGAATCATTACACACAGCCACAGTCTTCAATCGGGCAGACTTCTCCAAAGGGATCAGGAAGGCGCGCGAAGAGCATAATGGAGGAAGCGAGAGCGAGCGCTTCGATTGTCATGTCTTGGTCTCTCTTGGTAAGGCAACAGAGCTTCTCCGAGTGGATCAAGTCTCTTGTCTTTATGGCTCTCGCCGGGCTCGAACCTCCAAGTCACTGTTGCTTGATTATACGGTTATTACTTCTGTTATTGCTATCGCAGTCCTGCTCGTTCTCCTGCTCGAAGTTCATGACCACAGCAACGCTTCAGGACCATCGGGAGGTCGCCCTCCAACTACGTCTATTAAGGTTTATAGCTTAAGTGAGCTTAGCAAGAAACCTCTTTATCATAAGCAAAGATTGTCCTTAATAGGAGAGCCAGTTTCAGCATTTCATGCCGAGAATGTGCCACAGGCATGATTATAGACACGCGTTCTTTGCCATGGACGGCGCCACTGAAACTCAACTCTAAGGCTCTGTTCACACGAGCGGTTTCAACCGCCACGGTTCAATTACAACGTAAGTCAATGGAGGCGTTCACACACAACCGCGCAGTTTTTCCTTGACTATGCGGTTTCCGCGCGGTTCAAACCGCTAGTGTGAACAGAGGGCTAACAACGATGATAGGGTAACCCTTTCGTACAGAGTGATACTTTCCCTTTATTCTGACTGCCGTCAAACGATTCTATTCATTTTGGGCCACCCCTCCCCGGTCCCTTTGGTAGAGTAGGGGATAAGTGAACGCCACAGGATCCCTTCCTGTCTTTGACGGTACTCTTTGACAGGATGTATATATATATATATATATCCCTGGAACTTGGTGACTTGATCTATCCATTCATTCATTTATATACTTATTTTCTCTCTAACGCAGCGAACTCACCCCCCCCCCATCAGGAGGCCAGGACGGTGTCCCTCATAGAGAACTTGTAGCATGGAATTTAATGAACCATACCCTTGGTCCAACTCGCTGGCGGTAGAATCCAAACTGGGGTCACCTCGACCTCCGTCGCAGGTAGCGACGCTCTAAGACATTCGGCCAGCGAGGACATATCTATGTATTATCTAAATGCTTGTTTAGAATGATAATAATACTCTATTTTATTCAACAGAAGGGCGGACACGGGAACGAACGTAGTGAAGAACGAACGAAACCCCATTTTCATCATTTATTGCAGCCTGGCAGTCTCTCTCTCTCTCTCTCTCTCTCTCTCTCTCTCTCTCTCTCTCTCTCTCTCTCTCTCTCTCTCTCTCTCTCTCTCTCTCTCTCTCTCTCTCTCTCACACACACACACACACACACACACACACACAATATTTACGTACCTCTATCTCCATCTCTACCCTTATCTTTCTTTATCTTTACCTTTCTCTATCTCTATATTCATCTTTCTCTCTCAATCTCTATTTTTACATTTCTCTTTCTATCTCCATCTTTCTCTATCTCCATCTATCTCTACCTTTACCTTCCTCAATTTATTTATCTTTCTCCATTTCTATATTTATCTTTCTCTCTATCTCTATTTCTATATTTTTCTTCTATCTCCATCTTTCTCTATCTCGATTTTATCCATATCTCTAACTTTATCTTTTTTATCTTTATCTCTCTCTCTCTCTCTCTCTCTCTCTCTCTCTCTCTCTCTCTCTCTCTCTCTCTCTCTCTCTCTCTCTCTGTGTGTGTGTGTGTATGTGTGTGTGTGTGTCTCCGCCTCTTTCTGCCTCGCTTTGGCTTCTGATAGGCGGTGGGTAATGTAGCGAGAAATTACATGTAAATCGTCCCTCTTGAGGATACACACCGAAGAGGTCATATGCTATAATGGGCCTGTCCTGGCCTGTGTGTATGTATGCATGTACACCTGTGCGTATGCGCATACGTATATATATATATATATATATATATATATATAATATATATATATGTATGTATGTATATATATACACGTGGAGTTAAAAACTACAGCATTGCTGTAGTTATTCAGATTTTCCTCGTATTCTCGATTTTCTGATTAGAGTTTTGCCATTAACCGGGTGAATTAAAACTAGATCCCTGTATTCTTCCATTTCTTTTCATTGTTTGAGCTCAACGTTTCGTCTTGAAGAATACATTTTCAAGAGTAAACTGAAATAACAAAAATTACATAACTACAGTAATGGTGACAAAATTTACAAAAGTTACATAACTACAGTAATAGTGACAATTGTGTACAGGAACAATACTAGTAAAATATATGGGGGATACAATATAAATGCATATAGATACGATGACAATGGTACAAGAACATAAATTCAACAGAAGAGAGCGATTACTTACATTAAAAGGGAGGCGAGAAGAAATGACAAGTTAGGAATGTACGGTATATATACGTATGGATCAGGTGGTCGGACAATGCGACCTCAGTGGTCACAGAGTAAAGGGGTGGGGTGGGGGGTTAGGTGGTTGTGGTTACCCTAGGGGAGGAGGAGGAGGAAGGGGAAGAGGAGGAGGAAGGGGAAGAGGAGGAAGGGAGTGGAGGTGGAAGGGGAGGAGGGGTAGACAAAGAAGAGAGGAGGTGGAGGAAGAGAAATTTTTGTTTCTATACAAAGGGATACTGGATGCCATATGAGAATGGATGTTAATGACTGGAGCTTTGTCTCTAATATGAAAGGCTTCGAGCAATTGTAGCCTCCTAGGATCATCACTTATCCCAATAATTTTGGTGGAATTAATCAATTCATCCCTGCTGAGTACAGCGATTTGAACAATTTTATGATGTTCTTTGATTGTTCCCTCCTGTAGATGTAATGATAAGCGACGGCTGTGTGTGTGTGTGTGTGTGTGTGTGTGTGTGTGTGTGTGTGTGTGTGTGTGTGTGTGTGTGTGTGTGTGTTTCCAAAGTACTCCCCGACCCCATATCGGTACGTTCTTGGAAAGATTCGTCTTCAATCCACGACCCACCCCCTCCCCGTCCCCACCTATCCTCTTGGACCAACAGTATATTAAACGTGGCGGCGACGGCGACGGAGACGGCGACGAGGCGCCGACCACCGAACCAATGCCCCGAAACCTGACGGCTGCCCGGCTCCCTTCCTTGCCGGATGACACTTTTCCTTGTCGTCACGGCGCCGTCAGGTTATTCTATTCTTGCCCTTGGCAAGGTATTAATCTGTCCCGGGTGAGCCTTTTTCCGTGCCTTGTGCCATTTTGCGTTTTACTCCACGCACTGCCTGACTCTTAATAATTTCCGTGGCTCCCCCCCCCCTTGGTAGAAAAGGGGGTTAATAAGATGCAGCTTCTCATCCTGGAGTCTAAGCACCCTCAGGAGGAGAAGGAGGAGGATTAAGAAGAGGAGGAGAATTAAGAAGAGGAGGAAGAGTAGGAGGATTAGGAGGAGGAAGAGGAGGTGGAGGAGTAGAAAGAGGTGGAGGATGATTAGGAGGAGAAAGAGGAGGAGGAGGAGGAGGAGGTGGAGGGGCGGGAGGTGAAGGAGGAGAGGTGGAGGAAGAGGTGGAAGAAGAGAAGGAGGTGGAGAAGGAGGAGGAGGAGGAGAAAGAGGTGGAGGAGGAGGAGGAAGAGATGGAGGAGGAGGAAGTGGAGGAGGAGGAGGAAGTGGAGGAGGAGGAAGTGGAGGAGGAGGAAGTGGAGGAGGTGGTGGACGGAGAGGGCGTGGCCACCTCTCTCCTCCACCAGCATATCCTCCACCTCAATAAATCCATCTGGTCCACCACCCAATCTCATCTCTTCCGCCATCTCCACCAATTCCACTCGCCCGGTCTACTCCGTCATTTTTTTTAACAAGAATAACCAGCGAGGGATGTGCACGTACATATACACACACAAACGTCCATACATGTACACATACGCATATATGTACACATACATATACACAAATGGACCCCACACAAACCCACACCCGCCTACACCCACACAAAAAACACACACAATAACAGAAGCACAAGCATACAAACACACACACACACACACACACACACACACACACACACACACACACACACACACACACACACACACACACACACACACACACACACACACACACACACACACACACACACACACACACACACACACACACACACACACACACACACAACCTCGAGTACCCGGCCGCCCTTTCTAACTTCCCGGCGATTGAGCTGACGTCATCTGCAAGTGTGTGTGTGTGGGGTGGGTGGGGGGGGGGGTTGTAGGGAAGTTGTCAACCCCCCACCGCTGTTGCAACTTGGGGCACAATGTTCGTAACAAGCTAAGCAGCCGTATTAATATCCGAATACTTGGCGGCTGACATTTCCAACCGCTGCGGTTCTCGTCGCGGGCGGAAGCACCAGGGTCCCCGATGGCGAAGGTAACCAAGGTGAAGCACATAACCGAGGTCGCGGTACTGATATAGGTGGCCGTTGTGGTATAGGTGGTTGTTGTGGTATAAGTGGCTGTTGTGGTATGGGTGGCTGTTGTGGTATAAATGGTTGCTGTTATATAAGTGGTTGTTGTGGTATAGGGGGTTGTTGGGGTATAAATGATTGTGGTATAAATGGTTGTGGTATAAATGATTGTGGTATAAATGGTTGTTGTGGTATAGAGGATTATGGTATAGGGGTTGTTGTGGCATAGAGGGTTGTTGTGGTCTAGGTGGTTGTGAAATAGGTGGTACGGGGGTTGTTGTGGTATAAGTGGTTGTTGTGGTATAGAGGGTTGTGGTATAGGTGGTTGTTGTGGTATAAAGGATTATGGTGTAGGTGGTTGTGGTATAGGTGGTTGTGGTAGAAATGGTTGTTGTGATACAGGTGGTTGTTGTGGTATAAAGGATTATGGCATAGGTGACTGTGGTATAGGTGGTTTTTGTGGTATAGAGGGTTGTGGTATAGGTGGTTGCTGTGGTATAAGTGGTTGTTGTGATATAGGTTGTTGTTGTGGTATAAAGGATTATTGTATAGGTGGCTGTGGTATAGGTGGCTGTGGTATAGGTGGTTTTTGTGGTATAGAGGGTTGTTGTGGTATAAGTGGTTGTTGTGATATATGTGGTTGTGGTATAGATGGTTGCTGTGGTATTGACGATTGTGGTATAGGTGGTTGTTGTGGTATAGATGGTTGTGGTATAGGTATTTCTTGTATAGGGGTTGTGGTATAATAACCCCGCATACCACATTTGAGCTAATTAGTCCATGTATACAACATTGTGTTGCTGTGGTCAACATCACTGTATAATGTTCAACTATATCTGTTAAATGTTTCTATAATGCTTTGTTCTATCGTTTTAATAAATTTCTGGATTCGGTGTCTTGAGTGGCATGTAGATGACTTTAATGGCTATAATTAGGCCCTGTTCACACTAGCGGTTTCAACCGCCGCGGTTCAATTGCAATGTAAGTCAATGGAGGCGTTCACACACAACCGCCGTGGTTTCTGCGCGGTTCAAACCACTAGTGTGAACAAGAGTTTAGCGTCCCCATTGCAGAACATGATATTCATATTTTGTTTTAGGATGGCATGTGATTTGCTGAATATTCCTTATTCAGAACAAATCAGTTTTAATTTTTTTTTCTCGCATTTTCCAATAATTTTGGCAATGCTATAATGAAATTCTTTAATAGAGAAAATGTAATAAAGTTTGCCTCGCCCAATTCTCCATCAATTAATTATGATCAAATTATAAGGAAATTTACTTTTTCATTTGGGGCCACGACCAGCTCCGGTTGCGCCCGCCATCTTGTACGGAGTCCGATTCCTGGACCGAATGAAGGAAACTGGCTTCGGGTGGTGGTGGTGGTGATGATGGCGATGGTGGTGGTGGTGGTGGTGGTGATGGTGGTAGTAGTAGTAGTAGTAGTAGTAGTAGTAGTAGTAGTAGTAGTAGTAGTAGTAGTAGTAGTAGTAGTAGTAGTAGTAGTAGTAGAAGTAGCAGTAGTAGTAGTAGTAGTAGTAGTAGTAGTAGTAGTAGTAGTAGTAGTAGTAGTAGTAGTAGTAGTAGTAGTAGTAGTAGTAGTAGTAGTAGTAGTAGTAGTAATAGCAGCAGCAGCAGCAGCAGCAGCAGCAGCAGCTGCAGCAGTAGTAGTAGCAGTAGTAGCAGCAGCAGAAGAAGAAGAAGAAAAACAAGAAAAACAAGAACAAGAAGAACAAGAGAAACAAGAAGAACAAACAGGCCAAGAAGTGCTTAAGAAGTTGG
>NC_134784.1:5174590-5179590 GCF_046742065.1 Oratosquilla oratoria
AAGCATTCTCGGAAAAATTTTGTCTGGACCCAGGGATTTTGTAGCTTTAAGTCTTTCAATCTGCTTCACTACTTCTACTTTACGAATGCTGATATTAAATAGACTACTTTCTTCATCCCCACTGAAAATCGGATCGCAGTCAGGTACTTTATCATTAGTAAACACCGAGAGAAAATATTTGTTTAACTCCTCATTCATTTTTTCCTCAGATTCTATCATGACATTTTCATCGTTTTTAATTGGTCCCATTCTTTCTTTATTTTTTGTGCTATACAGGTGAGAGAAACCCTTAGGGTTGTATCTTGCTTGACTGGTAGGTACGTAAATAGGTAAGTTGAGAGTTTTGAGAATATGAGGGAGTGAGAAAAGCAGAAAGGGAGGTAGGGAGGAAGAAGGGAGAGAGAGGAGGGAAGAAACACAGGGGCGGTAGAGGACGACGGAGAAAGAAGAGGGAAAAGGAGTAAAGAGAAAGGGAGGGTAGGTGGAAAGAGGTCGACTAGAGGGCGAGAGAGAGAGGGCTAGGAAGAGAGAGGGCGAGGACGAGGAAGAGAGAGGGCGAGGAAGAGAGTGGCGAGGGAGATAGAGGGTGGTGGAGAGAGAGGAGGAGGGAGAGAGAAGGGGAAGGAGAGAGAGGGCGCGATAGATACAGAGAGAGGAGGGGAGAGGGGAGGGAGAAAGAGGGTGTGGGGAGAGAGAGGGCAAGGGAGAGAGAGGGCAAGGGAGAGAGAGGGTAAGGGAGAGAGAGGGTAAGGGAGAGAGAGGGCAAGGGAGAGAGAGGGCAAGGGAGAGAGAGGGCAAAGGAGAGAGCAAAGGGGAGAGAGGGCGAGGGAGAGAGATGACGATGAAGAGAGATGCCGAGGGAGAGAGATGGCGCCGGAGAGAGATGGTACGGGAGAGAGATGGCGAGGGAGAGAGAGGACGAGGGAGACAGAGGGCGAGGGAGAGAGAGGGCGATATAGAGAGAGGGCGAGGGAGAGAGAGGACGAGGGAGAGAGAGGACGACGGAGAGAGAGGGCGAGAGAGGGCGATGGAGAGAGAGGGCTCGTAAGGGAGTTAAGTAGGTTGGGGAAGAAGAAAGCGAGTGAGATGAAGACGCAAATGGACAAAGAAAGAACTGGACGAGGGACGAAGTCCTGGATACATCAGAGACCAAGTGAATCAACGTTGAGGGTGTGGGAGAAGGAAAGGGGGAGGATGGGTATAGGGATGAGCTGAGGAGAGTGTAGAGTTGGAATTCAACGGAGGAAATGAATATTTGAACTTTTGGTTAGAAAGATCGGGGGAGGAAGGAGAAAGGTAAGCAAAAGAGGGACTAAGTAGGAGGAATGGGGAGGACAGGGGAGAGGGGAGACGAGACGCTAAGGGGGAAATAGGGGACAGGTTGAAGGTGAGGTGAGGGGCAATTAGACGGTGGGGGGAAAAGGAGAGTATGGAAGGGAGATTAGGGAACAGGGAGGAGAAAACTTACGTATGGGGAGGAGGAGGAGAAGGAGGAGTGTGGAGGAAAGAAAGGAGGGGGTGATTAAGGATGTCAGAGGGGAGGAGGTAAAAACGAAGAGGGACGAGGAGGCGAGAAGGGGGGAAAGGAAGCCGGATGGGGGGAAGGAGGCTGATGGGGGGAAGTAGGCTAGTGGGGGTAAAGGAAGCTAATGTAGGGAAAGAAGGCGGGTGGGGAGAAAGAAGGCGGTTGGGGGGGAAAGAAGGCGGTTGGGGGGAAAGAAGGCGGGTGGGGGGGGGAAGAAGGCTGATGGGGGTAAGGAGGTGAATGGGGATAAGGAGGTGGGTGTTTGGAAGGAGAGGGGTAGGGGGGTAAGGAGGTGGGGTAGGCGGGGTAAGGAGGAAAGTGGAGGGTAAGGGGTTTTGACTACGCCGAAGCTCTTGTGTGACGCCTTCATTTACCGTGTGCTTAAAGTTTGTGGACCCAAAGATTATTTTCTCCTCTTCGCGCGGATGGGCTCCCCTCCAGCGACTTCCGGGGGGGGGGGGAGGAGGAGGAGGAGGAGGAGGAGGAGGAAAAGAAGGATGATGATGTTGATGGTGATGATGATGATGATGATGATGATGATGATGATGATGATGATGATGATGATGATGATGATGATGATGATGATGATGATGATGATGAGGAGGAGGAGGAGGAGGAGGAGGAGGAGGAGGAGGAGGAGGAGGAGGAGGAGGAGGAGGAGGAGGAGGAGGAGGCTGACGAGGATCCGGACATACGCCAGGGCTGACGTCCTAGGCCATGACGCATCTAGGGATTGCACAAGGGGACGGACGTGATGTGACATGACCGTAGCCGATGACGCTACATGATGGTCGTCCAGTAATGCTCGGATGTAGGACAGATTTGGTTAGAGCATCTTTAACACGGTGGCGTGGTTTAAATATTTTGTCCTGGCTAAGATCACACAAGGTCACACAAGGAACAATGACCTTTTATGTTGCTAGGAGAGAATTCGGTATCTTGTTACCAAAGCACATGTAAATGGGAGAGGAAATTCTTGCAGTTACTATGTGATATATTATCCCAATGCACCTGTTTCTTCCCAGGAACCCGTCTGGATGGTCTTCGCCAAGGAATTCCCTTCGGTCTGAGGTTCACAAACAAGGGTTCCCATGTCAAGTACCAGGTAGCAGGTCAGTGACCGAGTATGGTACCAGGTACCAGTCAATGCGACTCGACGCGATTATGCTTATCCTAACCAAGTACCCATACAAGGGGCGAATGTTCATACAAGAAGATTTTTTGGGGGTACCTGTCATCAAAACATTTTGGAACCGGCGCAAGGTGTCTCGTTTGCCCTCAGACGATTAAAATCGCCTGGCGGCAGCATGATCTAAGTCTCTGATAAGTACGTCACTGAGAGTTTCGAGTAGTTCCTCCACATCCGTGATGGGGGAAATCTGACTGTTCTCTTGGAGTGTCGGAGAACAAGACGAAGTGTTGGAGAAGAGTGGCCGGAGGTGGAGAATCCCGGATGAGCGTCTCGAGTGAGGGAGAGGCAGCACGTTGGAGAGAGGAAAAAAAGCACGAACGATGAGGAGCGTGTGACGGAGGCAGTATGCTGCAGTGGTGGAGAAGAGGTAAATGTTGGTGGAAGGGTGGTTGGGGAAACCGCCGTCGGAGTGGAGCTGGTTAGGGATAAACCGATCTAAACGTTCCAGGGAACCTGCCGACGGCGGTGAATGTGGATGGGAGGATGAAGGAGGAATACGGTGGGGGATGGGGGGAGAAGGACGGGGGGAGGGGGGAGGAGGAGATGAGGAAGAGTTGGAGCAGGAAGAGTAGGTTTGGGAGAGAGGTCGATGGGAACGGGTGAGGAGGAGGAGGAGGATAAAGATGAAGAGAAGGGGGAGGAGTGCAAGATGAATGAAGAGGAGGAGGAGGGGGAAGAGAAGGAGGAGAAGGGATAGGAAGGAGTGAAGTGGTAGAAGTAGGAGTGCGAGGAGTAAGATATGTAGGGGGAGGAGGAGGAAGCGATGGAGGAAGAAAAAGAAGAGGAAGAGAGTGAGAGCGCGTGGCTGCAGGACTCTCCATCCTTAGGTTCTGCAGTCCCTGTGGAAGCAGCAGTTGGTATCGGAGCCTTAATGCGCGACTAGATCAAGAACCTCGACATTACGACGAAAAACCTCGGCATTACCACGAAGAACCTCGGCATTACCACGAAGAACCTCGGCATTACGACGAAGAACCTCGGCATAACGACGAAGAACCTCGGCATTACCACGAAGAACCTCGGCATTACCACGAAGAATCTCGGTATTACGACGAAGAACCTCGGCATTACCACGAAGAACCTCGGCATTACCACGAAGAACCTCGGCATTACCACGAAGAACCTCGGCATTACGACGAAGAACCTCGGCATTACCACGAAGAACCTCGGCATAACGACGAAGAACCTCGGCATTACGACGAAGAACCTCGGCATTACGACGAAGAACCTCGGCATTACGACGGAGATCCTCGGCATAACGACGAAGAACCTCGGCATTACGACGAAGAACAGGACTTCTTCCGGGGTCCGAACTGTTTCAACCATTAGATATGGTCATCTTCAGGGTAATACAATTATACAATTGTACTGTATTACCCTGAAGATGAACATATATAATGGTTGAAATAGCTGTCAGTATAAATTAATCTAAATTCTGAAGCCTTCGCAAGGTGGGGTTCTGGAGGGACGACGGAAATTCACACGAACAGGCAAACCTCACCTTGAATATGACCTCGAGGAAGACCTCGAAGAAAACTTCAGGGAAGACCCGAGGGAGAGCCTTCAAGCGAAACCGGAGAAATAAAGGAATTTCTACTTAGAGGAGGACCTTAAGGGTTTAAAGTATTTCGTAATAGTATTCCTTCTTCTGCAGTTCTTTCGATGGCACAGCAACTTATCTCTTTGAAACCAACATCAGCTCCTTGATACTAGAAATACGCCTTCAAAACCCGTCACAACCCTCACGTTATGTTTGAAGGTGCGGGCGCGCGCGCACACACACACGGGAATGAGGCCGATGTACTTTCTGATCCGCTGCTTCTGTCCACGTTCACATATGATTTCACATTTTCAAAGCCGCTGATTTTCGAATGTTTTCAAATTATATGAATATGTATACGTGTGCATGTGCACACACACACACACACACACACACACACACACACACACACACACACACACACACACACACACACACACACACACACACACACACACACATATATATATACTTATATTTGTAAACATATTTACATTACAAACAGGCACAAAAGCACCCACATACAAAAGTTAAAGAGGCTCTCTCTGGCAGGCCCCGGATGTGAGTAAAGAGGACCTCTCCACGAGGCGCTCGGTGGGATGAGAGCAGAAAAGAGTGATGGATGGATGGATGGATGGATGGATGGATGGATGGATGGATGTCGTCAGTGCCGTTACTGATACTGATAGATAACACGGGAACGGGAAACACCGATTCTCGTTAAGTTACTGTCACTCTTACCA
>NC_134784.1:5189590-5192090 GCF_046742065.1 Oratosquilla oratoria
AAAGAAATGCAAAATTCTTCAGAACTATCAGAACACAAATATTGGAGTATTAGCGAACAACTTCAGGACACACTGGCCTGTCTTCTTCAAACTGGTTATTTCTTGACACAAACAAACACAATTGTGGCCTTTAACGCCTTCAAAAACTTACACAGGTCTATGGAAAAGGTGGTAGGAAAACACGGGCTGGATTAGGAGGAGGGTGAGGAAGGGTGAGGAGGGATGAGGAAGGGGGAGGAGGGGTGAGGAGAGGGAGGAGAGGGGAGGCCGTGGGTGCCCAGGGAAAAGGGGCAAAGTATTGTAGTTGGTAATTAAACAGTACTCTGATAAAGCTTCACCTTTTAGCATCGATCATCTATTTTTTTTTCTACTCTCCAACGTATATAGGAAAAAAAAGTATATACGCGATCTATATTTCAAAAACTACCTTACCAAGAGAATGAGAAACAACAACAAAAGAAATTTAAAAATGTCTGAAAATCCGAAAACTTCCCAGGCCTGGCCCGCCTTAATTGGGGGTGTTCTACCTGTGCCGCCGGGCAAAAATTTGCGGAAATATGTGGATTACGTTCAGTTAAATCCTCTCCCACCTCCCCCCTCCCCTTCACCCCCCACCCCACCCCCCCACGCCTAGCTGCGGTCACTGTGTACGATTTATCCGTCCCTTGCCGATGATTTGTCGAATGTTTACATAGAATCTTTATACCTCGTTACATTGGTGCCATTTTTCTTTTCTATTTTAATGGTAATACAGTATATGTAATCTTCCCTTTCGCTCATTTGCTGTTGTTGTGGAACAATTGTCTGTTTCAGCCTCCTCTTCACTTCCTCCCAGCTTTCACCATTGTCTTTGTTTCCCACTGTTAAAAGTTATTTACCTTCAGTTATATTCTTTAATCGAGGTTAAATTAAACTGGTGAAGAATTTTCTTGATTTTTCTTCTTCAAATGATTACAGTTTCTCTTCTGTGTATCACTCAAGGAATCCCCAGAGAAAACAAAAGCCAGGCCCTAGGTGAGTTTTGCAGTGATGTGGTGATTTCTTTAGTTCAATGATCTTTGATTTTATACTTAAGATCCTCCCCAAAGGGCATGATCTTACAACCGTGAACCAATTTAATTTTCTCCTCTACCCTTTCCCAATCAGATTCGTTGTTACAAGTCTATATGCAATATTGTTTACTTAAGCAATCTCGAATCTCTGCATAACTCACTTAGTTTACGAGTCAGCAAAACATGGTATACGTCATCAATGGATACAGGCCCCCGGCCATTTTTATAACTCAAAGCGGAGAGCGAACTTATGCAACTCCTCGCCTACGAACTGTGTTGTTTACAAACACCCAAACCATAAAAATGCAACACTCGCCATCTACCCCTGTTTCTACCAACTTATCTACTGGCCTCTTACAGTTTGTGTTTTCAGTGCTTAGTCTTGTTGGCGCCTGACGATTTTATTCAGCTGAGGGGTTTCTTCACGTATCGAGGCATCACAGTTTTTTGGTGTTTGTTCCAACTCCAGCTGGTTGGCGCATTGGTTTTGACCTCGCATCGCAAAACGGGACCCGAGTTCGAACTCACTGGTTGACAGTGGCTCTCACATCGTAATTACAGATGCATTCTTCAGCTACAAGGATGAAAAAAATATCTACTCTATAAGCTTCTTTCCCCTTATAAAGGGGGCTATCCAGCCAAGTCAAGCACCCGGCCCAACACATCCACTCCCATCCGCCACACCTTTCCTCAGCTCTTGAAGAAAATATAAAAGCGATTAATAAAAACGACAAAGAAAAAGAAAAGAAGATTGAAAAGCCTTTATCTGGGGCAAGGTATTCCGGTAACTGAATACACTAATCTGGTGATGCACAGAAAGAAAACGAATGAGAGTCTTGCGACGCGACAATGGTGTCATTCTTAAGACTTAATTCGGGTCTCTTTTTCCTAAATTGCAGTTCGAACCTCCCCTTCCACGAAGTCCTGATTCGGACTTGAATAGATTACGGGTCAATGTTAGACACAGTATCGCCCCCCCCCTCTCTCTCTCTCTCTCTCTCTCTCTCTCTCTCCCTCTCTCTCTGTCTCTCTCTATCTCACTGTTTGTCTGTCTATATCTCTGTTCCTCTCTATGTTGTTATCTGTCAGTCTGTCTCTCTGTCTGTCTCTCTGTATCTTTCTTTCTCTGTCTCTGTCTCTCTCGCTCTGGGTGTTCGTGATAGCAAGACTTCAGACTCTCTCTACTGTCACGAAGAGGGAGGGGTAAGGAGTTAAACAAAATAACCTGGCAATAATCGGGACTAAAGGGCAACAATGCCACCTGACCAGGTGGTCGGGGTGAGGGTTCATGGAGGCGGCTGGAACCCCTTCGGCACCGAGGCGCGGAGTGAGGGAGGTGAATGGAATTGTCTGGGAGTGACCCAAACATAAAGATGAATGACACCTGGAACTGTAGATGGCGAACTCTGCGTGAATTTTAATCCAAGAAGTTTGACGCCTCGAGGCGC
>NC_134784.1:5194590-5204590 GCF_046742065.1 Oratosquilla oratoria
AACGTAACCCCCCCCCAAAAAAAAAAAAAAATCACAGAACCGACATAAAAACACGTATTTTTCTTATGGAACCACTATAGTAAATATCATAGTTTCACTTATGTAAAAAACTAATGAAAGAGAGAGAGAGAGAGAGAGAGAGAGAGAGAGAGAGAGAGAGAGAGAGAGAGAGAGAGAGAGAGAGAGAGAGAGAGAGAGAGAGAGAGAGAGAGAGAGAGAGAGAGAGAGAGAGAGATAGAGAGAGTGAATGAGTGAGGAAATGACTTAACTAATGAATGAAACAAAGAGAACATCATAGAGAAGTCCGCGGAAATAGACTTTAATACTCTAGTACGAACAAAGGTTTCCAGAAACAAAGAAAAAGACATGTGAGAGCGAAAAAGTGAGAGCGAGTGATTGAGTAAGAGTGACGGAGTGAGAGCTCATCTCCACCCATTACTGAATATTATGTGACTCTTGGCCGTGTGATATCCCAAGTACAGTTTGCATCAATTCGTATTGTGAGCTTATACCCATGTTATGGGGACTAGACATTTGCGCGCGCACACACACACACACACACACACACACACACACACACACACACACACACACACACACACACACACACACACACACACACACACACACACACACACGCACATGCATACACATGAACACGCACATACATACATACATACACGCACTTTACGTATGTATATACAGCCATGTCCATATGTGTATATTTACCCGTAGTTTGATAACAAATACGCGTCACGTTCCGGTGTTAATTTGATGTCGGGGGGAGAGTTTGAAAAATACCTTCGCAAACATGCAAGTATGGGGAACAGAGAAGGTCCCTCGTGCAGTGCTTATTTCTGTGCGCGTCCTGAGTAGTGCAGGCATACTGCCACAACCAATACTATACCGAGGCGGCGTCTGCCCTCACCTTTCTAGTATGCTTCGTTCACAATGACCATCCCTTTACAAACACAGAGGCATTGCTGTAACATCCGGGTGCATGTTACTTGGGCAATGATGACATAAGGAGAGTGACGCGCAATTTGGCTTGAGCTCTTTATTTTGATTAAGATATGTGTGCGTCGGCCCAAGGATGGACGTGGCGTGGTCCCCCAAGTGAGGGACCAACCGAGAAGGCCTAGTGACGCGCTACAGTACAGAGGTCAAACTGGCTGACTGAATGAATCACTGAATGGCCTGCCTGCTCGAGACAGGCAGTATATATACAAGGGACCGACCTGACGCCTAACCAGACGAGGCCTAATTGCGGTGACCCTTTCTAGCCTTTCCAACCATTGAGTCAGATCAACTACCACACAACTCTACGATGCATAAACTTTGCACTTACAAGCATGCTTGTGGGGTACATGTACACCACACTGCGGTCAAGAAGAGAAGAAAGAGAGGCAGGGGACGGGTGAAAAAAAAAGACAGAGGGATCGAATGGAAGATTAAAGTAATGAAAGGGAGATAGAGACTATTCATAGGAAAAGAAGGATGAAATAAAAGAGAAACGATGGAAAAGAATGAGTGAAAGAAAAAGAAGGAGGAAGAGGGTAAAGGAGAGGGAAAGAAACGGAGAGATATATAGATAGATAAATAGGTAGATAAATAGATACACAGAGAGACAGACAGAGAGAGAGAGAGAGAGAGAGAGAGAGAGAGAGAGAGAGAGAGAGAGAGAGAGAGAGAGAGAGAGAGAGAGAGAGAGAGAGAGATGACCCAGAGAGAACGACACCGCGAGTGCGTCAACGTTTACGTCAAATACATCATATCTGCTGGGAAACTGCGGAGATGGATCGGGGTCTGCCTGGGATCTTGCCAGGGATGATTGTTAGGACAGGATAGGAGTGAGTGTGACTGTTCGCTGTTCTGTTTTGTCCCCGACCGATGACATGAGCGTTTCTGAAAATAAAGAGGCTTCTGACTCCTCCATACTATGTAGGAAGACGAGTACACGTACGATAGAACACAAATTCACCATCTCACTCCCACGAAGTGGGAAGTGAGAAACCCCAAAAAGACCCTTCCAGTTGCGGCATTCTATCTTATTTTTTTTTTATTTTTTTTTTTTTTTTGCCAATATTTAGGTCGCCTCCCCGCCTAACCAGGGCTGTCAGGAACCAACCTAGGAATCCCATAGCGGGTTCCAGGATTCGAACTGACAACCACCGGCTCATGAGTTCGACAGGGTATCCACTGGGCTACCCCGCGGCCTCTGACAGCACACAAATTAAGTTCAAAACACTAAGGTACGTTCATATCCCCTTTCTAGGAACTTCTAGAGATGTTCTCCTATTTCTAAGATAGTTGTGTCTTCAGTCCAAGTAGGTAATGACTTGAACAAACGAGTTTGTGATCTCGTGCGAGAAAGGAAAAATTTGTGATCTCTTCATTAATTACCACATTTCTCTAAACATTCTTGTTATTCCTCTTCTTCGTCTTTGGCCTACTCGACCAATCATATCGCTTCTTCCCTTTTTCTTATACCAATTCGCCTTTCTTCCTCCCCACTTTTTTTTTTTTTTCTAGCCTTTATCTTCCGTCTTATTAGATTAATGTAAATTTTTCTCATCTCTATATCCCTTATTTCTCCCTTCGATTTTTCTCAACTGTGTCCTGTGTTTCCCTTAATCGGCGTTCGTTTTCGTTATACATTTGAAACCATTTCGATCTTCCCCCGTGATTAATTTTTTGCTTTGTCACAGAATTTTCCTCGTTTTTTTTTTTTTTTTGGTATTTTGTGTTTCGTTTCGTTTCTTTTTTCATGCTGGTCTTTTTCTTTTCTCCGTCTTCATAATCTATATCATGACCTTCGTTTTGTTGCCTCAAAGACATTCATCCTTCTTACTCATTCAAATCCTAATTCGCGCAAACACTTACTCATACACGCACATGTACACACACACATACACATATACAGAGAGAGAGAGAGAGAGAGAGAGAGAGAGAGAGAGAGAGAGAGAGAGAGAGAGAGAGAGAGAGAGAGAGAGAGAGAGAGAGAGAGAGAGAGGGAGAGAGAGAGAGAGAGAGAGAGAGAGGGGGGGAGGGGGCATTGAACAGAAATGTCTGATGTTCAGCAGCACAAATGTTATGCTGCGCTCAACAGTAATTTTACGCCCCTGTTGGTATATACACGCACCAATTAGTCCCTTCATTTATTCGGACACCCTCTGCAGACTTCATTCTTGCTGAAACCAAACGATGTTCTTCAGGTTTAAGAAGAACAACGACAAGAACTGGTTTACCAACAGAGTGATTAATGAATGGGGTAGACTTAACCACGTAGTGAGCCCTGAAACAATTAGTTGTCTTAAAAGAAAATGAGATAACTTTGTGGATATGGATGACAGGCGTTAAGGGACATACAACTGTCTAGTATAGGTCTTATGGTCTCTTACAGTCTCCTCCTGGGACCAGAGACATATGAAGGGGGTAGGGTTAGGGTCCTCATTCGACTGTGACCCCATTTTGTCCCTAGATTTTTCCTTCAACATTCTAATGTTGGGCAGAATAAAATCTGTAAGAGACGCCGTCGCTTCTTGAAGGGATCAACCAATTACAGGCAAGATTTTCATCATCCACCAGTTTGTGTTTGTGTATGTGTGTGTGTGTGTGTGTGTGTGTGTGTGTGTGAGAGAGAGAGAGGGAGAGAGAGAGAAAGGGATGTACAGCTTGCAAACAACAGTGAACTGATGGCACTAGAAAAGCTAGATTTAAGAAAAAAAAGGCTAACTTTTGCTTCCCATATTTGTTCTCATGAAGTTTTATTAACCGTATTTCTCTGGATTTTTTTCCTTATAAATTTGTGTAACCCTCACGGTACTATAGATTTCTCCAAGAAAATAAAATATTTTCGAGGTTTTCTTTTTTCATTACTCGAAGTAAACACAGCTTCCGGCAGACTCCTGCCTAATGAAGGCTCATCGCTGCATTGGAATCCTAATGCCCAAATATTTTTCCTTTTTCTCTTTCTCGTTTTTTCAAGAGCACGAGGTAATTTTTCTCGAAGAACCCCTCCGTCTCTCCTAAAAAAAAAAAAAAGGAAAAAAAAAAAAAAAAAATCGAAAACATCGTGGGAGGTAATTGAAATATATACATATATATATCATCTCTATCATCATTAGTGTATTCAACCTATACATTATTTCGAGAGACAAAATCGTATTAAAAATCAAATAACTGTAGTGTCACAACGACTGAATTTGCGCTTTTAAAATGTTTTATCAACGCAGAGTCTGAGGAAAGACACGATCTCAGCACGAAGTCCGTGACGTGTGTCATCATGCCAAAGAGGAACACCACTCGAGCTACAGTAAACAAGGATGGAAACTAACACACCACCCCACTTCGAATAACAAACGGAAGAAGATGACATGTCAACAAAGCATATTCCCTTCATATTTTATTCCAAGCGTCTGCATAAGGCTAACGTGTACAGCTTCCATCACTTCCAGTGGTTCCCCAGTGCGGGGTCACGAGGTCCTCAGACACCGGAGGTTCTTTGGGGAAGACCCGACCATCGGCAGTGAGGAGTCGTTACTGGATGCCAACCGATTTCATTCAGTGTCGAGAGGATTTTCATGAGGATAGGGAACAGTATCACATAAGCACCACCGAAAACGAGGAGTATTTAGTGGATGCCAACCGATTTCATTCAGTGTCGAGAGGATTTTCATGAGGATAAGGAACAGTATCACATAAGAGCCACCGAAAACGAGGAGTCGTTAGTGGATGCCAACTGATTTCATTCAGTGTCGAGAGGATTTTCATGAGGATAAGGAACAGTATCACATAAGAGGAAACCGATAACGAAGAGTTGTTACTGGATGCCAACCGATTTCATTCAGTGTCGAGATGATCTCCAGGAGAATAGTAAGCAGCATCACATAAACGAGGGGTCTATCTGGGCTCGATCCAACAATATCAGACTTATCATCAGGAGGACGAAAGTCGCTCACCGTTTTCATTTCTTGATAAAGGAACAAACTAAATCATAACGTCATCCTATTTTACTTCATACCGAGTGACACGACACCGTGCTAATACGACTACATACTATTTGGCGTCATTTCCTCAAAACGAGGAAAATGACATCAACGACCTTTCCCATAATGCCCTGTCCTCTTACACAGTAATCTTGCAGTGGGGGGAGGGGGTGCAGGCTGCACAAGTATGGGGCCAGTACACGGGTTAATTGTCGCAACAGTATTCAGAGATAGGGAAGGCAGTATCCCATAATCTCGGGGCTGGGGGCGAAGTTTAATAAACACGCCCGTTATTAAACAGACTGAACCTCCTTGAATAAGGACTCTACACTCCCCCACCTTCACTGTCCGACCGCCCGCAGTTTCACATCCTCCCAATGAGCTTACGGGAGACGCTTCCGGCGCTCACTTCTCGTCCGTTAAATCCGTTAAACCGTTTGACGTCGACAACGACACCGACGACAACGGCCGCGCCCCGAAAGCCTCACCTCCCCCCCCACACACACACACATACGACACCCCTTACCGACCCTCCTGGGACTAATTTCGTCGTTTTCTTTCTCCATTTGAAGCCGCCAAAGAGACAATAACTTTGGCCTGAACACTCTCTCTCTCTCTCTCTCTCTCTCTCTCTCTCTCTCTCTCTCTCTCTCTCTCTCTCTCTCTCTCTCTCTCTCTCTCTCTCTCTCTCTCTCTCTCTCTCTCTCTCTCTCTCTCTCCCTCTCTCTCTCTCTCTCCTGTGTGTCTTTCACTTTCTCGAGGCCATCTGGTCCCAGCTGGCCGGCTATAGGACCGACGTCGGTCTTTTAAAACGACCGCAGCAGCCGGTCGGCCGTCCATATATATCTTTACTTTGTCTCGTATGTTTTCATATATCATCGTTAGGTTTTGTTCCCCCGTATCTCGCCCATCCCGAGACTACGGTTAGTGTCTCCATTGCGTGCAATACATCACAGAGCATTACGCCTTTTTCCAACTTTCATAATGTGCTGGAGAAGCAGATAACTAACACACGTGACCTAACTGTGTACCCAAAACCTCCCTTTGTGTGTGTGTGTGTGTGTGTGTGTGTGTGTGTGTGTGTGTGTGTGTGTGTGTGTGTGTATGTGTGTGTGTGTGTGTGTGTGTGTGTGTGTGTGTGTGTGTGTGTGTGTGTGTGTGTGTGTGTGTGTGTGTGTGTGTGTGTGTGTGTGTGTGTGTGTGTGTGTGTGTGTGTGTGTGTGTGTGTGTGTGTGTGTGTGTGTATGTATTTACCTAGTTGTATTTACCTAGTTGTATTTTGCGGGAAGGGGAGCTATGCTCGTGTTGTCCCGCCTTTGTATCTTGCAGTGTCTAGTTTGTTTTTAAACTCATGAATGGTTTTTGCGCATACTATTTCATTGTCCAGTTTGTTCCAAGTGTCCAAAACTCTATGAGGAAAACTGTTTTTCTTCAGTTCTCTTCTATAGCTATGTTTTTTTATTTTCTTTCCATGTCCTCTTGTGTTTCTTTTGTCCCAGTTAAGTAAGTTCTCACTATCGAGTACCTCTGTGCCTTTCATGATTCTGTAGATGGTCAATAGGTCACCTCTCTCTCTTCTTTGCTCCAGTGTCGGTAACTCCAGTTTAGCCAATCTCTCTTCGTATGATAGGTTTGCAAGTGCAGGTGCCATTTTTGTAGCTGCTCTTTGGATTCTTTCTATTTTCTTTATATTCTTTTTGGTACTGGGGGACCACAATGTCGCTGCATACTCTAATCTAGGCCTTATCAATGTAACCAATATTTTTTTCATCATGTCTTCGTCCAAGTATGTAAACGCCACTTTTATTGATCTTAGCAAATTGTAAGTCTCCCCGACAATTTTGTTAATCTGTATATCATAGGACAGGTCGTTCGTGATAATTACTCCCAAATCTTTTTCGGATCCTACTTTCTTTACTTCTTTGGTTCCAATTGTATATTTTCCTGATATTCTGTTTTTGCTTTTTCCAAACTCCATTATGCTACACTTCTTAGTATTAAAGTCCACTTCCCATTTCTGACTCCAGTTCCATACCCTATTTAGGTCTTCTTGCAGTGCTTCACAGTCCTCATCAGTTTCTATTTTCCTTAGCAGTTTGGCGTCATCGGCAAAGAAGCTCATGTAGCAGTTCACGTCCTCATCCATGTCATTCATATAGATAGCAAACATTATTGGTGCCAGCACAGATCCTTGCGGTACTCCACTGATCACCTCTTTCCAGTCTGAATATTTTTCTCTGAGCACTACTCTCATCTTTCTACCAGTCAGAAAGTCCTCTATCCATTTTAGTAGGTTTCCCTGTATTCCTCCTATGTGTTCCAGTTTTTTTAGTAGTTTTCTGTGTGGTACTTTGTCAAAGGCTTTTTGCAAGTCTAGGAATGCACAATCAGCCCATCCATTTCTTTCTTGCACTATGTCTATTAGTCTTGAGTAAAAGCATATTAAGTTTGTGGAGCATGATCTTCCTTGTCTGAATCCGAATTGTCTTGGGTTTAATATGTCATTGTCTTCCAGATGTTTTACCCATCTATTCTTGATTATTTTCTCACAAATTTTGGCAATGGTGCTTGTTAGTGATACTGGCCTATAGTTGGTGGGTTCTTCTTTGTTTCCTCCTTTGTGTATTGGTACAATGTTAGCGTTTTTCCAGTCCTCGGGTATCTTTCCTTCTTTGAGTGAGCTGTTTATTAAGATGTGTATTTTGTCTGTTAGTTCTTCTTTGCACTCCTTTAGAATCCAATTTGCAATACCGTCCGGGCCATGTGATTTTCTGACATCCAGCCTTGATAAATGTTCTGATATTTCCTTTAGTGATGCTGTAAACTCATTCATGAGGGGAGATTTCTTGTTTTTGTCTATGTCACAATTCGGTATTTTCTCTCTGGTGAAAACAGATTTAAAGTGATTGTTCATGACTTCGGCCATCTCTAAATCTTCTGTGTATTCTATGTTTCCTTGGCATAGTTTCACCAATTCCTGTTTGTTTTTAAGTTTACCATTCACATACCGATAGAATAGTTTGGGTTGCTCTTTGCATTTGTCTATAATATCCTTCTCATGGTTCCTTTTCTCCTCTCTTCTCACATTAACATACTCATTTCTATAGTTAACATAAATTTGCCATTTGCTTTGTTTTTTGTCTTTTCTCCACTTTTTCCAAGCTTTGTCCCTTCTGTCTTTTGCCTCACTGCATCTTTTGTTGAACCAACATTTAATGTACTCTCTCTCTCGCTTTTGTCTTGGTACATGCCTGTTTACCCCTTCATTGTAGTTTTCCATCAATATATTCCATTTCTCTTCCACTGCTGTTTCTTCCCTGTAAAATATTTCCCAGTTTGCATTCCGGAAGAATGTCTTTAGTTTTGTAAAGTCTGTTTTGTTGTACCTCAGTCTTCCTTTCCTATGCTTTTCGTTCCTCTCTATGTCTATTTCTTCCTTTAGTATGGTTTCGATGAGTACATGGTCACTCTTTCCAATTGGTGTCTCATACTGGACTTTATGCACTATTTCAGGCTCTGTTGTAAATATTAGATCTAGTTTCGATGGCTCTTCATTATTTCTGTACCTTGTGTTTTCATGGACCCATTGGGTCATTGTGTACTCCATGGTCATATCTAGCAGTACATTGCCCCACGAGTCATCTCCTCCTTGCACTGTCATGCTGTCCCAACAAATTTCTTTGCAATTGAAGTCCCCCATAACTACCAGATTACCCTTACCCATTAGTATCTCATTGAGTGATTTTCTTGTGTCATCTAGCATTTTTTTATGTTCAATTTCTTTCCAAGCGCTTGTTTTTGGAGGCACATAAGTCACCACAAACTTTCTACTCTTCATATTCTTGCCTTCGACTTTTATCATGATCAATTCAGCATTACCTTTGCCCTCTGCAATTTTTGTCACCTTTAGGTCTTTCTTGGCCAAGAACATGATTCCCCCTCCCTGTTTCTTGTCCCTGTTTTTTATCCAGTAGTTGTATAAACCTTGTCCGATAACAGTGGATGGTATTTCACCTCTTAGTTTAGTCTCTACAATTCCCATTATGTCTGGTTTTGCTTCTAACAGATAATCATTGAGTTCGTTCAGTCCCGAAATTAGTCCGTCAATGTTGGTATAGGCCACTTTTAATTTTCTTCCTTCTCCCTGGTTTCTTCTTCCCTTGTTTTGTTCGTTTTGAAGCGCCATTGTCTTAATCTCAAGTCTATTACTCTCCACTGGAATTCTTTGCATTCTGTCTCCGATCTTTTCAAGTTTTTTTCCTTTGCTTCTTCTCTTAGCGCCCTTTCTTTTTCTAATTCCTCAGTACTCATTTCTCTTTTTATCCATATCTTATTGTATTTTTCACTCTTTGCCAAGTTACCTACTTTTTCAAATATGTCTTCTACTACCACTTGTGACCTTAGTTTTATCTTTAGAGGTCGATTCCTATCCTTAGTATAGCGACCAATTCTGTAAGTCTCTTCTAAGTCTGTGCCTGAATCACTATCTCCCCCCTGAATTTCATTAAGGATTTCTACTGCTGTCTCTTTTTCTTCTTTTTCTCTCATGTACCTCGCCAATCCTTGTTTTTCTTTAAGCCCATAAACCACAATACATTTCTTCCTATCTACTGTGTCCCTGACCCAGTTTGCTTTTTCGTTAATCACTTGAATGATTGTGTCTTTTGCATTATCTTGCATTTGCTGCTTGACTATTTCTTTGAAAGCAATTTCTTTATTTTCAATATTTTCTTTCCACTTCTTAATTTCCTGGATACTGTCCCCACCTAAGTTTTCTTCGATCTTTTGTGTCAATTCTTGGAATTTGTTGTTCACTTCTTGCTTTAGATTTTCGCTATTATTATCATTAGTTTTCTTCTTTTCATTTTCATTCTTCAGTTCATTTATGTCTCTTTTCATTTCTTTAATTTCGTTTGTAAGATCCAAGTTAGCTTTTTTCAGGTCAGAAATTTCGTGGTTAGTCTTAGATAAACAATCAATTAAACCAATGACCTCTTTTCTTAAGTCCATGA
>NC_134784.1:5207090-5217090 GCF_046742065.1 Oratosquilla oratoria
TAAAACAGGGTGTCACAGAAAGTATCATATCATCCGGCAGACACAGAGTGGTGCAGAAGTTGAATGTGTGATGCGATAAACAACCAGAACTTGAAGGTACAGTGCAGGTAAGGAGAGAAAAAAAAAATGGAAGCATAATGATAAAATATTTGTTTATTTCATAGCATACTCTGGAGCACACCACCAATGTGTGTGAGTATGTGTTGGTGTGTGTATTTAGCTAGTTGTATCTTACGGGAAGGGGAGCTATGCTCGTGGTGTCTTGTCTTTGTATCTCGCAGTGTCTAGTTTGCTCTTAATTTCGTGTATAGTTTTTGCGCACACTATTGTTTTATCCAGTTTGTTCCAGATATCCACCACTCTGTGTGGATTTTTTTTTTTTTAGGTCTCTTCTATAGCTACCCTTTCTGAGTTTCTTATCATGTCCTGTTGTATATTTCTTATCCCAGTTTAGTAAGAGTGTGTGTGTGTGTGTGTGTGTGTGTGTGTGTGTGTGTGTGTGTGTGTGTGTGTGTGTGTGTGTGTGTGTGTGTGTGTGTGTGTGTGTGTGTGTACGTGTGTGTGTGTACGTGTACCCATTCAGAAAACCAGTAACAAATATCTAAGCGATGGAACTCTAGTACTCCTCATATTCATGCCTTCACAAAATCCCACACCCTACAGTTGGTGAGCCGATTTTCCTGAACTGTTGAGTTCGTTTGAGAAGAAACGACTTCGGTTACACTCTTTCGTCCTTCCAATGTCCAGATATCAAATTACCCTTGCGTCACATACTGAGAAAGTGAATGACGAACTGAAAGGAGTTAAACATTTACGAATGGTAGACACATTGCTGGAGTGTTCTTTGGTAAATTTAGAAAGATTCAAGCTAAATCTTCCTCTAGCTATTTAAATTCACAGCATTTGACGAGAATCGGCCAGGACTCGCTCGGTGTAAACGCAACCTACGAATTTAGGACCTCCTGACTGAAGCAGCCGATGCTGGAAAGGGGAACTGTCTTGCCGCAAATCCATTCAGGTATAACACACATACACGCGCGTGTGCGGATATGTGTGGGCGATTGTGTAACCAGGAATAAAAAAAAATAATAAAGATAAGACGAAAAAGAAGCAACCATGGAAAACCCGCCAAATTTGATTACAGATCGACTGAACTATTTTTACGGAGCTGCACTGGTTTCCAGCTTGATAATACGCAAGAAGAAAAACAAAGGAGAGAGATTGGGTGGGGGAAACAAATATCTTCTGAACAAGAAATGCAGTGCCAAGCGATCTATGATATCTAACATTTGTTTATGATCCAGACATATACAAGTAAAAAATTATTTGACAACAATTCTGAGCTCATAGCATTTCAATTTTATTTTTTCATAATTTTGGTTTTTATCTTTCTTTTATTCATCTAATCATTTATTCATTTCATTTTATTTACTTGGAGTCGATGGTTTGCTGAATTTTGAAATGTATGGAATCTAGGTCTTCCAGAAATCAAAGAGGCCTCCTCCTCCCTCCACGATCACTTGATTAGTGACAGTTTGTGTCCACATTTTTTTTTTTTTTTTTTTTTTTTTTTAAGCTAGCTGACTGAGGGCGTCGTTATTTGCGGCGATGGCTGTTTGAATCCTGTCACCGGCAAAATTAAATTCCACGCTAGAAAGCCATCTGTGAGGGGCACCGTCCTAGCCTTCCGATAGGGGGTGGTTTGTGACTTTAAACCATATCATTATATTCTATCTATTTATTTTTTTATTTTATTATTATTATTATTATTATTATTATTATTATTATTATTATTATTATTATTATTATTATTATTATTATTATTATTATTATTATTATTATTATTATTATTATTATTATTATTATTATTATTATTATTATTATTATTATTATTGTTATTATTATAATTATTATTATTATTATTATTATTACTATTATTATTATTATTGTTATAATATCTTTATTATTTTTTTCATTATTTATCTATTTATTTTTCTTAACTGCGACGACCGAAGTGACAAAAGTCAGCACCACTTCCCGACATTGCCGGCCAATTTGGGAGCGGCTTCACCCGAAGTCAGTAAATATTTCATAATTTTCTGTATGGTGTTCAAAGTGAGGGTGTCTGCATGGAAGCTTGCTCGGAGGGACCGTGGGAACTGGCCCCGGCGTGTGAGTGAAGCGACACGCCTCCTGGCGTATGCCCCCAATTGATGATGATGTATCATGGATCAGTGATATTGATATTAAGTATGCTTTGACACTATTTACTAAGTCCCACGATTTAATAAAAACTTTATCGATCGTGATTTTTTTTTTTTTTTTTTTTAAGGCCATGAACCCGCTTTTCATTTATTTATTTTTCGGTACTTCCCCGTTATTTGACCTGATGGCCCCGTAATTTAGTTTCTAACCATTGAAATCAGGGATAAGTGGGTTTGACAAATGCGTTTTCAAACTCGTAACAGTTTGGCCAGTTTTACTTATAACCGTTTATTGTCACGAGTGATTCCCTAACTAAGTCGGCAAGTTATTGAGCGAGAAGAAAACACACACACACACACACACACACACACACACACACACACACACACACACACACACACACACACACACACACACACACACACACACACACACACACACACACACACACACACACACACACCCACACACACACACACACACACACACACACACACACACACACACACACACACACACACACACACATACACACACACACACACACACACACACATTTGTGATCCCTACACCTCTGTGTCTGCTCGCACAACGTCCGCTCCACTTTTTCGCCTCCTATCCCTCCTCCTCCTCTTCTTCTTCTATCCTTTCAAGTCAATTATCTCCTGCGTGCCGGTGCTTCCGACCATCACCTCGAACTATCCACTAACGAGCATTACTCCACATGCAACCTCCATCATGCCATAATCTCCTCCTTCCCCTTCCACCCGTCCTCCTGCTCCTCCTCCTTCCTCCCTTTCCTCCCCTTTGTCCTCATCACCGATCTTACTTTCCATCGTCTGCTTCTCGTCCCACTACGCTCTCTCAATTTCTTCTTCGTATTTGTCTGCCTCTCCGTTTTCTTTATTTTTACTCCATGTCATTGTTCTTCTTTCCGAATTTTGGTTTTCCTCCGCATGTTTTGTTTCTGATACAAAATCATCCTCAAAGACTAAAATTACTTTCTCCTCCATTTCAGCTCGTCTTTTTGAAGATATTCTCTCTTTCAATTCTTTTTCAAAGCGTCCCCCCCTTTCCAAAGCGTTCTTCACATTTCCTCTTTTTTCCAAAAATATATATTTTTTCACTTTTCTTCTGTTCTGAGATAATAAAAAAGACTTTTTCTTCCATTCAAAATTACTTTTCCAAATCTTCTTCCACTCTTGAAATCTTCTGCGTTTCTTCATTTACCTTCCACGGGAACCAATTCTTGCTTATAATTACAACAAGATATTCTGAAATATTTTACTATATGTATTATTGCCTTGTTTTCCTTGATATTTCCTTCTTGCCTTCTCTCATTAAGTTTCAATATTGTCTTCCCATCTTTTCCTGTATATACCTTAGTAGCATCATCAGAATCGTGCTGGACTTGCATTCATTTATTTGTGAGTTCGAATCCCGCACTTCTCCCCAATTCCCAGCAATGGCTTTCATCTACCCACCCCAAGAGTCCAAACGTAGATGGTAAAGGTGACGACTCAGGCCGTAGCAACGAAGCCCCTCTCTTCATATTTTGTACCTTACAAGATCCTTTTCCCTGTTTTTTTTTTCCATCGTCTGTCTTCCTTTCTATTTAACTCTTCCTCGTCATCTCCCTCCCCTCTTCTTCCTTCTATCTATTTATTCATCTCTCTCTTATCTTTCTCTAAAGCCCCCGTCTCACACATCGTCAAATATTGTGAATTTAAAAATCTGCAAAAGGACTTTGCCTACAGTATTCTAGACTTCCCTAAGTCTATAATTCAACAGTGTTTCTAATACTCGTTTATACTTAATTTTTCTTAGTTCGTCATTCAGCTTCTCAAAGGTAGTTTGACATTTGGAGATTTGAAAAATAAAATAAAGTAAAAAAGTCGTTTCTACGCAAACGAACTCATTTGAATCGAGCATGTGTGACCTGAGCTTAAGAAATAATCATCGTCTTCGTCTTCGTCGTATTTTCTTCTTCTCTTCTCTTCTCCTTCTCCTTCTTCTTCTTCTTCTTCTTCTTCTTCTTCTTCTCTTTTCTTCTCTTTTCTTCTCTTTTCTTCTCTTTTCTTCGTTCTCTTTTCTTCTCTTTTCTTCTCTTTTCTTCTCTTTTCTTCTCTTTTCTTCTCTTTTCTTCTCTTTTCTTCTCTTTTCTTCTCTTTTCTTCTCTTTTCTTCTCTTTTCTTCTCTTTTCTTCTCTTTTCTTCTCTTTTCTTCTCTTTTCTTCTCTTCTCTTCTCTTCTCTTCTCTTCTCTTCTCTTCTCTTCTCTTCTCTTCTCTTCTCTTCTCTTCTCTTTTCTTCTCTTTTCTTCTCTTTTCTTCTCTTTTCTTCTCTTTTCTTCTCTTTTCTTCTCTTTTCTTCTCTTTTCTTCTCTTCTCTTCTCTTCTCTTCTCTTCTCTTCTCTTCTCTTCTCTTCTCCTTCTTCTTCTTCTTCTTCTTCTTCTTCTCTTCTTCTTCTCTCCTCTTCTCTTCTCCTTCTCCTTCTTCTTCTTCTTCTTCTTTTCTCATCTTATTCCCAAACAACGCCTTTCCTCTCTTTTGTTGTTCGTCTCCCAGATACTTCTCTTCACCTCCCAACACTCACTCATTCTCAGTCCCTTGCTCACTGCACCCAATTTCTCTTCCTTTCAACTCCTTTTTTTCTCACTCTTGCTCTTGTATCGGTCTCGTTCTTCTTCTCATCTTCCTCATCCTTCTCCTCCTCCTCCTTCTTCGCTTCCTCTTGCTCTGTTCCGTTCTCTGCTGCCCCTACTTTTCCTTAACTTTCTCCCAACCTCTCCCCCTTTGCAACTTCCTGTTCTCCCTTCCTCTCCCTCCCTCCCTCCCTCCCTCTCCTTGGCTTCCCTTTCACCATTCTCACTCCCTCCTCCTCCCTCGCCTTCCACCTTTCTCCTTCCCCTCCTTCCCTTCCTCTCACCATTTCCCCTTCCCTCCCTTCCCCTTCTCCTTTCTCAGTCTCTCCTCCTCCTTTGCCTTCCACCTTTCCCCTTCCTCTCCTTCCCTTCCCCTCACAATTTCCCCTTCCCTCCCTTCCCTTTCACATTTCTCAATATCTCCTCCTCCCTCGCCTTCCACCTTTCTCCTTCCCCTCCTTCCCTTCCCCTCACCATTACCCCTTCCCTCCCATCCCCTCTCTCAACCTCTCTTCCTCCCTCGCCTTCCACCTTTCCCCTTCCCATCTTTCCCTTCCCTTCATCATTTCCCTTCACTCCATTCTCCTCACCATTCCCCTTCCTCCCTCCCCCTCACCATTCTCCCCTCCCTCCCTCCCTCCCCACCATTTCCCCTCACCCTTCCCCTTTGACCCCCTCCTCCACTCCAAATCCCACACAAACTTTCCCTCCTTTCGGATGCGACTAATCCCCCTCCCCCTCCCCCTCCGCCTCCGTCTCCCCCTCCCCCTCCGCCTCCGTCTCCCCCTCCCCGTCCTTCAGCTTCCTAATTTACTTCTCTTCTCACACTTCCTCTCCTTTATCTCACTTTCTCTCCCCTTCTTCTCTCCTTTCTGCTCTCTTCTTTCACTCCTTCAAATATCTTTCACTTTTCGTACACATAACACAAGTTTCTCCCCTCTCATTTTCCTTGACCTCCTCCTCGCCCTCCTCCTCCTCTTCACCCTCCTCCTCCTCGTCGTCCTCCTCCTCCTCCACGTCCTCCTCCTCCTCGGCCTCCTCCTCCTCCTCCTCGTCCTCCTCTTCCTCCTCCTTCATCTCTTCATGTCACCTCTTTCCATGTCTTCGGATTCTCCATTCTCTTCCTCGCCTCCAACATCTTCCTCCCTATGTCGCTCCCTCCATCCCTCCATTTACGCGCAATGCAAACTTTTCTTCCAACACAGTAGCTAGCGGCGACTTCGACTCTACAAGGACGTCCAAATACACAAGGCAAAGGTGGCTACTCCGGTCGCAGTTTAGTAAATCCTGTCGTAAGATCCTTGTCATGTCTTCCTTTCTATTCCTCCTCCTCCCCCTCCTCCTCTTCCTCCTCCTTCTCCTCCAGCTCCTCCTCCTCACGAGACAAGCTGCGTGTCCCCAGACCTGATTTACCTGTGCTGGCAACACACCTGCGTCCCTGTACCCGTCTCCTCCTCCCCTCCTTCCACTCCCTTCACTCCTCCTCTTTCCTCCACTTCTCCCCATCTCCACCTATCCACTTTCCTTCTCTCCGCCCACCTAGGACGTTCAGTTCCCTTCTTTTATTCCCTTCCACCTTCTCAATATCTTTACTTCTCTCTTCGCTCTTCTTCATTTCTAGTCTCTCTCTCGCTTCTCTCCTTCTTTCCTCCCCTTCTCTTTTCCTTGTCTTTTCCTTTTACCTTCTCTCAGCCATTCTATTTTCCTCTCTGTCCCTCTTCAGCTTTCTCTTCGTTTCGTTCGTCCTCTTTACTCTTCATTAGCTCCTATTCTTCTCTCCTTTCTTGCCTCTTTCTTCCGTCTTCTCTTCATTACTCTCCCGCTGATCCTCGCTTTTCCTTTCCGTCCTTCATCCTCCTAATCCTAGTCACTCGTCATCTTCCTCTCCTCTGTTTCCTTTGTCGAGTCGCTACGTGTCTTGCCTCGTCTTCCTCTTAACTCTTCTTTCCTCCTTATATATATATATATATATATATATATATATATATATATATATATACATACACACACACATACATATATATATATATATATATATATATATATATATATATATATATATATATATATATTGAAATATGGAAGACAAATGAGTGGAAGGGCGGTGAGCTAGACACAGAGAACAGCTGGAGTTTTATTCACTAAACGTTTCGTCCTTACCAGGACATTCTCTAAGTGCATAATGTACTTTGAGAATGTCCTGGTAAGGACGAAACGTCAGTGAATAAAACTCCAACTGATATACATATATATATATATATATATATATATATATATATATATATATATATATATATATATATATATATATATATATATATATATATATATGTATGTATATCTTCGCCCTCCTCCATCTCATCTCCTTTCCATTTCTCCTCTTCTTCCTCTTCCTTCTCTTCCTCCCTCTTATCATTTAGTACTACCTTTTCACTTCCGCTACTTCTCTTTTTTCCTCCATCTCTTCTTCCATCTTCTCGTCTCCTTCCCCTTCATCCTCCTCTTCCTCCTTCTTCTCTTCCTCCCTCTTCTCATATAGTGCTACCTTTTTACTTAACCTCTCATCTTTATTCCATCTCTTCTTCTTTCATTTTCTTGTCTCCTTTTTTCTTCTCCTCTTCCTCATACTCCTTATTTTCTTTCCCTTTCTCGTTTAGTCCTTTCGTTTCCCCTACCTCTCTTTTTTCCTTCATCTCCTATTCTTCCATCTCTTTCCCCCTTTCCCCTCCTCCTCCTCCCCTTTCTCTTCCTCCACTTCTCTTTTTAGTTCTACCTTTCCCCCATGCCCTATTTCTCTCTTTTTTCTCCATCTCCTGTTCTTCCGTTTCTTCGTCACCTTTCCCTTCCTTTTCCTCCTCCTTTTCTTCCTCCCCTTCTCATTTAGCCCTACCTTCTCTTACATCTCTTTTTTTCTCCATCTCCTTCTCCTCCTCCTCCTCCTCTTCCTTCTCCTCCTCCTGCTTCTCCTCCTCCTTCTCCTTCTCCTCCTCCTCCTTCTCCTCCTCCTCCTCCTTCTCCTCCTCCTCCTCCTCCTCCTCCTTCTCCTCCTCCTCCTCCTCCCTCCAATTACCCTCCAACAAGCACTTCGCACGAACAACCGAACCCGTAGCCAAGGCTGACAACAGTAACCACGTCCACTAACTTCGGAGCGGAAGATCGTGAACCTAAGAGACACCTTGGGACAAAAATGGCAACCTGGGGTGTTGAAATAAATTACATGGGGTGCTGGGAAGTGATGCACATAAAGATCATATTGATATATGTATCATTGATTACCTACTTGTGCACATTTGACTTTTTCCATGCTATTGTATTTTTCTAGGGTGTTCTTCTTTCTTCTACAAACAATATTGTCAATTTGTTTTAGTTCTAAGGAATCAAGAAAATAAATTATCAAGAAGTACACTTCACTTTCTTTTATCCTTCTAATAACAAAACAGGGTTGCTGGACTGCTTCGACATGACAACAGGGGGTGCTATGGTCGGAGTCAAAGTCTCACCTTTACGAGGAACTACGTTACCTTCTCCTTTGCCTCCTTCAAGAGTTCTCGAAACTCTTTCCCTCACCTGGAAGATTAAGAGGAAAAGACAATTAGACTTTGACGGAACAATATATAATTTCTTTAATATAACAGACGCATACGTGCGCACTCACGCACACAAGCACGCGCGCGCACACACACACACACACACACACACACACACACACACACACACACACACACACACACACACACACACACACACACACACACACACACACACACACACACACACACACACACACACACACACACACACACACACACACACACACACACACACACACACACACACTATAAGGTCTTTTCTTCTGAAAATAAGAAACGATGGCGTGATGTCATTAGTCCAAAAAGTTTTTAATTGTAACTCTGAATAGAATAGTGAGGATATATTTATTTTATATTAGGTTGACATTCTATATCTTTGTAAACTTACTACTGTCGAACTGAATTATATGGAATTTTATGTCTTATCGACTTATTGTTGCAAAAATACAGGATTAGTAACCAAAAGATTATTAAGTCAGAGCACTATATAGATAATAACGTCGTCATTCCAGACTTTCACCTCATGATGATCAATTCATTGAGAGGGTTACTCTAAGGAAATTTGTTTCTTTCATAAAAACACAAGAGTAGAAGAGACTGCAAGAGACCATAAGGCCTACACTAGGCAGTTCCATTTCCATTACCACCTATAATTCTAACTTTCTCCTAAAACAATCAATAATTTCAGCGCTCACTACATGGTTAAGTCTCTCTCTTTCTCTCTCTCTCTCTCTCTCTCTCTCTCTCTCTCTCTCTCTCTCTCTCTCTCTCTCTCTCTCTCTCTCTCTCTCTCTCTCTCTCTCTCTCTCTCTCTCTCTCTCCCTTTCTCTCCCTTTCTCTCTCTCTCTCTCTCTCTCTCTCTCTCTCTCTCTCTCTCTCTCTCTCTCTCTCTCTCTCTCTCTCTCTCTCTCTCTCCCCTTCTCTCTCTCTCTCTCTCTCTCTCTCTCTCTCTCTCTCTCTCTCTCTCTCTCTCTCTCTCTCTCTCTCTCTCTCTCTCTCTCTCCAAACCCCTCTCTCACTCTCTGTCTCTCACTTTCTCTCTCTCTCTCTCTCTCTCTCTCTCTCTCCAACCCCCTCTCTCTCTCCCTTCACCACTCTCTGTCTCTCTCTTTCTCTCTCTCTCTCTCTCTCTCTCTCACTCTGGTGGTAAACCATTTCTTTCCTATTTCTTTCTTAAATCTAAATTTGTCCAACTTTAATCCATAGCTACGAGTGCTGCCTTTCTTTCTTGATATGATGACAACCAGAAGGGGAAAACTCAAGTCCCATTATTTTTTCCAAGTATCTAGATTTACACAAGAGCAAGTAGAGTTGGATCAAGTTGACAATTCCAGTACTTCTAAAGAAAACAAAGCGTATGTGTCTTTGCTCAGTCCTCATGCTTGTTATCTATAATACCACATTCACCCCTTTGGTAAGTCATGTCATCCGACAATTAAGGACGGGAACGGTGATGAGTTTTGTGAGGTAACGTGTAACTAAGACTCCAACTACTAATTCCATACTTTTACGTCCCTGGTGTACGGTCTACACGCTGCCACGTGCGCTGTCTCCCCTCACAT
>NC_134784.1:5229590-5232090 GCF_046742065.1 Oratosquilla oratoria
ATATATATATATATATATATATATACATACATACATACATATACCAAGGCTTTTTACCCCTTACAAGGGGGGTAGCCAAAAAGAAGGCATAAAATCATTCCCACCCATTCCATCCCTGAATACACTCCACACCCCTCCACCCTCCCTCTTATCTTAGCACCTCCTGAATGACGGGTCATCCCTGCACCTTGTCCACTGCCCTGGGTCAGAAGCAGTGTCGCAAGACACAGCACATCCACAGCAAGGCCGCTTCATTAAATCGGCGACCCCCCTCTCCGTCCCCCCATTGCATAAAATGAGAGGTCGGGGAGAAATCCCTTCGGGCTGCGTCAATTTTTGCTCACACATACTACCTCACCCCCCATCCACCCGCCCATTCCACCTCATATACACATACAGTATATATGTCTATATGTATATATACATACATACATATATATATATATATATATATACATATATATATATATATATATATATATATATATATAAAATTGAAGGTGAAAGAAATTTTATTGTCATAATATAGTCAATATATATATATATATTATATATATATAGATAGATAGATAGATAGACAGATACACACATACATATATCAAATCTACATGCATACACATACACAGATACATACATAAACATATACACGTACATACATAAAATTACATACATACATACTTACATACATTCATACATACATACATACATACATACATACATACATACATACATACATAATATACATCGGCACTACTCAAACTGCCATGAATAATCAAATGCATTGGCAAAGTCTGCCAATCTAAGTTGGCAGAGAGAAAAGAACCCAAAAGTCCTTATTAGTAAGTAAAGCGACGCTCTCCGCCGCCTCCGCCGCCTCCGCCGCTGCTGCTGCAGCTTCTGCTTCTGCTTCTGCTTCTTCTTCTTCTTCTTCTTCTTCTTCTTCTTCTTCTTCTTCTTCTTCTTCTTCTTCTTCTTCTTCTTCTTCTTCTTCTTCTTCTTCTTCTTCTTCTGCCTTCGCGACTTTTCCAATCACGGTGCCCAGATCGAGGCTCTCTGTGTCTCTAGTTTGTGGGAGGAGGGGTGGAGGGGGAGAGGAGGAAATGCTAGAGAGAGGGAGGCGGATACAAGGGAGAGGGGGAGAGGTGGGAGAGGGGGAGAGGTGGGAGAGGGGAGAGGTAGGAGAGGAGGGAGAGGGGGAGAGGTGGAAGAGGGGGAGAGGTGGGAGAGGGGGAGAGGTAGGAGAGGGGGAGAGGTGGGAGAGGAGAGAGAGGAGGGAGAGAAGGGTTAGAGGGGGGAGGGGGAGAGAAAGAGAAGAGAGAGGGGGAGAGGGAAGGGGATAAGGGGAGAGGGGAAAGGATGGAGGCGGAGAGGGGAGAGGGGGAGAGGTGGGAGAGGGGAGAGGGAAGAGAGGGGGAGAATGGGAAGAGGGGAGAGAGGAGACGATGTGGAGAAAGTGGAAGAGGTGAAGAGAGGAGAATGGGTGGAGAGGGGGAGAGGGGACAGGGGGATAGGGGAGAAGGGAAGAGAGGGAAGAGGGGGAAGATGAGGAAGAGGGGGAAGAGGGGAGAGAGGAGAGAAGGTGGAGAGAGGTGAAGAGGGGGAGAGGGGGAAGGGGGCAAGAGGGGGAAGAGGGGGAAGAGGGGGAAAGGGGAGAGGGGGAAGAAGGGGAGAGGGGAGAGCGGGGGAGAGGGGGAGAGGTGAAGAGAGGGGAGAGGGGGAAGAGATGGAGAGTGGGTAGAGGGAAAAAGGTTCAGAATGGGAGAGGGAGAAGAAGGGAGAGGGGGAGAGAGAAAAGAAAGGGGGAGAGGGAGAGGTGGAGAGGGGGAAGGAAGGAGGAAGGGAGGGGGAGAGGGGGAGGGGCCTCTTGAAGCGGACGCGCAACAATTCCATCATGGACGAGTTAGAGAATGTATATATCAACTTGGGCGGAAATCTACTTTACCGGAAATAATTGTTTCGTTGCTGGTCTCGCATTCGCTCAATTGTGGGTTCGAATCCCGCACTCCTCTCCGATTCCCAACTGTGACTGTGTGTTACGGGCGTGCTGCTCTCGCATTCCCTTAGTTGTGGGTTCGAAACCCGCAATCTTTTCTAATTGCCAACGGTGGCTCTTAGGGCCTTTTCACACTAGGCGACTAGTGACCGTCACTAGTGACGGTCACTAGTTGCCTACCATTATTATAAATTGAGCCTTTCACACTACGGCACTGCGGTTGTCCGGTTGCGCAACAGGCTATGGCCGTTGCCCGGTCCGGTAACAAGTGACCGTCACTGGCAGTTGCCGTCACCGACCGTCTCTTTTTTCTTGACCAACAAAGCCAACAGAAGCACCTCCTCCATTGATGCCATTTCTTAGACCAGGGGTCTCCAATTCCCCACTTTTTAGTGAACCAACTTTCCATTTCCCACCACAGCATCGGTGACAAGAAGAAGACACCAGAAACAAACAAAAAGAAACAAAAACATCGATCAAAAAAAAAAAAAAAAAAGACTTGTTCTT
>NC_134784.1:5235357-5242857 GCF_046742065.1 Oratosquilla oratoria
ATGTACAGCTGCACAGAAAACTATCGTTAGTAAATCACGCTAATCATTTTGACACAAAACAACGAAACAATTTGAGACAAGTTGAAGTCTCCATCGGAAATAAGATTATCATGTCATAGTGAATCCATATGAACTTCGGAACTATTATTCGATTCATATTCATTCAGAAGGAATTCGAACAATTCGAACCCCAGAAATACCAACCCTTCGGTATCATAAGGTTATGTTCATTCGCGAATGTTTCGACACCCCTACCTAACGATAGTTTTCTGTGTAGCTGTACACACACATACTCACACTCGTTCCCCTACACACACACACACACACACACACACACACACACACACACACACACACACACACACACACACACACACACACACACACACACACACACACACACACACACACAAACACACACACACACACAAACACACAAACACACACACAAACACACACACACACACACACACACACACACACACACACACACACACACACACACACACACACACACACACACACACACACAAGGCGCTGTGGTTAGAGCTCTGGCCTGCCACTACGGAGGTCAGGGTTCGACTCTCGCCCGGGGCTGAAATAATATCAGTATCGCAGCGCTGAGGGGTGTTACTCCAACTCTCGTGGGCGGGGAGTTGGGTGTGTGTGTGTGTGCAAGGTCATAGCATTACCCATAGATCGGACCTACGAGCTCTGAGCTCTCTTCCAGGAGGAAAATAGCTGTCGATCACGAGTCCAACACGTGATCCAAAGACCAAGTGAATACACACACACACACAAAGTTTACCCATCACCACATACAAACATGTACACACACATACTCACAGTCGTTCCCCTGCACACACACACACACACACACACACACACACACACACACACACACACACACACACACACACACACACACACACACATATGGTGTCACAGTCACACACGTGCATACATGAGGAAAAAAGTCCTCCTCGCATTGACGTGCGATCAGACTGTCAATTACAATGCAGCGTTGACAGACAAGTATCGAAAAACACATAGGATATGTCACGGAGTAAAGATAAAGGCACTGAGATCAAGAAAATAAATAAATAAGATTACATAATATTAATAAATAGAAACAGATAAATAAAAAAATAAATAGATGATTAACTAAACAACTACAGATAAAAAAAATACAAAATTAGAAATAAATGCATTAGAAAATAGAAACATAGATAATGAAAATAATAAACAGACGATTAATTAAATAAATAACTATAGATAAATGAATAGAAAAATTCAATGTTAGAAATAAATGCATAAAAAAGAAAAAAAAAAAATTGCCCGATCCTTCTCACATCGCCAGCGAGGATCGAGTTGCCAGTTCGACTATTTTATGAGGAATTTCTATATTCCCCTTCGTGTTGACTATAGGATGGAGGGCTGACCCTAACATCAAAAGGATAGCGAGATCAGGTAACGGTACATATTTTGAAAATAAAACTTTTTATACTAATTGTGAACAAAGCTGCTACATTTTACTACAAAATTTAAATGTTTCCAATGCTACTAGATGTTCCATTTCAACGAGTTTTTAATGTAGACATCTGAACGCTGTTTTCCGTGTCTTTTAGCATCTGTTATATAATTCTTTTATTTTTTATCTTTTTTTATTATCATTATTATTATTTATTATTATTATTATTATTATTATTATTATTATTATTATTATTATTTTTACATTTTTGTGATATATGAGTCGATTAAACGACGCCAAACTCTCCCCCCCCTGTCAGGAGGCTAAGACTGTGCCCCTTACAGAGGACTTTGTAGCCTGGAATTTAATTAACCATACCCTTGGTTCAACTCGCCGGTGGCAGGGTTCGAACCCCCGTCACCTGGACCTACGTTACAAGTCACGACAACCTTATCCGCTTAGCCAGCGAGGATCCTTTAAGTTTTAACTTTGCGAATAATATGATTACTCAAGGTGAAATAATGTAATATAGAAAATATATTTTAGTATATCAAACTTGTACTTGCAATGAATATGAAATACTTAGTATAATCGAATTAAGAAGTTAGACTAAGGACATGATGAATTAAATTCCAAGCTACAAAGTCTTCTGTAAGGAGCACCGTGCTAGCCTCCTTACAGGGTCTAGTGATAACAGTAATAATAACAATAATAACAATAAGGATAATCATGTCCTAAATACGTGTTTCTTGTGTTTTATGATATTTGATATTTTTTAGCTAAATTCGTACAGAATTTCTTGTTAATTGCTGTAGTTATCTGGGGATCAAGTAGAGTAAAAAGAAATGGGCCGTTAATTGACTAACCGTCAACTTCCCTGACAGACTGACATGATGTGTCGATTTGACCAATCACACGTGACCTCATTTGACCGAAGGACGGGGGGTGGGTGTGTGTGTGTGTGTGTGTGTGATTATGCTGCTTTTAGTCATCGAGTTTCCTTGTATATTTTTACATAATCAGATATGCTCCATGCTGAGCATACAGCCTAATCAGCATAGAGGTCTATATAAATACAATAGGACTGTGAGGAAAGGTGATGAGCCTACACCAGGCGCTGAGTACCTACTCAGAACAGGAGTGCGGGATTCGAGCCCACATCTAAGCGAATATGATACCATCCAATAGATACAATAGACACATAAGAATATACGACACTAAACAATTCCTGTTGAATAAAAACGAAACTGTAATTGGTAGAGGAAACGGGGAATATTTTGGAATTTGAAGAAAAAAGAAAGAATTTGTAGGGAAGCCGACGATCGACCCAAAACAAATGCGCAGAACATAGATTGGTGCGCATTAGTTCACCTGGTAAAAAAAATAAAATAAAATAAAAAAGATATATTAAAATGAATACTACTCGCGACAGTGATAATAGTTTACAAGTGATAAACAATGGATATTAATGCTAGTGGTAATAGTAATAATAACAATAACAATAGTAATAATTGCGTCATCCTTATGTGTTTTTTTGTGTGTTTTTGGTGTAGCAAAACTCAGAAAACAAATGACAATATTCTCTCAAGTCGTCTCCGCATTAAACCAATCAGAAGAGACGACGACATGACGTAGGATGTACCACAACGACGAAATAATGTCACAAATAATTCTTTTATTACAATAATGAAAAGTTCTATTCTGACAAAAGAAAAGATATCACCATGATAATCAGGCTAGTCATAATGAATCATCAAAATTAAATTTTAGATATAACTCCATACAGGCACTAAAGAGCATCATGACGTCACATTCTTTGCAGCGACGTCATAGCAAAACGTTATGACGTCGTACGTCTCACAATTTGTTTTCTTCAACTATAAGGACTAGATAATTTGCATTCGATAATGATTTTACCTTTGAATAACAGCATTGGCTATGTAAATATGCGCACTTACAAAACCACTTTCTCGGTATTTTTTCGCTAACTTGATAATATAAGCAAACAGAAATATAATCTTATTGTTTAGTTCAATGATTTAATCTCGAATGCAAATCACAGTCATGATTGTATATACTCAAAACAATCCGCCTCAATCCCTCCCTCCCTCCCTCCCTCCATCCATCCATCCATCCATCCATCCATCCATCCCTCCTCACTCGCTCACTCATCGAGTTTACAGTGTGAGAATAGGAGTTCTTACGATTGGCTTCCTTTATTTGTGTACACGTGTGTGTACGTTTATGTGTGTGTGTTTGTGTGTGTGTGTGTGTGTGTGTGTGTGTGTGTGTGTGTGTGTGTGTGTGTGTGTGTGTGTGTGTGTGTGTGTGTGTGTGTGTGTGTGTGTGTGTGTGTTTTTGTGTGTGTATTTGTGTGTGTGTGTGTTTATGTGTGTGTTTGTGTGTGTGTGCGCGTGTGTGTGTGTGCGCGTGTGTGTGTGTGTTAGAGAGAGAGAGAGAGAGGGAGAGAGAGATAGATATATAGATAGATATAGATAGATAGAGAGAAAGAGATAGAGATAGAGATAGAGACAGATATAGAGATAGATGTAGATAGAGACACGGAGAGAAAGCGCGCGCGCGCGAGAGAGAGAGAGAGAGAGAAAGAGAGAGCGAGAGCGAGAGAGAGAGAGAGAGAGAGAGAGAGAGAGAGAGAGAGAGAGAGAGAGAGAGAGAGAGAGAGAGAGAGAGAGAGAGAGAGAGAGAGAGAGAGAGAGAGAGAGAGAGAGAGAGAGAGAGAGAGAGAGAGAGAGAGAGAGAGAGAGAGAGAGAGAGAGAGAGAGAGAGAGAGAGAGAGAGAGAGAGAGAGAGAGAGAGAGAGAGAGAGAGAGAGAGAGAGATCCATTCAACTCTCTCTCCGCCCGGGCTATCACATCCCGCGGCGTGAAAAAGGGAAGTGCAAAGTCGGTCCCTTAGGTGTCACGGGACACCACGATGCGACACACGACACCCCTTGGGCTCAGAGGCCCTTGTCCCTGTCCCTGCGTGTCACCTCCCCCCTCCCCTCTCCCCCATTCCCCCCACTCGACGACCTTTGCATCCTCAGCCCTAATTTAGGTCCCCCAGAGAATAAACCAACTGGAGAATTCATAAATCACTCTGAGCTTTCCCCCCCTCCCCCTCCTATCCTCTTCCTCCTCCACCTCCTCCTCTTCCCCCTCCTCCCTCTCCCGCCCTTTTGCTCCTTTCTTTCTTCCTTCCTCCCTCTTCTCCGCTTCCTCCCCTCTCTCTTCTGCTCTCTCTTCTTCTTCTCTGCCTCTCTTTCCCCCCCCACTCTCTCCTTCGTCTCCTTACCGTCTCTCGGTGCTCTCTGCTCTTTTACATTCTGCCTTTAATAACAAATATTATATTTTCCATTAAAGAATAATAATAATAAAAAAAATAGAATAAAATAAGATATGATGAAAATAAAGTAAAATAGAAATAAAAAAATCAAATAAGATATAAAAAAATCTCCTTGTGAATAATTTCATCTTTCTGGCAACTCTAGCACTTTCATTGCGACGAAATGTCTTCACCGATTTCCTCTCAGATCGGGACCGAAGTCGAGTCTCGCTCCTGAAGGAAACCGAACCGAACTCGTGCGAGCCTCAACATCTCAAAACCATCTCGTCAGGATCTTGAAAAAACTCCTTTTCTTTCTCCTCCTCCTCCTACTTCTCTTCTTCCTTCTCTTCCTCCTCCTTCTCCTCTTCTGTCTTCTCTTCCTCCTCCTCCTCTTCCTTCTCTTCCTCCTCATCTTCTTCCTCTTCCTCCTCCTCCTCCTCCTCCTCTTCTCCTTACTCCTCTTTCTCCTCTTCCTCCTCCTCCTCTTCCTCCTCCTCTTCTTCCTCCTCTTCCTCCTCCTCTTCCTCCTCCTCCTCCTCGTCTTCCCCTTCTTCCTCTTCCTCCTTCTCCTCCTCCTCCTCTTTCTCCTCCTCCTCTTCCCCTTCCTCCTCTTCCTCCTCCTCCTCTTCCTCATCCTCCTCTTCCTCCTCCACGTCTTTCCTTTCCTCCTCTTCCTCCTCCTCCCCCTCTTCTTCCTCCTCCTCCTCCTCCTCCTCCTCCTCCTCCTCCTCTTCTTCCTCCTCCACGTCTTTCCCTTCCTACTCTTCCTTCTCCTCCTCCCTCTCTTCTTCTTCCTCCTCTTCCTCCTCCTCTTCCTCCTCATCTTGGGCGACCCAAGATTCTCTTCAGGAAGAGAGGTGACCCAGCTACCGCTTCGCCCTTGTCCTGCCTCACTCTCTCTCCCCACCTTACTCTCTCTCTCTCTCTCTCTCTCTCTCTCTCTCTCTCTCTCTCTCTCTCTCTCTCTCTCTCGATCTTAGTCTCCCACCAACGTAATTACTGTACCGTCAACAAACCCCATTTGCATCTTCGAGATTGTCTACATCACGCCCCCTCTACCACCTGGAGGCTTTCCCCCTTCCTTGTCCCTCCTTCCCCCACCTTGTCATCCTCCCCCACCTTGTCCCCCTCCCCCACCTTTCCTCCTTCTTACTCGCCTCCCTCACCTCCTTTTCCGATTCCATCTCAGCCTCAGCCTTCTTCATCTTCTTCTTCTTCTTCTTCTTCTTCTTCTTCTTCTTCTTCTTCTTCTTCTTCTTCTTCTTCTTCTTCTTCTTCTTCTTCTTCTTCTTCCTTACTTCGCTTTCTCTCCTTCCTAATTTCCCAGGTTCTCTGTCTCCCACTTTTTTCTACTTTTCCTCTATAATCCTGACTCAGATATATGTATTTATATGACTGTGGCTATTAAACTATAACGCGCAAATACGAAAATACACACACACACACACACACACACACACACACACACACACACACACACACACACACACACACACACACACACACACACACACGCACACACACACGAGAGAAAGAGAGAGAGAGAGAGAGAGAGAGAGAGAGAGAGAGAGAGAGAGAGAGAGAGAGAGAGAGAGAGAGAGAGAGAGAGAGAGAGAGAGAGAGAGAGAGAGACAGACAGAAAGGCAGGTAGACAGACAGAGAGACAGACAGACTGACTGACAGACAGACAGAGGGACAGACAAACAGACAGAGAGAGAGAGAGAGAGAGAGAGAGAGAGAGAGAGAGAGAGAGAGAGAGAGAGAGAGAGAGAGAGAGAGAGAGAGAGAGAGAGAGAGAGAGAGAGAGAGCATATGACAAACTACCCTAACACTTGACTGAATTCAACTCGATGTTCAATGCAGCATTCTCTTACGCTACTGTCTAGCCAAAGCATTCACCTCCCACTCCCTTCTCCCTTCCTTCCTCCTCCCTCCCTCCCTCCTGATTCTTCCTCTTCTCCTCCATTCTATCTCCCCCATCTGACCCCGTCCTCCCTTCATCTCCGTCATTCATCTCATCGTTATCTCTCTCCCCCCCCTCCACCTCCTCTCCACTCCTCTCCACTTTCAATTCTGCCTCCATTTCGCTCCTCCATCTCACCCAATATCTGACCATCGCAGCTTCCCCCTCCAATCCCCCCTCCTTAGTTTCACTCCTTTATCGCTTTCCCCCAAAATCCTTCACTATTCAGTCTTTCATCCCTCCTGTCCTCCTCTACATTGAGGTCCTTCTCTACTGTATTTTTTGTTTTACTTTGAGCCCCGCCGTTGTGATGACGTACATTTATCTATTTTTTCTTAAAGATATACTTCAAATCCTTTCTCTCTTTTGAGATCAATCTTCTGGCTCTTGTGATAATAGAATTAATTTATTTCTGGCTCTAAAGAAAAATCCTTCAAATTATTTGTCTTTTAACAAAAATCTTTATTCTATGTTTATTTTCTAATTTACTTTATTTATTCATCTATTTGTTTATTCTTATACTCGTTCATCTATTTACGCATCATTATTGTGATTATTGTCATTATTTGATTTACCTGCTTATCTGTTTATTTATTAATTTAATTATTTCTTCATTTTGTCTATTTATTCATTAAAATGCTTCACGTGATCAACCTAACTTAACCTAACCTAACCTAATCTGAGCACTTTTTAAAGTACTTTGTGAGGCACAACAGCATTTAATTCCTTCTCTCTATGG
>NC_134784.1:5255357-5257857 GCF_046742065.1 Oratosquilla oratoria
TATACATGCGCACACATACACATGCAAATACATATACATGGGCACACACAAATACACGTACGCACACGCACACACACACACACACACACACACACACACACACACACACACACACACACACACACACACACACACACACACACACACACACACACACACACACACACACACACATACACGTGGGATTTTGACTGAGGTTGATAGGAAGTCTAGGATATTTTAAGCGAAGTCGTCTTATAGTTTCCCAAATTCGCAACACTTGACGAGAATCTTGAATGTGTGAGACGAGGATGTTAACCTTATTACTGTCAACAATGACATTTATCTTTATTCTGGACGACACCAGGCGATTTCATTCATCTGAGGAATGAAAAGGGTCTCGGTCGATCGCTATCGTTCAGGCTGCGGTCCGGCCACCCCATGAAATGGCTGAAGATTTTCGGCGACACTCGAAACATTACTTTCGATGCATCTCACCGTTGGATGATTTTTTTTTCTTCGTTTGAGCACTAGAATCACCGCGAAGATCACAAACCTCGCTCTGTTAATTCCCTGACCAATCACAACCTCACGACAACCAACGCAAACTCCTTTCACCCAATGCGCTTTGTTCAAAACTGATCGTGATTGGTCAGGGAAGAAAGGGGGCGTGGTTTCTTTTGCCAGAGACGAATACGGTTACGATAACTGACCTCTGCCATATCTACAAACGCCATTTTTTTTTTTTTTTTTTTTTTGCACGTGTCGAGGTTTTCACTGGATACTGGCTTGGATGTAAGCGTGCACGTGGGTGCACGTAAGCGTGCAATTGGGCGCAAGAACCTCAGGGTGGTAAGAGTGTGATTAAGGAAGTTGGGTAATATTGTACTTTATATAACTTTACGGGGACAAATGCGTATCCTGTATTATGATCAAAGGGACGATAAAACCATAGGTGTATGAACGCATGGAGGACATATATATATATATACATATGTACACATATACACACACACACACACACACACACACACACACACACACACACACACACACACACACACACACATATATATATATATATATATATATATATATATATATATATATATATATATATACGTAAACGACATTTCAGATCCAAGAGAAAGCGACAAGCCGGAACGGCGATGATCGTTAATTAACGGTCTTTCTTCGAAGGGTTACGGTTAAACCACGGTGATGGTTTTCAGTTTTCAAGAGAGAGAACAGTTTTGTGTAGGACAGGACCCGCATTCGTCAGACTTCAAGAGCGTATCAGACCCTCCGTATTAGATAATATAATTCATTAAATTTGTTTTGTCACCGTTTTTAGGTCTCGTCCCTCTCTTAGGCAGCAAGGGTGTAATTTTTGATTACACAGGAATAGGAAAAGGAATCTCGCTGGCTGAGTGGGTTAGGGCGTCGTTACTTGCTGCGAAGGTCGAGGGGATGACGGTTCGAATCCTGCCACCGGCGAAGTTGAACCAAGGGCATGGCCCATCAAATTCCACGCTACAAAGTCCTCTGTGAGGGGCATCGTCCTAGCCTTCCGATAGGGGGGAGTTTGTGACGTTAAATCATATCATCATCATCAGGAAAAGGTATATGTAAGGTATGCTTCCGTACTCCAAATGACAGACTCTTATGGACCCAGTCTTGCGCCCCAGCTACCTCTCCACCGCATCAGGATGTGACGCTTGTCGCCAGACAGGCCGTGAAGGAGGTAATGCAATAATGATCGCTTGAGGGGAAATATTAGGAGGATGAGAAGGAAGAGGAGGAGGAGCACGGGAGGGGGAGGAGGAGGAGGAGGAAGAGAAGAAGAGGAGGAGGCGAGGAGGAGGAGAAAGAGGTAGAAAAAAGAGGAGAGAGGTAGGAAAGAGGAGAAAGAGGAGGTGACGGGGTTGAGACGGAGAACGAGGAGGAAGAGAAGAAGGTAAAGGATGTGGTGAAGAAGTACGCAGAAGAGGAGGAGGAAGAAGAGGAGGAGAAGGAAGGAAGGAAGGAAGGAAGAGAAGTAGGAGAATGAAGAGTAGGAGGATTAAGAAGGATGACAGTATATGTTTAATAGTTATCAGGTAATGGTTAATTGGCGATGGGCGAGGTGCCCTTTAACCGGTCATAAGAGAAATTTCCTCGGCGAATATTGTTAACAAGAGCGAAATTACCACCGATGCCATTTCAAGTGTCACAGGACGTCGGAGAGGATCAGTCCCGATTGACAGTAAGCTGTCGCTTGTCACAGGTGGGACAGTAACCTCCCTCAACACGACGATGTGCCTCAAGGATTTTGTTTTGGCTAAGAACAGGCTATTTCATTCACTTGAGGAGACAAGGGCTAACTGCAAGGAGGAGAGAGAGGAGAGGAGAGGGAGAGGGGAGAGGGGAGGGGGGAGAGGGAGAGGGAGAGGGGAGAGGGAGAGGGAGAGGGAGAGAGAGAGGGGAGAGGGAGAGGGGAAAGGGAGGAGGAGAGAGAGGGGGGAGAAGGGAATATTTCTAT
>NC_134784.1:5275357-5277857 GCF_046742065.1 Oratosquilla oratoria
GGGGGTAGGGGGAGGTGGTATGTGTAGCTACCCCTACCGTAATACCCATCTGACCTGGGGGGGGGGGATTCGTCGTATACGCCCCGGAACGGTTTCCGGGTAATCTTATCAGGTTATGGATCACAGACCGTAACAGAATTTTTGTTGTGTGTGTGTGTGTCATTTTTTTTTTGTTTTTTTTTTGCTCCTGCGTAATCTATGGTATTTTCAAGGGGACGGGACGGGGGGGGAGTACCTACTTTCCCCTTTCCTCTCTCTCTCCCTTTCACCAACCCTTTCTCAATCTCCCCTCTTCTCCCTCCCTTTCCCTCCCCCCTGTTCCCCCTCTCCCCTGGTCTGCTCAATATCATTACTGTTTTGTTCCATTTTTATTTTGTCGGTCTTCTTTTCGTACTTACGAGTAATGTCCGACATAATCCGCTTTTCCCTCTTCCTCCTCCTTTTCTATACTTTTGCCTCATTCTTATAGGTTGCTGTCGCTCCTGCTTCTCCTATTACCGTACTATTTTATACTATTAGTACTATGATATCTATACAAGTAGAACTAATGCTATTCATACTGGAGTTGTTGACTTAGGTAGAAAAGGTAACTTATTTTACAACTACTAACACACACACACACACACACACACACACACACACACACACACACACACACACACATACATACACACACACACACACACACACACACACACACACACACACACACACACACACACACACACACACACATATATATATATATATATATATATATATATATGTATATATATATATATGTACATATGATGGAGAACATAAACACAAGGGAAATCACGGAATCCTAATCTTTCCTGTGTTCATGTTCTCCACTATCCAAATAATTTGTCTGATATTTGTCACCATATATATCATTATACTTTAATATTCTTCAGCAAACTTTACCTTGCAAGAGTGTAATACTATTACACAATTACCTCCTGTTGTATTCTCTCCCTGTTGATATTAGGTCCACCGCCCCTACTGCCGCCACCGCTACCGCAACCGCCGCCGCTGCAGCCGCCGTCGCCGCCGCCCTATGACGTAATCACGTTTCTGGCATTCCGGGTCGTCTTTCATGTTCTGCAGTCACACGGCTCGCGCTGAATTTTTGATGACCACCCTTCTCTCTCTCTCTCTCTCTCTCTGTCTGTCTTTCTCTCTCTCTTTTTTGCTCCTTCCGTGACACGAAAAGGCAAAATTATTTCCTACATGGCCACTGCCAACGCATGACATGCGGTAATACCTCCGTCTAATAACGACACAGGCACAAAGCATTACTCTTATAGCATGTCATGCATATATACATATATATATATTATATATATATATATACATATATATATAAACTTATATGTATATACTTGAAACACACACACACACACTCACATATGTATACACACATACATACATATATATATATATATATATATATATATATATATGTGTGTGTGTGTGTGTGTGTGTGTGTGTGTGTGTGTGTGTGTGTGTGTGTGTGTGTGTGTGTGTGTGTGTGTGTGTGTGTGTGTGTGTGTGTGTGTGTGTGTGTGTGTGTGTGTGTGTGTGTGTGTGTGTGTGTGTGTGTGTGTGTGTGTGTGTGTGTGTGTGTGTGTGCATGTATCATATACTCGTATCTATCTGTATACCAAGAGTTTTTCCCCTTATAAGGGAGGCATCTAAGTCAAAGGTACGTACCTACTTCCATTCGTTCCACTCCCATCCACCACCTTTTCCCCTTCTAACCTTAGCTCCTCATGGGTGACGGGTCATTCCTGTATCCGGCCCACTGCCCTGGGTCGAGAGTAATGTAGCAAGACACAGTACATCCACAGCAAGACCGCTTATTTTAATCGAAGATTCCTCCTCTCCGTCCCCTCGTGTAGAAAAAGAGAGAGGACGGGGAGAAATCACTTCGGACTGCGTCAAAATATCTTTCACACATAAGTACCTCCTACCCACCATCCACTCATTATCTCCTGTCTTCTCCCTTCCTTACTCAACTGACATTCCCCTCTTACTTCTAGCCCCCCTTCACCCTATCCATCTCATACTCGGTCGTCCCTTCAAGTTCACTCCCTTTACCTCTGCCTTCCACATCCTTTTACTAATCTTTCATCACTCATATTTTCATGTGTCCAAACCATCCCAATAATAATTCATCAGCCCTATCTTCCACCTCCTTTTCCATATTACGTATATACAGACATATACATACATACGTACGTACATACATAAAGACCACTGTAGCTCAAATGTACATATTTCATCCGAGGTTGATTTCATGAAGAGGGTCTCCTTCCCAACCCAACCCAATATAACACAATACAACCAACCCATCATCCCAACCCAACCCAGTCCATACCAACCCGACCCGATATAACACAACACAACACAACTAACCAACCAACCCAACCCAACCAAACCCAACCCAACCAAACCCAACCCAAACCAAACCGAGCCCAACCCAACCCAACCTAGC
>NC_134784.1:5282857-5285357 GCF_046742065.1 Oratosquilla oratoria
GCATCCCTAAAAAAAGCAAAAGGGATGTCAACCAAGTACTAGTTATTCATATTGTAACCATTTATAAGCACTTTAATTGTATCACTTGCTTGTTTAATAAATCAAACTATTTCTCTTGGTGTTTATTCAATTTTGTCATGTTTGTGTATGTACATATATATGTATGTATGTATGTATGTATGTATGTATGTATGTATGTATGTGTGTGTATACATGCACGTATGCATGTATGTATTGTATTTAAGTATGTATGTATGTATGTATGTATGTATGTATGTATGTATGTATGTATGTATGTATGTATGGATGGATGGATGAATGAATAGGAGAATACTATTCGAAGGATGCGTTGAAGATGCTCCCACAGTGTCCTGCATGAAGTCAGATGGCATCCTTCATTGATTCTCTCAACTCGAGCGAGGGTCCTTCGTCGAGTATTCTGTCTACGGTGGATGACGTCGTCCTTCGGGACTCGCGGGGCTTCTTGTGCTCAAGAAAAGTCTTCGGGGGGAGAGGGGGACCTCGAGAAGTACCAGCAGAAGGAACAGGAAGCCGCTAGATGGCTGCCTCGCTCTCTCCTGCCCATTCACTTGCAATTTTCTTTTAAATTCATTTTTTGTTCAATTAGAACGAGAAGTCTTGCTTCCTCCAGAGTGGGTGAGTGAGTGAGTGAGTGAGTTAGTGTTTGTGTGTGTGAGAAGAAGAAAGATGGAGGAGGAGAAAGAGGTAAGGAGAAGAAAAATAAAAAGAAGAGGAAGGGGAAGAGGAAGAGGAAGAGGAAGAGGAAGAGGAAGAAGATGATTATATAAATGATATGAATAAAAACTAAGATAGAAATAGAATAGTATTACTAAAAATATTGTGAATAATTGTAATGAAAATGAAATAAAAAACACAAAACTAGGAATAATAACACTAGAAATAATGATAATCACGACGATGACGACGACGACGATGATAATGATGGTTGTGGTGGGGGGGATGGTGGTGGTGGTGGTAATGATGATGATGATGATGATGATGATGATGATGATGATGATGATGATGATGATGATGATGATGATGATGATGATGATGATGATGATGATGATGATGGTGATGGTGATGGTGATGGTGATGGTGATGATGATGATGATGATGATGATGATGATGATGATGATGATGATGATGATGATGATGATGACGACGACGACGACGACGAAGATGACGACGACGACGACGACGATAAAACAAATAACCCTTTTCTCCCATAATCGTACCAGTTGCTGTGTCCGTACAAATAGCAAGACCCGTACCCGTTTAGTACCTAGATGTATCCAGAAGCTCGTTCGGGCCACTCACAACACGGACGCCAAAGAGTCTGCCGAAGAACAGAGCATAAAGGACCCTCTGCCGAAGTGTCCGACTCTCTCATAAGAACATAAGAATGAAGGAGATTGCAAGAGATCTTAAGGCCTACACTAGGTAGTTCCATGTCCCACATGTCGAGGTTGTGGCTCTCAAAGGAACACATGAGAAGGCAGGAGAATCAGCACCTGACTTAAAACCTAAGATTTATCTGTGCTCACGCTCGAAGACTGAGGAATGGCCATGGAGGTCAGGGAGGAGGAGGAAGGACAAAGGGAGAAAGGAGAGGGGGAGGGGAGGAGAGGAGGAAAGAGAAAAAGGAAAGGAGGAAGGAGGGGAAGGGGGTGGGAGACAGGAAGGATGGAGGGAGAGAGGGAGAGAGGGAGGGAGAGAGGGAGGGGAGGAAGACAAAGGTAAAGGAAGAAAACAAGAGGCACTGAAGTGGAAGATGGGTGTGATGAGTAAAGCAAGAAGAGAAGAGGGAGGAAGGAGAGAGGAGGGAGGAAGGAGAGAGGAGGGAGAAAGGAGGAAGGAAGGAAAGAGGAGGGAGAAAGGAGAGAGGAGGGAGGAAGGAGAGAGGACTGAGGAAGGAGAGAGGGAGGAAAGGAGTGGAGGAAAGAGAAAAAGGAAAGGAGGAAGGAGGGGGAAGGAGGTAGGAGATGGGAGGGAGAGAGGGAGGACAAAGTTAAAGGAAGAAAATAAGAGGCACCGAAGTGGAAGAGTAAAGCAAGAAGAAAGTACAGAACAGAAGACAAAGAAGAGGAAAAAGAGGGAGGATAGGAACTACAGGCTGTAGGATGAGGAGGGAAAGAAAAAGAAGAATTATAAGATGGAGGAAGGGAAGAGAGGGGATGGAAGGAAGATGCTGGGAAGTCCGGGGGAATATAAGGACGAGATAGGGAAGATGGAGATATAGTTCGAGGTTCAAGTGGAAGACGAGGAGGAGGAGGAGGAGGAGGAGGAGGAAGTGGATGTGGAAGAGAAGGGATAGGTAGAGGTGGAGGAGGAGGAAGAGTAAGAGGCGCAGGAGGAGGAGGAGGAGGAGGAGGAGGGTGTAGTGTTGGCTGAGGTAGAGGAGGAGAATGAGGAGGAGCAGGTGGAGGAGGAGGAAGAGTAGGAGAATGACGAGGATGTGATGGAGGAGGAGTAGGAG
>NC_134784.1:5295357-5297857 GCF_046742065.1 Oratosquilla oratoria
TTTATTCTCTATCTCTCCTACTCCTCTTCTTCCCTCATCTTCTCCTCTTCCTCCACCTCTTCCTCGTCCTCCTTCTTTTCCACCTCCTTCATCTACTCCTCCTCCTCTTCCTTCTCTTTCATTTTAGCTATTTCTCTCTTATCTTCTTTCTCTTCCTCCTCTTCCTCTACCTCTTCCTCCTCCTCCTGCTCTTCCTCTACCTCTTCCTCCTCCTCCTCTTCCTCTACCTCTTCCTCTTCCTCTCTCCTCCTCCTCCTCTTCCTCTACCTCTTCTTCCTCCTCCTCCTCCTCTTCCTCTACCTCTTCCTCCTCCTCCTCTTCTTCCTCTACCTCTTCCTCCTCCTCCTCTTCCTCTACCTCTTCCTCCTCCTCCTTCTCTTCCTCCTCCTCCTCTTCAACCTAGTCCTCTGACTCACTGCTACCCTACTTACGTTCCACATCATCGCCTTTCCCTTTCCTCTCCCCCTCCTCCTCCTCTTTATCCTCTCCTCTTCCCTCCGTCTTCTTCTTGTCACCAACCAAGGCATTTCCTCTCCAAGAGAAATATTATCCACTTGTCCATATTCCTCTGTTTATTGCTCATTCAACATTACTCTTCATTCACTCTATTTTCCACTCTTTCGGTCAAGGATGCCGCATCCTCTAGCCTCCTCCTTCTCCTCCCCCTTCTCTTCCTCCTACCCCTCCTCCTCCTCTTCCTCCTCCTCCTCCTCTTCTTCCCTTCCTCTCCTTTCTTTATGCTTAAACCCGTATCACACTCCGTTCCTCCCTCTTTCTTAGTTCTGAATATCACGTCACACTCTTTACCTCACTGTCCTTAGACACAATTTTGATCTTATCCTCCTTGTCCCTCTTTTGTACCTACACTTTCGTCTCTCCCCTACTTGCACCATCTCGACATCTCCTCCTCCTCCTCCTCCGCCTCCTCCTCCTCCTCCGCCTCCTCCTCCTCCTCCTCCTCCTCCTCCTCCTCCTCCTCCTCCTCCGCCTCCTCCTCCTCCTCCGCCTCCTCCTCCTCCTCCTCCTCCTCCTCCTCCGCCTCCTCCTCCTCCTCCTCCTCCTCCTCCTCCTCTGCCTCCTCCTCCTCCTCCTCCTCCCCCTCTGTCTCCTCCTCCTCTGCCTCCTTCTCCTCCTACTACTACTCCTCCTCTTCTATCTCCTCTTTTTTTCTCTCCTACACCGCCTCCTCCATTTCCTCTTTTCCTCTCCTCCTCCATCTCCTCTTTTTCCTTCCCTCCTCCTCCCCATCCCCTACTCTTTCTCCTCACATACTCTTGCTCCTCCTCCTCCATCTCCTCCTCTATTTCCTTCCCTTCTCCTCTCCCTGTTCCTATTCCTCCCTCTCCCCTTCCCCTCCAACCACTTTCTCCCTCTCCCCTCCCCATCCACCCTCTTCCACCTCCACCCTCTTCCTCTTCCTCTACCCTCTTCCCCCCTCCCCACCCACTTCCACTTCCACCCTCTTCCTCTTCCTCCACCTCTTTCCATTAGATCGTTTCAAAACAGCATCTTCCCGAGCTCAGTAAGCCGCACCACCACCACCACCACCACCCCATCATCATCATCTCTGCTCTCTTCCCCGAACACGTCGCCTCGCCTCACATCAGCAATCAGCGGCCGCACAGAAAGAGAAAATATATAGAGAGAGAGAGAGAGAGAGCGAGAGCGAGAGCGAGAGAGATAGAGACAGAGACAGAGACAGAGACAGAGACAGAGACAGAAGAGAGAGAGAGAGAGAGAGAGAGAGAGAGAGAGAGAGAGAGAGAGAGAGAGAGAGAGAGAGAGAGAGAGAGAGAGAGAGAGAGAGAGAGAGAGAGAGAGAGAGAGACAGAAGAGACAGAGAGAGAGAGAGAGAGAGAGAGAGAGAGAGAGAGAGAGAGAGAGAGAGAGAGAGAGAGAGAGAGAGAGAGAGAGAGAGAGAGAGAGAGAGAGAGAGAGAGAGAGATGGGTATATAGGAAAGGGGAGGGAAGAGTGGAAGGATGGAAATGGAGAGGAAGAGGTAGAGGAGGAAGAAAAGAGTAAGAGTAGGAGAAGGAGAACAAGTAGAGGGAGGTTAAGAAAGACAAGAAAAATCGAAGAAGAGGAGGATGAGTATAATGATGAAATTGAGAATGAGGAAAATCTCAAAGAAGAGGAAATATAGAGAAAGTACGTGGCCGGAAGGACGGAGACGGGGACAGGGCCTGGTGGACGGTAAGCAAAGGAGCTCAAATTTGGGCGGGGGGGGGGAAACTGTCCCTGGATGGATCGGGAAGACGGGTTGGACGGGCAGACGCCGCCCAGTCAACCCGACCAAGTTCCATTACGAGCAGTCCATCTGCCAAGCTAGCCTCCCGTCCCCCGACCAACAGCCACCAGCTAAAGGAGCATACAAGCACACAAATGTACATGCATGCATGTATGCATACATACATACATACATACATACATACATACATACATACATACATACATGCATACATACATGCATACATATATATATACACACAAAGGCCATAT
>NC_134784.1:5302857-5305357 GCF_046742065.1 Oratosquilla oratoria
CACGAGGAAACTAGCCACAATCGTGATTCCTATGTCTTATTCTCCAATTATCAGAGACAGACATATATATATATATATATATATATATATATATAGAGAGAGAGAGAGAGAGAGAGAGAGAGATTGTATGTAAGCGTGTGCGTACGTGGACGCATCTGCATGTATGTGTGTATGTATACATATGGGCGTGTTTCCAGATACATTCGCGCGTGTGAGTGTAAACGCGTGTGTGCGTGCGTGCAGACGCATGCGTGTACGTCAACTCATGTGCGTGGTGGTGGCATGTGCGCGTGTGTGTACGTACGAGTATACACGTATGCGCGTTTCCAAATTACCCGTACATATGTGCGCGTTCGAGTAACAAAAACGGAAGGGGAGAAACCAAACCAAAATGTAATTACGTTTATATTTACCCAACATATTTGCATGTACCTCTATAAAAGCCATACTTCAAACAAATAAACAAAAGCCAGGAATAAACAATTCCTTTGCTTTAAATATGGCGACCGTGAAAAATTCGACTTTTATATATTGACAGAAACAGTATGTATTTCGAAGTTCGCCTCCATTCCCAAATATTTTCCTTTCCCCGTATGTGCATTGTCTACTAATTTTTCTACTGAACTATCGACTGACTTATCTACTAATATAGTCATCTATATCAAAATCTACCTATTCATCTCTCTCTCTCTCTCTCTCTCTCTCTCTCTCTCTCTCTCTCTCTCTCTCTCTCTCTCTCTCTCTCTCTCTCTCTCTTTGATTCTTTCTCTTCTCTCTTTTCCTTTCTCTTCTTCTCTCACTACTACTCTTTTTTACTTGCAGCCCTCCTCCTTTCTTACTTTCCCTCGCTCTCTCTACCTCCGTCTTCCTCTCCCTCCCTCCTTCTCTCGTCCTTTTTCTTGCTCTCCCTGTACCTACGTCTTCCTCTCCCTCCATCCTTTCCTATTCCTCTCCTTCCCTGTTCCTCTCCATCGCTCTGTCTCTACCTCTGTCTTCCTCTCCTTCCCTCCTCTCTTCCTCTCCCTCGCTCTGTCTCTACCTACGTATTCCTCTTCCTTCCCTCTTCTCTCTTCCTCCCCCTCGCTCTGTTTTTGTCTCTCGTCCTCCTCTTCCTCCTTCTATTTCTCTTCCTTTCCCTTGCTTTGTCTCTATCTCTGTCTTCCTCTCCTTCCCTCCTCTCTCCCCCTCCCTCTTCCTATCTCCCTTTCTCCCTCTCTTTACTTCTTCACCTCTCTCCCCTTCCTCTCCCTCCCTCTCTCCCTTCCTCGCCCTCTCTCCCTCTACCTCCCTCTCTCTCCCTCTACCTCCCTCTCTCTCCCTCTTCACCTCTCTCCCCCTTCTTCTCCCTCCCTCTCTCATTTCCTCGCCCTCTTTCCCTCTATCTCCCTCTCTTTCCCTCTTCCTGTCTATCCCTCTCCCTGTCCCTCTCCCTCTCTCTCCCCCTCCCTCTCCCTCTCTCTCGCCCTCCTTCTCTATCTCTCTCTCCCTCTTCCTCTCTCTCTTCACGGTTTAAAGGTGGGCTCTTCCCGTGGAAACCTGACATGCACGTGTTCCTCAAGCAAGTCCAAGACAGATAGGTCAGCCCTCGCCGCTTACCACAGGGTCCGTGGATAGGTGGCGATGGTTTGAGTTCGGAGCCTTCAGATGGCGGCCAGTGTACCTTTCACAGGCATTAATGACATATTAATTTGGTGTGTCCACTCAATTAAGTTTCATAACAGTGGATATAGATGCAAATGTACGCGGATTTCAGAGAGAAACAATACTAATTGATTACCATTCAATGCAAACATACGAGTACGTGTACGTGTAACTGTGTATGTGTGTGTGTGTGTGTGTGTGTGTGTGTGTGTGTGTGTGTGTGTGTGTGTGTGTGTGTGTGTGTGTGTGTGTGTGTGTGTGCGTGTGTGTGCTTGCATATGCATGCTTGTGCCTCCATGTGTGCGTGTGGGGGTACAGTTATATGCCGCTAACGAAAGCTAAGTTCAGAAGTCCTCCCCGATCAAAGGCCAAAATCTCCTGCGACCAGATTCCCTCTTGGGCCAAGAGAAGCCCCTCGATGGAGAAAACCAAAGGACCAAAGGACCAGAGGACCCCCGGACCCTCATGACCGCAATCCGGACGGTGACCGGGATTCGTGATTCGCCCACTGCAGAAATCCTTCCGGCACGGAACCTCCCAGGAATTTCTTAACGGGCTTGTTTTCCAAACAAGAACATAAGAACATAAGAATAAAGGAGAATGCAGGGGACCATAAGGCCTGTGCTAGGTAGTTCCATGTCCGGTTCTTGCCTATTTCCTCCCTGAAAATAAATTTGTCCAGTTTAAACACATTAATGCGAGTCTGCCCTGCTGTCTTAATTTGATGACCGTGTCGGACTCGTGAGCAAGTTGTTGTGAGTTCGATTCCCGGGACCTGATGTGGACTTTCTGCGTTGGTTTCCGACAAAAGCTTGCCTCAACTGACAGGGATTTGCTCTATCAGAGGTTTATTATTTAC
>NC_134784.1:5317857-5322857 GCF_046742065.1 Oratosquilla oratoria
TGTGCGTGTGTGTACGTGTGTACGTGCAAGTGCGAAAGTGTGTGTATGTCTTTGTACGTGTGTGTGTGTGTGTGTGTGTGTGTGTGTGTGTGTGTGTGTGTGTGTGTGTGTGTGTGTGTGTGTGTGTGTGTGTGTGTGTGTGTGTGTGTGTGTATACGTGTGTGTGAGTGTATACGTGCGTGTGGGTGAGTTCATACATGTGTATACACGTGTATGCGTGCGTGTGGATGTTCATGCGTGAAAGAGTGTACGTGCAAACACGTGTGTGTGTGTGTGTGTGTGTGTGTGTGTGTGTGTGTGTGTGTGTGTGTGTGTGTGTGTGTGTGTGTGTGTGTGTGTGTGTGTGTGTGTGTGTGTGTGTATGTGCGTGTGTGCGTTTGCGCGCGCGGGCAAAGGAGACGCAGCGAAATATATTTAAAAAAAATCTTTACGATCCTCCCGGTGCCTCCCAATGAGCGAGAATGCGGCCGTTTTTACATTCGACTGAATAACGAAGAACCACACTGGAGTTCACAGTATTAACGAGGTCCATTAAGGCCACGACGCCCTCAGGCGACGATGGCGAGCTCTTTTTTAACTCAATGCTCCATTCAGTGGGCGGCGGTGGGCGTGGGGGCGCGAGATAACATCTCTCTCGGACCCCGAGGACGGGGGCTGGGGGGAGCATCTGGCTCTGCTCTTTAAGAATAATTTTTCATTTGCGTAGGCTCTTTCTATACTCACAGCTTTAAACTGGATTTTTCACACACATACACACACACACACACACACACACACACACACACACACACACACACACACACACACACACACACACACACACACACACACACACTTATATATGTATATATATATATATATATATATATATATATGTTGTGACTTTCGACGAATAAATCCACGACCCCATACAGGTGTTCTCGTCTATTTTCGTAGACATCCCGAGGGTAAGGGTGTTTAGTAATAAAAAAGAAATCTCAATAGTTCCTCTTCCCAAAAGTGCAGAAAAACACGAAATTAATAGAAAATCATATTTCTGCCTTGAAAAAAAAAAAAATTCTTAAAAAAGAAAAAGAAAAAATGCCTTCGTTGTCTATGGTCACGATTTGTTTAATGTTTCCAAGTTCTTGAGAGGGAAATTTTTGCCGAGTCTAAGATAATTATCAATACACAGCCGCACTTACTCCTCTGGTTCATTTGTGTGTGAAATGGTAACGACCGCCCAAGGCTCCACCAACACCTTACCTGCGGGAGAGAAAAAATCAAAAGGTTACTTAAAATGGCAGAGGTGCATGACCTCATACATCCTCCTCCTCTTCCATCTCCTCCTCTTCCTCCTTCTCCTCTTCCTCCTCTTCTTCCTCCTCCTCTTCCTCCTCTTCCTCCTCTTCTTCCTCTTCCTCCTCCTCCTCCTCTTCCTCCTCCTTATCCTCCTCCTCTTCCTCCTCTTCCTCCTCTTCCTCCTCCTTCTCCTCCTCCTCTTCCTCCTCTTTCTCCTCCTCCTCTTCCTCCCCTACCCAGCTCCCCCTTCCCTCCCCATTCTTTTCTTCCTTCCAGCCCTTCTCCCCTCGGTCTCCAAAGACCTCTCCTGGCAGACTCTCCCACTCAAAGGCCATGGCGTCGCCCTCCTCTGATTACATTCCATTACCGCAACACAATTCTTTGTCTTCTATTTATCATCTTCCAGAACCAATCCGACCACTCACGGTGAGGCCCATTATTCCTGCCTCATGCCAATCCTACCTCTCTTTCTCCACTCCTCCTCCTCCTCCTCCTCCTCCTCCTCCTCCTCCTCCTCCTCCTCCTCCTCCTCCTCCTCCTTTTCCTCCTCCTCCTCCTCCTCCTCCTCCTCCTCCTCCTCCTCCTCCTCCTCCTTCATCCCTATCCTCCCTCATCCTCTCCTGGGGACAGAGACCAGACCGACCACGGAGTGATCCTGGAGACGGACATCGAAGAGGATGATCTCCCCCGCAGCCCGTTTCCTAAGCCCACCAATATCCTCACCTTCATTTGAAAGGAAACTCTGCCGTTGCCGGATGCCGAGGGGTTGTGGGGTTCTGGTGTGAGAAATTTTAGTCAAAGACTGACCAAGCCTTTGGTTCTTCTTTAGATCACGTGATCAGAGCAGAGCTGGGAGCGTTCCTTGGTGTCAGGACACCGAGGAACGCACCGAGGAACGCGCTCAGCTCTGGATCAGAGAACTGGAACAAGTGAAAGTCACCCCCAGGCGTCGGGGATCGAACTCGGGCCTATTTCATGTTAAGTTTTAAGAAGGAAATAGCCAAGAATTGGTTTACCAACGAAGTGGTCAACAAATGGAATTGTCTCAGTAACCATGTACTGAGCATCGACACAACTGTCTGTTTAAAGATGAGATTAGACAACTTTATGCATAGGAATGACAGCTATTAAGGGACATTGAACTATCTAGTGTAGGCCTTAGGGTCTCTTACACTCTCCTGTTTACTTGTACATTCATTCTGGCTGCCTTCAGCTGATTTTAATGTGGTGAAGGAACCCACCTCCCTCCCCCCCCACAACTCAAGCGCAGGGAAGGACTTCAGCTGCATATCTGACTGACGTTTTCACGAACAGACGTAGGAAGACAAAAAAAAAAGGGGGTTTTCCCTCTGCGCCAAGGAATTTCAGAAGTTAAATCGACAAGGATACTTTCTCCCGACTTCTTCTTCTTCTTCTTCCTCCTCCTCCTCCTCTTCCTCCTCCTCCTCTTCCTTGTACTCCTACTCCTCTTCCTCGTCTTCCTCTTCTTCTTTTTCTTCTTCTTCTTCTTCTTCTTCTCCACCAATTGAAGGTCCTCCTACTCCAGGAGTCTTCCCCTAATCAGATCTCCATCACTTAGATGGGATCTTCATCAATTTCCCTCGTCTCCCCATAAGACTGGACGCTGGTTCTTCACTCTCCCTCGCCCCTTCTCCCCCGCCCCCTCCCCCCTCTCCCTCTCCTCCACTCTCTCCCCCCGCCTCATCTTCAGAATAACTCTTCTTGTTACTTTGATTCCGTCCCAACGTCTTATCTTCATCTTGTCCTCGCTTTCTCTTCTCTTCGCATTCGTCGTCTCGCCATTTCTTTCTCTTTTTACCTTCTTCCTATCTCTTCTTCCTTTTCTTGTTCCCTTTCTCCACTTCTGTATATCTTCAACAAGTCCTTAGTGCTTTAAGATATCTGTTTTGTTCAATGTCCTCTTGCCTTATTTCCTCGTGTTCACTTCTTTGTTTATTTTGTTCACTACGGTGACGCTCTTGAGATATTTTGTTCTGGCGAAGACCACGAGACTTTATTCATCTGAGGGCAGTCACCCGTAATGAAGAGATTCTGGTCGTTTTTTTTTGTTTTTTTTCTATACTCTCTTGTTCTTCACATCGTCTCTTTCGGTCGTCACTCCACATCTCACTTTCCCTCTCACGAGATGGGATGGTGTTAGTGGTGTTAGTGGTAATGGTAGTGGTGGTACCGGTGGTGGTACTTTTTAGTAGTAGTGGAGACGGTGGTAGTGGTGTTGGTAGTTGGTGGTGGTGGTGGTAGTGGTGTTGGTGTTGGTATTGGTGGCGGTGGTAGGAGTGGTGGTGGTGATGGTAGCGGTGTTGGTAGAGGTGGTGGTGGTAATGGTGGCAGTGGTGTTGATGGTGATGGTGGTGGTGATGGTAGTAGTGTTGGTAGTGGTGTTGGTGGTAATGGTGTTGGTGGTGATGGTGGTAGTGGTGGTGGTAGTGGTGGTAGTAGTGGCGGTGGTAGCAGAGATGATGGTAGTGGTAGTAGTGGTATTGGTAGTAATAGTGGTGGTAAAAGTGGTGGTGATAATGGTGGTGGTGGTAGCAGCAGCAGCAGCAGCAGCAGCAGCAGTAGTAGTAGTAGTAGTAGTAGTAGTAGTAGTAGTAGTAGTAGTAGTAGTAGTAGTAGTAGTGGTGGTGGTTGTGGTGGTAGTGATTGAATAGGTAGTTCAGGGTGCTGTTGGTAGAGATACTGTCGGTTGATGATACTTGAGATTGATGATGGAAAGCTTTAGGTTAACTAGAGGCAACAAAGCCGGAGGGCTTCGTGATTGGGCAGAGCGATTGGTGATTGCCCTTTGACAGGGTCCGGGGGGCCGTAGGGGTGAGTACTCTAGGCACTGGGAGAGAGAGAGAGAGAGCGATCGAGCCAGAGAGTAGTTTGGACGAAATTGCAGGTGGGTAATTGTCCCAAATTGATGATTGATGGCAGTTCCCCTTGATAGAGTAACCGACCACTCTAGCGTAGTAGTACCGATGATTGGGGGAAAAAATTGCTTTGCGAGTTAAATTCGGAACATTTAGATACTGGTACGTGACCAGCACGAACCTCGGGTATATGGTAGCTCTTTGTTATGAACTGTTCTTCACATAAAAAAAAAATACAATCTGCATACCAGTTCAATCACAAGAAGAACTCAGGACTAGTTTCCTGTACGCTGTTCATGGATAAATAGCAATGAAACAATTAATGGATAAAGAAACGGCTACAGCAAATGAGTACATAAGAACATAAGAATGAAGGAGGCTACAAGAGACCATAAGGCCTACACTAGACAGTTCCATGTCCATTACCACCTGTCATCCCCATCCATTCAGTTGTCTAATCTTTTCTTAAAACAACTGATAGTTTCAGCGCTCACTAAATGGTTGCTAAGTCTATTTCATTCGTTGACCACCCTATTAGTGAACCAATCCTTGCCTATTTACTTCTTAAATCTAAATTTCTCCAGTTTAAATCCATTACTGCGAGTCCTGCCCTGTTGTCTTAATATGATGACCAACGACTGGTTCTATCAGTACTTAATCATAGTTGAGCTTGTCTTGACAAAAAACAGACTAATCTACTTGCCAAGACTGCGCTAAGACTGATTAAGCCTTTTGATGTGGACCATGGATGAAGTATTCTCTCTAAACCCAGATAGTTTTATTCAAGGGAGAGTCAGGGCAGTTATGGTTCTGAATGCTTAATTTTTTCGCCATCATAACTCA
>NC_134784.1:5327857-5340357 GCF_046742065.1 Oratosquilla oratoria
GTGCCGCACGCACACACACACACACACACACACACACACACACACACACACACACACACACACACACACACACACACACACACACACACACACACACACACACACACACACACACACACACACACACACACACACACACACACACACACACACACACACACACACACACACACACACATACATACATGCACACACAAAACATGCTTGTTTTCCGAACTTGCACATACATATACGTACACATACAGTACGTACACGATCACAGATATAAATGAAAATATGGTTAGCACAATCGTGCCGCACGCACACAAAAGAACAAGCATGCATACACGCACTCACATAACCATACATAGATATATACGGAAATAGATAAGTAGCATATATGCATACACACACACACACACACACACACACACACACACACACACACACACACACACACACACACACACACACACACACACACACACACACACACATATATATATATATATTATATAGCAGTGGGTTCGAATCCTGCATGCGACTGTCATAAAATTATCGGATTGATATCGCTGTTACTAGCGAATTTCTCATATATGTGTATATATATATATATATATATATATATATATATATGTACACTGTATATAAACTCATAGATGTACTGATCACAATAAAGTGGATGAAAAAAAAAACTCTCTCACTCCCTCGCTCCCTCCTTCCACCCCCTTTCTTCTTTCATTACCCTGCCTCCCTTCTCCCACTTATCTCTCTCCCTCCCTCCATCCCTTCCTCTCTCCATCCCTCCCTCCCTCTCTACAACATGAACAAAAGCAGTCACATGCCCACACACAATCATATCCACAAGCCCACCACCGGCATACGCGCACACACACCGCGTTTTCTATAAGGGAGCACCCCTTTTGCTGTTGTTTATTTGCAAGCTCATCTCCGTTCTCTTCGCGCACGTCATTGTTCTGCGTCTAGTTGTCTCCTCCTCCTCCTCCTCCTCTTCTTCTTCCTCCTCCTCCTCTTCCTCTTCTTCCTCCTCCTCCTCCTCCTCCTCGTGTTTGTTCTCCGGCTTATTCCTTCACTATTAGTTCCTCTTTCCACAGCCATCAGCGTCTTCTCTGACTTTCGCTCGCGTACGCCCCATTTCAACCCATACTCTTCTAACCCTTTCGCTCACTAGCTCTCTTCCTCTCTTGGTTCTCTCTTTCTCTCTCTGTCTCTCCCCACCCCTCTCTCTCTCTCTCTCTCTCTCTCTCTCTCTCTCTCTCTCTCTCTCTCTCTCTCTCTCTCTCTCTCTCTCTCTCTCTCTCTCTCTCTCTCTCTCACTCTCTCTAGCTCTAACTCTCTCCGAATCTATTTTTTTCTGATAACATTTCTCTCTGGCTCTGACTCCCTCTCTCTCTCTCTCTCTCTCTCTCTATAATTATAGCACTAACTAACTATGACTCTCTCCAACTCTAAATCTAACTCTAACTCTAACCATCTCTGACTCTAACCCTGGCTCTAACCCTCTCTAATTCTAACCCTCTCTAACTCTCTAATTCTCTCTAACTCTCTCAATCTAACTCTAACTCTCGCCCACATTCGTTCTTGCCCCCCTTCCCTCTCTCCCTCCCTCCCTCTCTCTCTCTCTCTCTCTCTCTCTCTCTCTCTCTCTCTCTCTCTCTCTCTCTCTCTCTCTTTCTTTCTCTCTTTTGCCCTTGTCCTCTCTCCTTTTGCCGAAGTGACCGGCACAATAAATTGCGAGTGAGAACCTGGTCTCTGTCCGCAATGGCCTGTAATGACTGTTTTTACCCAAACACTTCTTCGTGGACATAAACCACAGTACCCAAGTATCATTTCACAAAAAAAAAGTTAATCACATCTCCCTCCATTTCTAATCGCTCTCTTCCTCTTTATTCAAAGTTCTCTTTTTTCTGGGTTATTCCCCTTTTTGTAAATCGGCTCTATTTTTTTTTCTTCCTCTTTTTTTTATTCCTTTCTTCAAAATTCTTCCTCTCTGTTATTCGCCTTTTCCTTAATAACCTTTCTTCTTCTTCTTCTGTAATTATATCGCGGAAAGTTAAGTTATAGTTTCTTTGACAATCTCGTTATCTTCTTTCACAATCTCGTTATTTTCTTTCACCTCCACCTCGTTATCTTTTTCCACCTCCACCTCGTTATCTTCTTTCACTCCCATCTCGCTATCTTCTTTCACCTTCCATCTCGCTATCTTCTTTCGCCTCCATCTCGTTATCTTCTTTCACAATCTCGTTATCTTCTTCCACTCCCGTCTCGTTTTCTTCTTCCACTCCCGTCTCGTTTTCTTCTTCCACTCCCGTCTCGTTTTCTTCTTTCACAATCTCGTTGTCGTCTTCCACTCTCGTCTCGTTTTCTTCTTCCACTCCCGTCTCGTTTTCTTCTTCCACTCCCGTCTCGTTTTCTTCTTCCACTCCCGTCTCGTTTTCTTCTTCCACTCCCGTCTCGTTTTCTTCTTCCACTCCCGTCTCGTTTTCTTCTTCCACTCCCGTCTCGTTTTCTTCTTTCACTCCTGTCTCGTTTTCTTCTTTCACCTCCATCTCGTTATCTTCTTTCACAATCTCGTTTTCTTCTTTCACCTCCATCTCGTTATCTTCTTCCACTCCCGTCTCGTTTTCTTCTTCCACTCCCGTCTCGTTTTCTTCTTCCACTCCCTTCTCGTTTTCTTCTTTCTCCTCCATTTCGTTTTCTTCATTTACCCCTATGTCATTACTTTCTTTCTCCTCTCCTTACCTAGTTTTCATTTTTGTTCTTCTCTATATTCTTGTTCTTGATTGTTCGTTCTTCTAAACTTGCCATTATATCTACTTCTTTCCGCCACTTTTCTCCTTAGTCTTCATTTATTATATGCTGTACCACATAATGCAATAATGCACACGAGATCTTCCATAATCATATATGCACACACACACACACACACACACACACACACACACACACACACACACACACACACACACACACACACACACACACACACACACACACACAGATAGAGAGAGAGAGAGAGAGAGAGAGAGAGGGGGGAGAGGGGGGAGAGGGAGAAGGAGAAGGAGAGGGAGGGAAAGGGAGAGGGAGAGAGAGAGAGAGAGAGAGAGAGAGAGAGAGAGAGAGAGAGAGAGAGAGAGAGAGAGAGAGAGAGAGAGAGAGAGAGAGAGAGAGAGAGAGAGAGAGAGATAAAGAGAGAGAAAGAGAGGGAGGGAGAGAGGGAGGGAGGGAGAGGGAGAGGGAGAAGGAGAGGTAGGGAGAGGGAGAGGTAGGGAGAGGGAGAGGGAGGGATGGAGAGAAAGAGAGAAAGAGAGAGAGATGGAGAGAGAAGAGGGAGAGACTGGGAGAGAGAGAGAGAGAGAGAGAGAGAGAGAGAGAGAGAGAGAGAGAGAGAGAGAGAGAGAGAGAGAGAGAGAGAGAGAGAGAGAGAGAGAGAGAGAGAGAGAGAGAGAGGGGGGGGGAGAGCGCACCGATAGACGGACCTAGCTGTGGCCAGAAAGAACAATAGGAGACCACCACCGTTGGGTCCCCAGATGATGAAGTTGGGAGGAAACTAACCCTACCCCCTCTCCCCCCTTTCCCCCCCTTCCCACCCACCCTCTCCTCCTCCTCCTCCTCCTCCTCCTCCTCCTCCTCCTCCTCCTCCTCTTCCTCTTCCTCCCAATCCCAATCCCCTCCCGCCCGCAGGTCTCAGCGTATGCAGCGGGGGTTAATCCCAATTCAGATTCAAATATTCATCGATTCGTTGCAACTAATTGACCACAAGGTTCCCCCCGCCCCCTGGCACTGTATGGGAAGAAGTTTGAGTTGGGGGGACTTTTTCCACGAAGTCTCCTTCTTCAGGAGACGGGGGGGATATGTGGGGGGAGGCTGGGGAGAGGTGAGGATGTGAGATGTGAAACGACAATAGAAAAAATGAAATGATGATTATGATGACAATGATAACATGATTATTAAAGCGACGAAGATGGGGGAAGATCAGTTTCGTCAAATTTCGTCTTGACGATCATAATGACGACGTTATCGATGAAGATGACTTTGATGAAGATTATTACGGCGATGAGATGACGTATGGGGAGATGCAAAAAGAAAAAAGAAAATGGGGCGGGTTAAGGAGGAACATGAAAATATGTTAAGGAGAGAGTGATGAGAAAAATGAGAAGAGCAAAGAGTAGAGGTAACGCAAAGAGAAAGGTAAGGGGAAAAGGAAGGGAAGAAAAAAAGAGAGAGGGAGAGGAAAGGAAAAGGGGGAAGTGATAGGGTGAAGAGGAGGGGGAAAGGGCAAGGGAGAGGAGGTGAGGGGGCATGGGAGAGGAGGAGGAGGAGGAGGAGGAGGAGGAGGAGGAGGAGTGGGGAAGGAGGAGGAAGAGGAGGAGTTGGATTAGGAGTAGTAGGAGGGGAAGGGGGCAGTGGAGAGAAGGAGGAGGAGGAAGAGGAAGAGGAGGAGGAGGCAGAGGAAAAGAACAAATGAGTAAAGAGTAGAGGTAACGCAGGGAGAAAGCAATAGGGAAAGCGAAAGGGAAAGGGTATCGATGAAGGAGAGGTAGGGAGGTGAGAGTAAAGAAGAGGAGGCAGATGAGGAGGAGGAGGAGGAGGAGGAGGAGGAGGAGGAGGAGGAGGAGGAGGAGGAGGAGGAGGAGGAGGAGGAGGAGGAGGAGGAGGAGGAGGAGGTGAGGGGAAAAGGGAAGGGTGAGGGGAAAGAGAGGGGTATTGGGGGAGGGCTCAGGAATTCGGACGCGTTGCACCGTGATGCAAATGCACGGGAGGAAGAGACGACGGGACGAATCATAAGTTATCCAAACGTGTTTTCATTGCTGCATGCAAATAACCTTTTCCTTATGAAAATAATGTGTTGTCATCTCATTTTCGTCAATCTCCACTTCAATTAATTGAACTGTGTTCAGTCAGATAATGTTCTTCAGTTGTTGTACTTTATTCACGAGTGTTTAAGGGCAGAGTAATCTATGCAACCCCTTCTTCTTCCTTCTACACCCTCCTCCATCCCCTCTAACGTTATAGCTCTCTACGGCTTTCTATAGCTCGCTCTCTTTCTCTCTCTCTCTCTCTCTCTCTCTCTCTCTCTCTCTCTGTGTGTGTGTGTGTGTGTGTGTGTGTGTGTGTGTGTGTGTGTGTGTGTGTGTGTGTGTGTGTGTGTGTGTGTGTGTGTGTGTGTGTGTGTGTGTGTGTGTGTGTGTGTGTGTGTGTGTGTGTGTGTGTGTGTGTGTGTGTGTGTGTGTGTGTGTGGGCGCGCGCGCCCCTCGTCTTTCCATACCTCCCTACCTCCCTTCTTCCCTCCCTCTGTGAAAACTTGGGGGGCCAATATTGGACATTGTGATGACGAGGCGGCCGCCGTGTCTACCTCGCTTTGTTTAGCAGGCTTTGGCACCGCGCTTTGGTGACAGGATCAAGATGGAATTTTCTCGCAGCGCAGCAACGCCCACGAACGAGCGAGAGAGAGTCACTGAAGCAATATTAGTTCAGCTGATGGAAAGCTTCCGCCGTTTCAACCCGGGGACATCTCCCTGGCATATAGAATTGTTTGGCGCCAATCAAATCATCCGGCGCCAACCATCTTTGGAACTAACCCTAATACACTCTGACCATCGCCCCATTCATAGGAACATAAGAATGAAGGAGACTCCAAGAGACCATAAGGCCTACACTAGGCAGTTCCATGTCCATTACCATCTGTCATCCTCATCCATAAAGTTGTCTGACCGTTTCTTCAAACAAACGACAGTTTCTGCGCTCACTACATGGTTACTAAGTCTATTCCATTCGTTGACCACCCTATTAGTAAACCAATTCTTTCCTATTTCGTTCTTAAATCTAAATTTGGCCAATTTAAGTCCATTACTGCGAGTCCTGCCCTGTTTCTTACATCAACTGAATAAAATCGCTTGGTGCTTGGCATGAACAAAGCTATACAGTGCACCGCTGCATATATCTTTCTGTTATAAACAAATTAACTTTAGTACAGGATTAACCTATTACGTACTTTGTGACATTTTATAAAATTTAATCACGGTTTCTGTTAATCAGGTCCCGTTCACACTAGCTGTTTCAACCAATGCGGTTTCAACCACGGCGGCTCACTTACAATGTAAGTAACTGGAAGCGTTCACACACCACGCATTTCCCCCCTTGAGTATACGGTACCGCCGCGGTTTCTGCACAGTTCAAACCGCTAGTGTGAACAGGGCTATAGACTATACTGATAAACCCTTTCGTAGCTTGTGGTATTTTTTTCTTTTTTTTTTTTGCTTTCTGACTGCCGCCAGGCTACTTCATTCACCTCAGGGTTCAGTGGGTCAACGGTCTCCACCATGAAAGGAAAGCTGAAAGATCGAGACCCCTATGAAGACCAACTCCGTCTACCAAACACTCCTATTTCAGTGATATAATTTCTTGTACAGCAAACCCTATCGAAGGGAAGATTATAGTTGAAGATAAATAAATGAACAATTAATTGATAATATATGAATGAATAAATAGATGATGAATTTATAAACAAGTGAATAATCAAATATATCAATAAAAGGCAGCGAATACCATAACTGAAAATAATAAAAGAAATAATGAATAAATTCATGATAAATACATAAATAATGAATGAATAAACAAATAGATAAATACACAAATAGATAAATAAATAAATAGATAAATAAATAAATAAATAAATAAATAAATAAATAAAGAATATTAATATTATGCAGCGCTCCGTGCCCCCACATAGGATCAGCAGGGGACACGCCTCCTGCCCCTCCTCTTCCTCCCCCTCTTCCTCCTCCTCCTTCTCCTCCTCCTCCTCCCTCCTCCTCCTCAACGTAATCAAAATCACGTGACCTCCCCAGGGCGCACTGATTGGATCAGCATATTGCTGAATGAAATTGTCGAGAACCGAGATGTTTATTTCCTTTTGGAGATCAATCTGTTGCCAATATCTACCAATTTTAAGATAATCCTCGCCGTAGCTTCTGTCCTCCATCTTCCTGCATTCCGACTCTAAGTACTTCGACCCTTTTTTTTTTCATTTATCATTTTTGTTTTCTTTTTCTTCCACTTCTAGCCTTCCTTGTCTCTTCGCGAGGTCGTCATCTACTCCATTCAGTTTATTTTCTTTCCCTCTTCCATTTTTTTTTCTTTTTCGTCACCCCTGCCGCCCATTATTTTCCTGATTTCTTCGTCTCTTTCCTTCCCTCGTTGTTGTCTTTGGCTTCGAAACGTGATTGTTCTTTCCCGATTTTTGTTTTTTCTTTCGCAGTAATGCGGCGCGCGTTTAGACGTTCTAACCACCTTTTGTCCTGGAACAACAGCTGTATTCAGCTTAAGACAAGATCCCACGCAAACTGGATTAAGAACAAGACTACCAGGACGCGCATCTTAATCCTCTCGGTACCTTTCGCGAATTTAACATTCCACTAAATTGAAGTCAGTTGACTTTATTACTTTTTTGGAGACTTCTTTCCTTATCCTCTTCTTGGTCATCAAACATGTGTGAACTACCCAGCTGAGGAAAGACCCCCTCGGATTGAAATTGCAAAAATCGAAATTCTTGGTTATTGGCCTGCGCGAAGAGTTGGGGGAGGGTTGGCTTCCAGAGATTTGGTGAGTAGATTCCGCAAGGATTGTTGGAGCCTGAGATAAAAAAAAAAAAAAAAAAAAAAAAAAAAATTGAGGACGGAACCATTATTAGTACAACATTTTGCTTGTTACAGTTTTATCAAATCATGGTACACAAATCTCCGAGAATAAATAGGAGGACCTGGGTGGGGGGAGGTCACTGAAGCCTAGGGATATTTATGGAGGATAGGGGATCAATTGTCCATGTGCTGGGGGGAGGGACATTTGTTCATCACCGATAGACAAATCCATAAGTGAAAGAAATAGGGTGAGGAGGAGGAGGAGGAAGCAAGGTGGATGTTGAATCGAAGAAAGCGAAAAATGGCGTGCTAACGCAGTGTCGTAAGGTTAGCTTGCAGGTGCGTGGGGAAGGCTCCATCCTGCCCCAATTACGACACACTTAATAAATTTTCTTTTGGTGAAAGTAGGAGGAGCCAAGATAAAAGGGAGGGGAGGGGGTGGATGGGAGTGGAGTATGTGGGGATGAAATGGGTGGGAGTGGATTCTATGCCTTTGTTTTTTTTGGCTACCTCCCTTGTAAGGGGGAAAAAAGCCTTTGGTCTATGAAAGTAGGGAGAAGGTTACGCCATGAGGCGCTGAGTATCTGCGGCCGAAGCCGTCACCTTTGCCAAATGATGCTCTTTGGGGACTATTGGGGCAGGTAATTAACAGTCAGTGTTGGGAATCGAAGAAGAATGCGGAATTCGGACCCACGACTAGGCGAATGCGAGATCAGCACGTTTCCTATGACGTCACGAGAAAAGGCGATTTTGTTGAACATAGGGAATGTTTCCGTGTCGAGGAGGTTTATGTGACCCGAATTTCTGTTCACTATTTTGTTGTGATGCACATTTTACAGATTTTGTTGTAAAGCCGCAAAATTTTGCTTAAAATAACAGAGGTCACAGACCCAGAAAAATAAAAAATAAAAAATCGCAGCCTTTTATTTCGGTTGATTTAAAAACGGATTGACAAACACGTTCTAGATTCCTATAGGATTTTTTTTTTTTTTTTTTTTTTTTTTTTTTTTTTTTTTTTTTTGAAAGAGTGATTCTGTGATTTTATGGGCGCAAAACTTTTGTACCCGGAACAGTGCACATGGTATAGTGCCTCAGCCAGTACGGGGGAATTGGGGTGGGTGGGTATTACGAGCGTGTGGTTATTAGCGCTGAGAGGATTTGCGTTGTACAAACGGGCGTAGGCCATGGCGTCCTTTTTTTTTTTTTTGAACGAACAGTGAGCAGGGAGAGTGTGTATATTTATCATGTACGTGCACGAGTGTGTGTGTACTTTTATGCACATGTGTGTGTGTGTGTGTGTGTGTGTGTGTGTGTGTGTGTGTGTGTGTGTGTGTGTGTGTGTGTGTGTGTGTGTGTGTGTGTGTGTGTGTGTGTGTGTGTGTGTGTGTGTGTGTGCGTGCATGCGCGCGTTTGTGTGTATTTCCGATCCACACCAACTTGTCACAATATCTTAAGGGTCGTACGCACACATTGTTATGAAACTCTGTCCTGACTTATTTGTCTTCCTCGCAATTTTATTTACTACGCTCACAGCGTTAATACCGACACAATAAAAACCCTTCAACTCAAATATAAGTTTTGTATTGTTTCTTTCATATCCTCAGAGACAATCCCACGTGTTGTTCTTTGGGAGAATCTTCAGGAGCGTCCGCCTATCTCCCTTGACTCCTTCGTCCCCTCAACGCAGTGGTAAACTTGATTAATTCTATTTTGGCGAAGGACGTAAGATGACATCACGCAGCTGTCGGAGCGACGCCTGGTCCGCTGAGGGGTCTCGGTCAATCAAGGTCGTCTTCAGGTCGTAGACCTCATGAGCACGATCCTTTGATTATGTGCTGAACGGATTAAGCGTGGAGATGGTGCCGTTGATCAGCGCCGAATGTGAATACTTTCAACCAACTGTACACCGCCATGAAATCAAATATAGAAGGATACAAAGAGTTTCATAGGACCGACAAATTCGGAAAACCAAAGCTCCAATGGAGATGACCCGACCACCCAACCCCAAGAGTACTGGAACTAAAGACAAAGGCTTTACGACAAATCCGCTCCGCTATTTCCCAAGAAATCCCCTTTTGCTTTGTCTACGTGGGTGACCTGAACAAGCTGTTATCACCGGTAACCACTGGGTCTAAATCTTGGCCTACATAGTGCTAAAAGAGCCTGAAACCAACGCGTTATGTTACTGTGTCCAGCCACGTTCCCATGATCTCCAACATATATTTGCAATATGTCTTAGATTGTTGCCATGAATCTGTCAGCAGTAAACAGTCACAGCGAGCTTCTCAACTTCCAAAGAAGATTACAGGATGGTCTGCTGCAGCAATTAGCACCATTTGTGGGTCGTGCACCTTTTGATATTCTATATAACAAAGGCTTCTTCCCCCTCATTAAAGAGGTAGCCAGCCAAGGCACACACACACACATCCTCACTCATCCTAATTTCATCCGCCAACCACTTCTCTTTCATCTTAACTCATCCGTGATTAAGGATCTTTTGCACACTCCTCTGGTCAGAAGCATATCAATTTAGTGTGAATCAACCACAGTTTTCGGGTGTAGTGTATTTATAATACTTTGGAGTAAAAATCAATATGGGGGGGTTAAGCCCCCCATAACCTTCCTTCCCTGTGGCTACGGCCCTGGTTTGACCTACAGCTACACGAGGAAATCGTTTAAATGGTGACGGCAATGGAGGTCAAATGTTAATCCAGCGCGAATCCGGTTTATCCAGAGGGATTAAGTCTATTTCAGGGAGATTCAGTTGATAGCAAAAATTATGTGTTGATCGCGCTGGAGTGACGCCCTCGAAAACTGCGAATCTCATCAATATTCGTAAAATTTCGAGATTCGTTGGGTCTTCCTACCGACGGATTTACACTCCTCTGCGGAACCGTCAGGGGTTGTCGGCTTGGTTGGTAATTAAATATACGTGATTATTTTTGTTTTCAGAAGCCATACACCAAGCTTGGTTTGATATACATATCCGATTGCTGATGAAGGTACACGAAAAGCTATGAACTGTAAATGATCAACAGTGGACAATTAAGCGCCCGAACACAAACATAAACATGTACACACACACATGCGCGCGCACACACGCACAGGGATACACATACACACACACACACACACACACACACACACACACACACACACACACACACACACACAAAACACAACGCACACACACAACACAAAACACAACGCACACACCAAAAACACAACACAACACACACACACGCACGTACACACACACACACACACACACACACACACACACACACACACACACACACACACACACACACACACACACACACACACACACACACACACACATACAGACACACACAAACGAAATATAGCAATAATTATAAAAGTACAGGTCAATTCTACGTAATCAGGTGATGACCTCCAATCTTCGTGAGGTCACACCCACGGGGCCAACATGACCCGGGTCCTTCTACAAGAAAAACAACGATGAAGAACAATAAGTGAATAAACAAATGAATAAGTAAACAAATAAATAGTTAAATAAATAATAAATCAATCAATCAAAAACGGAACAAATATGGTCATAGTTCTCTACGCAGAATCGCATGTCAAACACAAATGTCTACATGTACCCCACATTCACGAACGAATACACGCATGCACACGTGCACACACGTGCACACACACACACACACACACACACACACACACACACACACACACACACACACACACACACACACACACACACACACACACACAGACTCAGACCCACTCACTAACCCCCCCCCACACACACACACTCACCCCAACCCACAACGAAAAAAAATAAAATCATGAACTAATTGGAGCAATGCCTCTGTATGGATGAAATAATCGAGGACATGACATCGGGAAGCCATACGGGAATATGAGGAGCAAATGACGAGGCTGGAAATAACTCGTTAGAACGCGACAGTCAGGCAAGTGCCTTGTTTTCTTTATAGTCTTTACCGTTTTGGTGTCCTCCGTCACAAAAAAAAAAAAAAAAAAAAAAAAAAAAAAAAAAAAAAAAAAAAAAAAAAAAAAAAAAAAAAAAAAAAAAAAAAAAAAAAAAAAAAAAAAAAAAAAAAAAAAAATTGTCAGATAATTCTATTCAGTTTCAGAGGAGAACTACGTGGCGAACGGGGATGGAGTAGAAATGAGAGCTTCATGAGGTACGAGTAGATATGCTTTCCGCTACATACAGTATTCTCCCTCTATGATCTACACTAAGGATGTACACTACTCTTTGGGTTCTGTAAAATATGTCCCATTTTCAACCTAAGGAAATCTTGTGTCACAAAGGGGATTCCCAGTCTTTCGAACAAAAGGTTCGAGCAAAGGTTCGAACTGCCTCACATTTTGAGACTATCGGTGATATTCTAAAAAAAAAAAAAAAAAAAAAAAATCTTTCCTTATATAAGTCTTACATAAATCCTTGGGATGGAAAGATTTATATAAGGAAAGAATTTTTTTTAAGACCACCATTATATTTTTACGGTGGTATTCTTAAGAAAAATTCCTTCCTTATATAAATTTATCCATTCCAAGGATTTATATAAGACTTGTATATGGAAATATTTTCTTTAAAGAATTTCACCGTGGTGGTAGTCTTAAAAATATATTTCCTTATATAAATTGTTCCTATCCAAGGATTTATGTAAGGTTTATAAAAGGAAATATTTTTTTAAGAATACCACCGTATGACGCTCTGATCCAGTTTGAACTAATGTCCCTTAATGTCAAGTCACAAGACAGAGTGAAGAACCCACTGGCGAAAGGCTCAAAAAGGTTATTTTCCAGTTGTGCAAAAAGATTCTCCGGCTTGTGCGTTATATATAT
>NC_134784.1:5377857-5397857 GCF_046742065.1 Oratosquilla oratoria
GGAAGGGGGGGAAGAGGGAAAGGGGGGAAAGGGGGAAGAGGGAAAGGGGGGAAAGGAGGGAAGGGGGAGATCCATTTCCTCCCCCTAGCCGACGTCAATATTACGTCACGAGTCGCCCAACACAACCAGAAACAAAGAACGTGACGTCTCCCCCCCACCCCCCACCCACCCCGCCTGTCAATGCTGTCCTTCTACTGGACAGGAAGGTTGGGACGGGGGAGGGGGACGGGGGAGGGGGACGGGGGAGGGGGACGGGGGAGGAGGAAAAGGGGAGGGGGAGCAGGAATAAGTGAATGAGAGGGAAAAGAGAGGAACAAAGAGGATAGAGGAGAAAGAGGAGATTGAAAAGAGGGGAGGGAAGAGGAGGCTGAGGAGCGGAGAAAAGTGAGGAGGAAAGAGGAAAGAGAAGGGGTGAGGACATGTAGGGAAAAGTTGAGGATTGAGGGAGAGGTAGGATGGACGGATGAGAATGAGAACAAAGAGGAGGAAGGGGTTGAAGAAGAGGAACTACAGGAGGAGCAAGCGGAAGAGGACGAAGAAGTCATAAGGAGGAGAAAGAGGAGAGGAGGAGAAAAAATATGAGGAAGAAGAAGAGAAGAGGAAGAGGAGGAGGAGGAGGAAGAAAGGGAGGAAGAGGAGGAAAAGTGGAAGAGGAGGAATAGGAGGAGGGTAAAGAGGAGGAGGAGGAGGAGGGAGGAGGAAGAGGAAAAAGAGAAAGGAGGTGGAGGAGAGAGGGGAAGAGGCTATGAGGATGATGAGGAGGAGGAGAAAGGAGGGGAGGAGGTGGGGCAGAAGGAGGAGGAGAAAGAGAAGGAGGAAGAGAAGAAAGAGGGGGAGGATGTGGAGGAAGAGGAGAAAGAAGAGGTGGGAGGAGGAGAAAGAGAGAGAGAGGAGGAGGAGGAGGAGAAGGAGGAGGAGGAGGCGGGCGAGGAGAAGAAGGTGGAGGAGAAAGAGGGGAGGAGGTGGAGGAGAAGGAGGAGGAGGAAAGTGGAGAGACAAGAAGTACGTGGGTTTGCTTGTGAGCGGGAACAGAAAGTAGAGTTTTGAATATTCTGCAGTGTGGGAAGAAAACGGGAAGAGAGACGGAAGAAAACGTAGTGATGGAGTTTGGGGAGGAGATTTTTTTTTTTTTTTTTTTTTTAGGGGATGCAAATGTGAATAGAGAGGTCCTGCCGAGAATGATGGAGTGAAAGAGAGGTCGTAGAGGAGAGCAGAGGAAAAGGAGAGAGAGAGAGAGAGGAGTTGGTGAGGAAGAGGAGGAGGAGGAGGAGGAAGAGAAAGTCAAGGAGAAAGAAGAAGACAAAGAACATGAGGAGGAGGAGGAACGAGGCAAGGAAAAGAAAAAAAGAGGAAGAGGAGAAGGAGGAGGAGGAATGTGGCAAGAAGAAAAGAGAGGAAGAGGAAAAGGAGAAGAAGGAAGAACAGGCAGGGAGAAGAAAAGAGAGGAAAGGGAGGAGGAGGAGGAGGAATGAGGCAAGGAGAAGAAATGAGAGGAAGAGAAGTAGGAGGAGGAGGAGGAGGAGGAGGAGGAGGAGGAGGATTGAGACAAGGAGAAGAAAAGAGAGGTAGTGAAGGAGGATGAGGAGGAGGAGGAGGAAGAGCATAAGGACGAGTATGAAGAAGAGGAAGAAGAGGTGAAAGAGAGAAAGAGGGGTAAGGAAAAAACAGCGCAGCGTGGAGGAAAAATGAAGGCGAAAAAGAGAGGGAGAAAAGAGAGGGGAAAAAGAGAGGGGAAGTCAAAAATGAGGAAAATCGGGAGTAAATAAACGAAGAAGAAAAAAAAGAAAAAGACGGAGTGGCAACGTGTGCTTGGCAAGCGGAAAGAAGGTCGGAAAAGAAAAAAGAAAAAAAAAGACAAGAAAAAATAATTAGTCGAGGTGAACACGTCACGGATGCGCGTCTTCCTAATCCTCGTGTGTGTGTGTGTGTGTGTGTGTGTGTGTGTGTGTGTGTGTGTGTGTGTGTGTGTGTGTGTGTGTGTGTGTGTGTGTGTGTGTGTGTGTGTGTGTGTGTGTGTGTGTGTGTGTGTGTGTGTGTGTGTGTGTGTGTGTGTGTGTGTGTGTGTGTGTGTGTGTGTGTGTGTGTGTGTGTGTATGTGTGTGTGTGTGTGTGTGTGCGTGTATGTGTGTGCGTGTATGTGTGTGCGTGTATGTGTGTGCATGTACAGTATGTGTATGTGCGCGTGTGTGTGCGTGTATGTGTGCGTGCGTATATGTGCGTATGTGCGCGCGCGCGTGCACGCATGCGCCCAAGTGCATATATATACTTATATATCTGCGTACGTGAATAAGTACGTGCGTGTGTGCACATTTGCACGTACACTTATGTACACGCGCGTATAAGCATACCCACACACATAGCAATGTTGACACAGACTACACACTCGAAAAGCGTGCCTGCCCGCTTGATTTTTTTTTTTCTTCTTCTTCTTTTTCCAGAAATGAAGGAGATTCCTCCCACAGGTCCAAGCAGGAATGATATCCTGGCACACAACATAGAGATCCTAGGACTCCTTTTAGCAAGGACTCCCTCCTTCAGCAAGCAACAAGCACTCCCTACTTCAGGAGAAGAGTCAGGCCACCCGTCCAAACAACACTCCCGAGTACAAGGACTTTAATGATGAGAAAAATTGATTATAAAAAATAGATAACAATAATTGAAATGGACGTTCACCCGCATGATTTGTGGTGGTCATGGTGGTGGTGGTAGGAGGAGGAGGAGGAGGAGGAGACTGAGGAGAGAATTTTTTGACTGGATGGATGGCTGGATGGATGGCTAGATGGATGATTGACTGAATGGTTTGGTATGACCTGCGATGTAGATATGAAATGAATGGGATGGAGATGGGGATGGAGATAGGGATGGGAATTGAATGGGATAGGATGCAAAGGTGATGTGATTGATTTGGATGTGATGGGATAAAAAATTATGAAATTGGATAAGGCTGAGAAGGGTTTGATGAAGAATTATACAATGGGATTGGATAGGAAGGGGAAGAGGCAGGATAGAATAATTATCCTTTCATCCGACTACTCTTTTTGTATGTATGTGTGTGTGTGTGTGTGTGTGTGTGTGTGTGTGTGTGTGTGTGTGTGTGTGTGTGTGTGTGTGTGTGTGTGTGTGTGTGTGTGTGTGTATGTATGTATGTATGTATGTATGTATGTATGTATGTATGTATGTATGTATGTATGTATGTACGTACGTATGTATGTATGTATGTATGTATGTATGTATGTATGTACGTACGTATGTATGTATGTATGTATGTATGTATATACTCATATGTATGTATGTATGTACATACTGTCCTTTGTATCTTGTATGTATCATTTCATCCGGTAATCCTTCTCTGTCTGAAACCAGGCGATTTCCTTTAACCGAGAAAAGTCGAGCACCAGTTTCACTTGTTAACCCATTAGACCCCGCTGGTTCGTCTTGATTGTCCACAGACGATTCCATTCTCCTTCAAGTTTCTCCTCTCCATCATCTCCCCTTCCCTACCCTTCTCCCCTCGACCTACACTCCCCTCCCTCCTCCCCTCTTCTGCCCGATGTTCCTCCTCCTCTACATCAATCCTCCACTCGACCTTGATTTGGCGTTACAAACTCCACCCTAGCAGGAGGCTAGGACGGTGCCCCTTACAGAGGACTTTGTAGCCTGGAATTTAATGAACTCTGCCTTTAGTTCAACTCGCCGGTGGCAAGGTTCGAACCACCATCATCTCAGCCTTCGCCGCAAGTAGCGACGCCCTGACCCTCTTAGCCACTCGACCTTACCTCCCAAAATTCCTTTCCACTCCATTTCCTACGACAACCCTTTCCTTCCCTAAGATTCCTCTTCCTCTTCCTCCTCCTCCTCCTCCTCCTCCTCCTTCCCTCCCTGACCCACTTCCTCCTCTTCTTTGCACCCCCTTCCCTCCCTGGCACCCTCCTCCTTCCCTCCCGTCATACGCCACCTCCCCTATTATCCAATAATAATTACTCAACAAGCGTGCAGCCTTTCCCGTGACGTGATAGATGTATCCAATGATTGCTGTGTATCGACAGTGACGTCAGCGAGGGAAAACAATGATTGGTCGATAGTGTGTATGACGCTACAATGCTCGCCACGCCATTGGCTGGCGGATTATATCGGGTGTTGGTTCCAATAGGAAGAAAGGTTTATCAATAACTTAACGCTACAGAGGTGCAGCTGTGATGGATGGGAGAGAGGGAGAAAGAGAGCGAGGAAGGTGGGAGGGAGGGAGGGAGGGGAAGAGAGAGAGGGAGGAGGGAGGAGGGAGGGAGGGAGGGAGGGGAAGGAAGGGAGAAGAGAGGAAGGAGGAAGGAGGAAGGAGGAAGGAGGAAGGGAGCAGGGAGAAAGAAAGCCAGGAAAGAGGGAGGGAGGGAGGGAGGGAGGGGAAGAGAGGGAGGGAGGAAGGGGAAGGGAGTGAGGGAGGAGAGAGGAAGGAGGAAGGAGGAAGGAGAGAGGGAGCAGAGAGAGAGGGAGGAGGGAGGAGGGAGGAGGGAGGAAGGAAGGGGGAGGAAGGAAGGGGGAGGAAGAGAGGGAGGAGGGAGGTAGGAGAGAGGGAGGAGGGAGGGGAGGAGAGGAAGGGAAGAAGAGGAGGAGGGAGGGAGGAGGGAGAGAGGGAGGAGGGAGGAGGGAGGGAGGATGAAGTGAGGGAAGAGGGAGGGAGGAGGCGAGAGGAAAGGAAGAGGTAAGAGGAAGAAAAATGAAGACCAGTTTTTTGTCGCTGTGATGGGTCAACTACACGGAAGGTATCTAGAAGAAAACGAGGTCATGGAAGAGTGACAGAAGAGGCAAAACGACGACGGAAATTAGGAAGACAGGAGATCTGTGTGTGGGAGTAGGACGGTGAGGCTGGAATCTAAGAAGTAGGGAGACAGAGAGGAAGGGAATAAGAGGAGAGAGGCATACACAAGCACACAACCACACACACACACACACACACACACACACACACACACACACACACACACACACACACACACACACACACACACACACACACACACACACACACACACACACACACACACACACACACACACAGAAAGAGAGAGAGAAAGAGAGAATTAAACAAGAGGAAAGAAGGCAAGACTGGAGGTTACCGAGAAGTACATAATCAAAGAACAGGAACCAGAAGAGAGGAGGAGGAGGAGGAGAAGGAGGAGGAGGAGGAGGAGGAGGAGGAGGAGGAAGTGGGAGGAGGAAGTGGAAGAAGAGGAGGAGGAGAAAGGGAAGTGAAAAACATCAGCCATTCGCCGACTGGAACGAGGTTAGTCGGGCGGCCTGCATGAATGGAATTTTTGTTTATTTGCCATTGTGACGTCACTCGAAAAAAAAACCAGCTCTTTCCCAAAGAGCCACTTGTCATACAATTATCATTTGCTGCTTCCCCTATTTTTCTCTCGCTGAGCTTCCTGCACGCGTAAAGTCTGCAGGAACTTCCGTCTCTTCGTAGGTTCTCCTTGGTTCGAAGAACGAAGAAGGAGAGGAGCACAAGAGTGAGGAGTATGAAGTGCTGGAAGAAGAAGAGAGGGAAGCGGGAGTTTAAGAGGAGAAAGAAGAGGAGGAAGGTGAAGAAGAAGAATAGTGGGAAGAGGAGTAGTGGGATTTGGAGGAGGAGAAAGAGAAGCAGAGGGGCGAGGAGGAGTAGGAGTAGGAAGAGAAAGAGGAGGAGCGGAGGAGAAGTAAGATGAGAAGTAGGAAAGGTAGGATTCAAAGGCGAAAAAGGTGGCTAATCAAAAGGAAGAGGTCTTGAATGAGGAGGAGGAGGAGGAGGAGGAATAGGAGGAAGAGAAGGAGGAGGAGTAGGAGTAGGAGGAGGAGGAGATGGAGGAGGAATAGAAAGAGGAGGAGTAGGAGTAGGAGGAGGAGGAGATGGAGGAGGAATAGAAAGAGGAGGAGTAGGAGTAGGAGGAGGAGGAGATGGAGGAGGAATAGAAAGAGGAGGAGCAGGAGTAGGAGGAGGAGGAGATGGAGGAGGAATAGAAAGAGGAGGAGGAATAGAAAAAGGAGGAGTATGAGAAGGAGGAGGAGGAAGAGAAGAAGAAGGAGGAGGAGGAGAAGGAGAAGGAGGAGAAGAAGGAGGAGGAGGAGGAGGAGGAAAAGGAAAAGAAGGAAAAGAAGGAGAAGAAGGAGGAGGAGGAAGAGGAGGAGGAGGAAGAGGAGGAAGCGGAGGAAATGGAGGAGGAAGAGGAGGAGGCGGAGGAAGAGGAGGAGGCGGAGGAAATGGAGGAGGAAGAGAACGAGGAAGAGGAGAGGAGGAAAAAGAAAATAGACGTAAGTTATGAGGTCTCCTTGTGTGAAAAAAAAAATGGAAAAATGGAAAGGAGCACAAGCCGTTGTCCACTTTCGAAGAACGACTGAGGGAGGGAGATGACCCTCCTCGACGTCTTTCCCGCAGGATCGCGTGAGTAAAAGCTCAATGTCACACACTTCCCCACCCCAACCACCGCCCCCCACCCCACAGAGGGGAGAAAACGAGAGAGATAAAACAGTCGTCATCGCAGAGACAAGACAGGCATGGATGATGCGTTTTGCCAAAAAAAAAAAAAAAAAAGGGCCCACTGCCATCATCATCACAATGCGCCAAAGTGCATCGATCAGCAGTTATGGAACCCCTCAGTTCCCCTTCCCTCCCTCCCTTTCTCTCTCTCTCTCTCTCTCTCTCTCTCTCTCTCTCTCTCTCTCTCTCTCTCTCTCTCTCTCTCTCTCTCTCTCTCTCTCTCTCTCTCTCTCCTCCCTTCTCTTCCCTGACCTCTCTTCACACCTCCCATTGGAAGACAAAAAGCGGCACTTTAGCCTAAGTGAGATACAGACAGACAGTGACAGAGGGGGGGGTGGAGGGAGGAAGGTTGGGAGGGAAGGAGAGAGAGAGAAAGAGAGAGAGAGAGAGAGACAGAGAGAGAGAGAGAGAGAGAGAGAGAGAGAGAGAGAGAGAGAGAAAGAGAGAGAGAGAGAGAGGGGGGGAAGGGGGAACCGAGACAAAACGAGAGAGTGAGAGAGAGAGAGAGAGAGAGAGAGAGAGAGAGAGAGAGAGAGAGAGAGAGAGAGAGAGAGAGAGAGAGAGAGAGAGAGAGAGAGAGAGAGAGAGAGAGAGAGAGAGAGAGAGGGGGGGGAGGGAGATGGAGAGACAGAGAGAAATAGAGAGAGAGAGAGAGAGAGAGAGAGAGAGAGAGAGAGAGAGAGAGAGAGAGAGAGAGAGAGAGAGAGAGAGAGAGAGAAAATCATGGCCTTGCTAGAGTCTGGACCCAGGGCGCAAAGTGTGGAATGGTGTCGGCCCAAATTCGGCAACGAATCCCATACATACTTTACTGACACCTCGCTATACGAGGATGGCGACTCTGGCGTCAGACTAGGTGTGGCTACAAATCATATACATATTTTTTTCTATTTTATTTTATTTTTATTTATTTATTCATTTTTATTCTTAACAAGAGTTTCTTCTCGGTAGCTCCTCTTCTTTTCCTAATAAGAGGTCATGATATTGTTATCTCCCCCCTCCTCCTCCTCCTCCTCCTCCTCCTCCTCCTCCTCCTCCCCATTTCCTCTTCCTCCTCCATTTTTTTCCTTTCGCTTCATCCATTTCCCCCTCCTCCTCTTTCCCTCAGTTCCCCCTCTTCCTCCCCCCTTTTCCACTCTCCTCCTCCTTCTCCTTATCCCTTCTTCCTCCCCCAAATCCCCTCCTCCTTCTCCCCCATTAACTCCTTCTCCTTCTCCCTAGTTTCCACTCTACCTCCTCCCACACTTCCCTTTTCTCCTCCTTCTCTCCCATTTCCCCCTCTTCCTCCTCCCCCTTTTTCCCCTCTTCCTCCTCCCCTTTTCCCCCTCTTCCTCCTCCCCTTTCCCCCCTCTTCCTCCTCCCCTTTTCCCCCTCTTCCTCCTCCCCTTTCCCCCCTCTTCCTCCTCCCCCTTTTTCCCCCTCCTTCTCCTCTTCCCCCATTTCCACCCTGTCTTCCCTAATTTCCCTTCTTCTTTCTCCCTTCTTTCCCCCTCCTCCATTTTCCCCTCTTCCTCCTGCCCTCCTCCTCCCCTCCTCCTCCCCGTTTTAATGCCGTTTCCCAAGCAGTGCCCTCCTCTCACCCCCACAGGCCTGCCCGTCAAATGCCACAGACCGTGACGTCACATCCTTCTCGCAGGAAACACCTTGCGCAGACACACAGAAACACATGCACAGACACGCTGGTATATACAGAAAGAACACGCACACAAATAGACAATAACTTCGTCCGCTTCTTTTATGGACTTTGCTAAACATGGCCAGCATCTTCTGGCAAGAATGTCAGTCAAGTTCCACGGGGCGTGACGTCATCGAGCAGACAAAGAAGTTCGAGTTATCCGGGGGCAAGTAGGCTCAAGACTCGAGCAAACAATAATCACAATGACGATAGCAAACAATGACAAAAAAACAACAACAACGACTTATATCAACAAAGACAACTAGCAATCTACAAAGATGCTTCATTCTCAAAGGAGCACACAAAGAGCGGGGGGGTGGGGGGTGAAAGGGGGAGTTGTCATACGTGGACTGGCGATGACGTACCAGTGGTAGCGGGGTACCCTCAATCCCCACTTTCCTCTCCTTATTCCGTCTGTCGGCAGACTCTTCTGTTCGAACTGCCTAGTGTAGGCCTTATGGTCTCTTGCAGTCTCCTTCATTCTTATGTTCTTATGTCTCTGGTTTACCTCACTATTACGATTTAGGAGGCAATATCAATGTAGCTCTCGGATTGCTGCATTGACATGTGATATATTGTACGCTCGTATTGTATACCTCCCAGAGGAAATAGCACACAAACACACAAGTAAATATACACATTCGTGAACAGAAGCACTCGTATAGATACACACATATGCACAACAAAAATACATTATCAATCACTCAAAACGCACACACACACACACACACACACACACACACACACACACACACACACACACACACACACACACACACACACACACATCATTCATATATATATATATATACATATATATATATATATATATATATATATATATATATATATATATATATATATATATATATATATATATATACATACATATATATATATATATATATATATACATATATATATATATATATATATATATACACGTGCGCCCACATACATTGTATTCACGAGGGAGAAGTGTCCGATGACAACTGACCCCGCACAACATCCATGCAAAAGAGCCAATGGCCGTAAAAACCAATCCGGGTGGTCAGCCGTGAGCTAAAGCCGCCCTTAACGCAGCTGCGCATAAAGCACACAATCCCTCTTCACTCACCGCCGTAAACCTTTTATCAACTACGGAACGAGGGGCTGGTAGGTGATAGGATGCCATTTCCGCCCCTATGCAAGGGTGGCATAGGGTCGCCGCGTCTGCAATTGGGCATTCCCCCCCCCCTCCCTCCTGGGCTTAAATAAACTGCAACTGATGCCTAACTTAGGCCTTCCTATCGCTGTAAGGTCGTGTGCAAATAATTGTCAAGTTGGTAAGGACCCCGATGCTAGAGGAAGAAGATGAGGAGGGGGTGGGAGGAAGGGAAATAGAAAAAGAAGAGGAGGAGGAGGAGGTGGGAGTAAGGGGAATAGGAAAAAGAAGAGGAGGAGGAAGAAGAGGAGGAGGTGGGAGGAAGGGAAGGAGGAAAAAGAAGAAAGAAGAAGTTGTAGAAGGTGGAGGTGGTGGGGTTGGTGTTGGAGGTGGAAGACGAGGTGGAAGACGAGGAGGAGACGGAGGAGGCGGAAGAGAAGAGAATGGGAAAAGGAGGAAGAAACTAGAAGATGAGGAGGAAGAGGAAGAGGAGGAGGGAGAATGTAAGACTGAAAATATGTGTGTGTTTGTGTTTGTGTGTGTGTGTGTGTGTGTGTGTGTGTGTGTGTGTGTGTGTGTGTGTGTGTGTGTGTGTGTGTGTGTGTGTGTGTGTGTGTGTGTGTGTGAAATCCCTGACATCAGAAGCAGTTTCCTATAAAAAGAAGAATCTACGTATATTCAAGAATCTACGATGGTCTACTACGTCATCACTATGGGAGGTAGGAAGGAAGGGTAGAGGAGGGAATTGGGGGAGGGAGAGAGGAAGGAAGTGGGGGAGGGAGAGAGGAGGGAAGTGGGGAGGGAGAGGAGGGAAGTGGGGAGGGAGAGGAGGGAAAGGGGGAAGAGGTGGGAAAGGGGAGGAGAGGGAGCGATGAGGGAATTGAGGGGGTAGAGAGATGATGGTGTCCTAACTGACCACGTTATTTAATTTTCAGTTCAATATCCAATCATTCTCAATCCAAATCAATCGTTTCCTTCGGTTATCCGGCCATGTGTTCTAATATCCGGATTAGAGAAATCAGTCAACAATTTCCTTTCACTACGTATTTCATCAACTTTCAATCGCAATTTCCATTCTCACATCAAATCAACTCCACACCTTATATCTATTGTTCTGGCTAAAAGCAGACGCCTTTATTCACCAAAGGGTCTAATGTAGGCCTTATGGTCTCTTGCAGTCTGCTCAATTCTTATGTTCTTAAAAGTCGGTCATCAACCTGGGAGACTTTAGTTTTCTCAAATGGCAAACTCTGAGTCTACGGTCAGGATATTAATATGAAAATTCCTCAAATTCTTCATTCACTCATTTCCCATATTTGCTTTGAGGGGCACCCAGGTCAATGGAACGGGAAAACACTGAGAGAGAAAAAAATCAGGAAACAAGAACTGGAAAGTAATCAAACAAATAAAACGAAAAAAACATAGCCACGAACACAGATGGAGGGAGACACACGCGCACGCACGCACACACGCACACACGCACACACACACACACACACACACACACACACACACACACACACACACACACACACACACACACACACACACGAGAGAGAGAATTATACGAATAATTATTTAACTCGTGCTCATAGCGTTTTTAGGGACTAACATCTAAATTGCAATGAGACACGAAGAGCTGTCTTAGAAACAACCAATAGTAGTGAACATGCATAGTCCGAAACACAGAATCAAATTAATGACTACAAGATGTCGTGGTTCTACGAGTCTCTCCTAGTACCACGAGTCCTTTACTAGTACCACGAGTTTGTTCCAGTGCCACGAGTCTGTACTAGTGCCACGAGTTTCACAGTGCCATGAGTCTGTCCCAGTGCCATAAATATATCCCAACGCCACGAGTCTGTCCCAGTACCACGAGTTTGTCCCAGTACCAGGAGTCTGTACTAGTGCCACGAGTCTATCCCAGTGCCACGAATCTGTCCCAGTGCCACGTGTCTGTCCCAGTGCCACGTGTCTGTCCCAGTGCCACGAGTCTGTCCCAGTGCCACGAGTCTGTCCCAGTGCCACGAGTCTGTCCCAGTACCATGAGTTTGTCTCAGTACCAGGAGTCTGTAATAGTGCCACGAGTCTATCCCAGTGCCACGAGTCTGTCCCAGTGCCACGAGTCTGTGCCAGTGCTACGAGTCTGTCCCAGTGCCACGAGTCTGTCCCAGTGCCACGTGTCTGTCTCAGTGCCACGAGTCTATCCCAGTTCCATGAGTTTGTCTCAGTTCCACGAGTCTGTACTAGTGCCACGAGTCTCTCCCAGTGCCACGAGTCTATCCCAGTGCCACGAGTCTGTCCCAGTGCCACGAGTCTGTGCCAGTGCTACGAGTCTGTCCCAGTGCCACGAGTCTGTCCCAGTGCCACGTGTCTGTCTCAGTGCCACGAGTCTATCCCAGTGCCACGAGTCTGTCCCAGTGCCACAAGCCTGTTCGCTGCAGCACACAAATCCAGACAAACTTGTTAAAGTTTGCATACGTATATATATACACAAGGGCAGCAGAGCTGCATTATGCCCTGTTAACGTACATACGACTGTAAGGCCAAGTTTAATTAGTTGAAGTCAGTTGCCCTTAGTATTGCGAGACTAATTATAAGCGCCCTAGAGGCGACTCTTCCTCCTTGGGAGAAGTGTGGAGGCGGGGGAGGATGGGAGAATCCTCTCAACATCCCCCACCCCGACCCTCCACCCCCATCAACACCCCCGCCCACCCCGAGCCTCCACGCCCGTCCAATGGGCAGGTGGAGGCGTGGAATCCAAAGATCGAGCAGTCCTTTACGCCCGTGGTACATAAGGGAAACCGTGGAAAAAAATATCCTCCTTTTCCATGTTATTTATACAAACACCCTTTACACGAGAGGCAGTTTGACAAGAATGTAGCCTTAGACTTCACACGTTTCCTATGACTGCGTACAAATGGAAATGGGGAACTCTCATATTTTACACAACAGCTATGAGCGGATGTTTCGATCATTAATCTTACACCAGGTGGTGCCTGCATAGTGCCGAAACAGTCACCTTAGCCCTAGCTGTTCGGGCATGAAGCCAGCCAACCTAGTATCCATAGCAGAGCTGGGCGCGTTCCTCGGTGCGTTCCGCTTAAGTTTGGCATCAGTTAGCGCTCCCAAACTATTAAAGCAATATGGGTGCCAGTATAGTATGTGGCCTACGAAAATTTTCTTTGGTATAGTATGAAGTGGCCTACCGAACTTTTATTTCGGCATGAACCTATCTCTTAAGCTTTAATAATTTGGGAGCGCTAACCTCGGCCAAACTAAAGGGGGGAACGCACCGGGGAACGCACCGAGGAACGCGCCCAGCTCTGATCCAGAGCAACTTCTACAGTCTTGGTGGTTCGCGGATGTGAAGGTAGACGCCAACCCCATAACTGTCCTGTACAGAGAAGGACAAGGAGTGAGGGTGGGAGATAGGGAGAGGGACCTTTTGCCATTCTTTTGTGTCCAACGACCCAACATGGATAGGGATGGAGGAGGGAACGACTCTATACACTCCCAATGGACACTCCATAAAGATGGAGGTGGTGGTAAAAGAACGAAAGGGCGAAGATAGGGAAGAGGAAACAGGGACGATGAGGGAGGGAGAAGAATAGGGGAATAGAAAATGGGGAGGGGAAAGGGGAAGACGAGAAGAAAATGGGAGGAGGAGGAAGAGGAAGGAGAATGGGAAAGAGAAGGCAGCGAGGGTAAGGGGGAGGACGAGAAGAAAATGGGAGGAGGAGGAGGAGGAGGAGGAGGAGGAGGAGGAGGAGGAGGAGGAGGAGGAAGAGGAGGAGGAGGAGGAGAAGGAGGAGGAAGAGGAAAGGACGTATTAGGGGTAGAAGGATTTTTGCAACAAATGGCAACAATAATACAAAGCTTACAACTAACCATCAGCTGATCGCCACAAGCACAATTACGACTAACATCTTCATCATAACAATTTCCACCACATCCAACAGCGTCACCACAACCACCATCACTACCTCCATCACCCTCGCAAACTACCTCAAAGAACACAATTTCATCACAATAAACTCGATCATAATTTTTTTCACTCAAGAAAACCTACAACCGAAGACATAATGGTAATGATAATAACAATGAGAAACAAGTTTCTCACTCTCTTTTGTAAAATGACAGAAGTTAATATTATTCCAATTCGGGAAAAGTTAGGCATCAAATGGGTGCGGCCCTCAGGCCCTGTTCACACTAGCGTTTTGAATCGCGCGAAAACCGTGGCGGTGTGAACCGCCGTAGTTTAGACCACTAGTGTGACCTGGACCAAACTCTCGTGTTCTGCTTCTCCTTATGGAGGACGACCTTGACCTTGACCTTGACCTGAGGTCAAACGATTTTATTTACCCAAGAGAGGAGGAAGTATGACTCGGGAAGACTATAGACCTCCATGATGTAATTGGACATTTTTAGATTTAATAAGTAAATAGGGAAGAATTGGTTTACTAATTGGGTGGTCAACAAATGGAATAGACTTAGAAACCATGTAGTGAGCGCTGAAACTATTATTTGTTTAAAGAAAAGGTTAGACAACTATATGGACGGGGATATCAGGTGGTAATGGACATGAAACTACCTAGTGTAGGCCTTATGGTCTCTTGCAGTCTCCTTCATTCTTATGTTCTTATGCTCTTAAGACCCGGCCAGGCGACCTCTGACGCTACAGACGTAACGAAAGCGCGTAACGAAAGCGCGTAACGAAAGCGCGTAACGAAAGCGCGTAACGAAAGCGCTCGGGAAACTCACAAACTCACAGGGAAATAGGATTCATTTCTCACTGTGAAGGTGGAGGGTGGGCGGGAGGGGACGGAGAGGAGAGGGAAGAGGAGGAAGAGGAGGAGGAGGAGGAGGAAGTGAAGGATAACGAGAGAACATTAAGAGGTTGAGTAGAAAAGAGTGAGGGAAGAAGACGAGAGGAGGGCGAGGAAGACGCAGGAGGTTAATGTAGAGGAGCTGGAGGAAGAGAAAGAAGAACCAGAAGAAGGAAGAGAGAGAGAGGAGGACAGGGATAGGAAGTGGAAAAGAAAAAAGATGAGGAAGGCAGTGAAAAGAGGTAGAAAAGAAAATAGAGGAAGAGAGGTAAATGGAAGAAGAAAGGGGGGAGGGACTGACAACCGCTGACTACTCTCCCCCCGACTCCTAGCCTGTGACAACACTCAGTCAACACACACTAGAGCCCCTCCCTTTTATTATTATTATTGTTATTATTGTTATTGTTATTATCATTATTGTTATTATTGTTATTGTTATTATCATTATTGTTTTTATCATTATCATTATCATCATTATCATTATCATCATCATTACCATCATCATCATCATCATTATTATTAATTCATTTTTATCTATTTATTTATTTATCTATTTATTTATTTATTTATTTATTCATTTTTTTACTGCTGTCGGGCTATAAGCTTCTATTCAATGAACCGCGAGACAACGGTTATGATTCAGTAACAATAATGAATTACAATTTTCATACTACTGTATTTTGTCATATTTATGATCGTAAAGAGATCGTAAATCTGATAAAACAAAATTCTCATGAGGGATTTGTTTCCGGTGACTAGCGACGAGTGCTTCGGCAGTAGATGCTGTAGCTGTTGTCGTTGTTGTTTATGTCCTTTTAGTGCTTCCACCTGCTTTTATGAGGAGACACTCCGTCAGAGTGGAATGCGCCCCATGGATTGTAGCCTCACTGACACCATGGATTTTTTCTTACTTATTTTTTTTATTATTTATCTATTTATTTAATTATCATCATTATTATTACTATTATCATTGTTATTACTACTGTCATTACCGTCATTACTATCATCACTACTACCATTATTATTATTATCATTATTATTATCATCATCATTATTCATTTAGTGTTGGTATATATATATAATTATATATATATATATATATATATATATATATATATATAGTATATATATATATATCCTTATTTTTTTGGCACTTATTTAAGCTTGCTAGCCGGGCGGGCTAGAGCGTCGCTACTTGTGGCATAGATCGAGGTGACGGCAGCTCGAACCCTGCCGCCAGTGAATTGGACCAAGGGAAAGTCTCCTCAAATTTCATGCTGCAAAGTCATCTGTAAGGGGCACCGTCCTAGCCTCCTAATAGAGGAGTTCGAAACGTTAAACCGAATCAAGAATCACTTTTTATTTTGGTCTTACTTATATTCTAATTTATGTCTTATTCATCTTACTCTATTCTTTGCTTTAATTCATTTTCTTATATAATTTGTTTATACACGTTTTCCTCCATCTAATCTTATGATAATGGATCTCCTCGCTGCATTCTCGTGTCTTGGGCGGACAACGGCCTTCTTTTTAGGTTTCTCTTGTCATGCAGAATAATAAGACGCTCTTGTTAAACGCAAAGATAAGCTGCTGTCACTAAGTGGCATGACAACCCAAGATAAAAAAAAAAGCTAAGAATTACGTGACAAGTGGAAACGTTGCGCCAAAACGCTCAAGGCCTGTGCTGGAGTTGATATCAATGCAGAGCCCTACCATGACTAAGTGCCGCAAAATTATAAAAAAAAAAAATAATAATAAAAATAAAATAAATAATAATAATAACAATAAAATAATAACAATGATGATTGATTGATTGATGATGATGATGATGATGATGATGATGATGATGATGATGATGATGATGATGATGATGATGATGATGATGATGTTGATGAGGTTGATGATGATGATGATGATGATGATGATGATGATGATGATGATGATGATGATGATGATGATGATGATGATGATGATGATGATGATGATGATGATGATGATGATGATGATGATGATGATGATGATGATGATGATGATGATGATGATGATGATGATGATGACATCAATAACAATATTATTAACAATAACAATAATAATAACAACAATAATGATAATAACAATAATAATACTAATGATTAATAATAACAATAATAATAATAACAATAATAATAATAATAATAATAATAATAATAACAATAATAATAATAATAATAATAATTTAATAATAATAATAATAATAATAATAATTATAATAATAATAATGATAACAACAACAATAATAATAATGAAATTAATAAATAAAAAATCATAAAAAAAAAAAATAAAAAAAAAATCTTAGTGACCCTCCCTTTCCCCCATCACCACTTCCCATCTTCACCCTTCCTTACCGCCTATTATAGCTATTGGCTTGCGAAACAATGAACCAGATTAAAAAAAAATATATAAATATTTAATAGCCCTACTGCAGAAAGGATAAAGGAAAAATATTTCTTATTCTGTTGATTCTAACGCAAAATTCGTATATTACAGTAAAATATTCAGGGCTCCTTTGACCTTTCTTTTTTATTATAATTATTTTGTCAGCCTTGTGAGCGACATGTCCAGTCTAAAATTGCCGACCCCCTAAATGTACCGCCCCAGGGCATATGCACCCCTTCCCCCCCCTATTTGTGGGGGGGGGGGCCTTGCATAAATGCTATTACTGATGCTACAACCTACCAACTACCACCATCATCGCGCCAAGGACTACAGGATGGATGTTGCAAATGTCTTCATCCACAGCGGCGTTGTTTCAAGTGTTACAGTTCCCAACTAAACTCCGTTCGTTTGGGGAAAAGTCGGATAAGTTTAATTAGATCGTCAACGTCCAAACACAAACATTAAAGCACAGGCAAGCACGGACGAACGAACGCGCGCACACACGCAGAGCAGACGAACTTTGGCAAAGGCAATTCACGAGTGAGTGCGCACACATATACACACATGTGCGCGCGCGCGTGTATGCATATATACATATGTATGTGTATGTGTATAGTGTGTGTGTATTCGTGTGTGCGTTTGTGTGCATTCGTGTGTGTGTATGCATATATACATACTCGTATATATGTGTATGTGTATGTGTATATGTGTGCATTCGTGTGTGTGTTTGGGTGTGTTCGTGTGTGTGTGTGTGTGTGTGTGTGTGTGTGTGTGTGTGTGTGTGTGTGTGTGTGTGTGTGTGTGTGTGTGTGTGTATTCGTGTGTGTGTATGTGTTTGTACGTGCTTGTGTATTCGGGTGTATGTGTGTGTGTGTGTGTGTGTGTGTGTGTGTGTGTGTGTGTGTGTGTGTGTGTGTGTGTGTGTGTGTGTGTGTGTGTGTGTGTGTGTGTGTGTGTGTGTGTGTGTGTGTGTGTGTGTGTGTGTGTGTGTGTGTACTTGTGTATGTGTATTCGTGTGTGTATGTGTATTCGTGTGTGTGTATGTGTATTCGTGTGTGTGTGTGTGTGTGTGTGTGTGTGTGTGTGTGTGTGTGTGTGTGTGTGTGTGTGTGTGTGTGTGTGTGTGTGTGTGTGTGTTTGAGTGTGAGTGTGTGTATGTGTGTGTGTGAGTGTGTGTGAGTGTGTGTGTGTGTGTGTGTGTGTGTGTGTGTGTGTGTGTGTGTGTGTGTGTGTGTGTGTGTGTGTGTGTGTGTGTGTGTGTGCTCATGCGCGTGGGGTGGTGAACCACTGGGGTCTTGAATAACGTTTTGGGCTAGTGATCGACAGCTTTTACACTCCCGGATCAGAATTTGTATAATCCCATCATTGCTTAACAATTTGACCTTTTACACACGCATACACCCCCCCCATCCCCTTGCGCAAAGGAGACAGTAACGACTTGTAGTGCTAGTGCAAGATTGCATGTGTATTCATGTGCGCGTGCACATGTGTGTGTGTAAACTAATGGGCGTAGGTGTGTATGTATGTGCGCGTGCACACACATACGAAAACACGTGTGCATTAACCATTCTTGGAGACTGTCACCACACACAACGCCATGTTTATTTGTGTCGATTGCGTGATATATTTTCTATAACAACAACAAAAATAGCCTAACTTTACGCTACTACATGGAAAAATATACCACGTACTCGATAAAACAATATATATATATATATATATATATATATATATATATATATATATATATATATATATATATATATATATATCTTAGGTCGAAACTGTTTCTCATGACTACACACACACACACACACACACAGTGCCTCACGGGTTGCCAACTTAACAGAAGTTAAGGTCGCGCCTGCTGGGCACGGCTGTTACATAAGTTGCAAGAGGCGAGAGCTGACTGCAGTCTCTCTGCATCGCTTAACGATCACCTGAACGAGCTGTTAGTTGTCTTAACGACGTGTTGCCTAAAGACACGAGAGCCCGTCTCTACGACCCTCGCGATCCCTTTTGTTACTGGACCATTGACGGAATGAAATACAATTAAACAAAATAAAATAAAATAGAATTAAATTAAATGAAACACGATAAAATTAAATAGCATAATAGAATATTTTATCATATAATGCAACTAACGCAAATATAACAAGATGATATAGATAAGATAAAATAAAGTAAAATAGAATGAAGCAAAACAAGATAGAAAAAAATAAATAAAGAATTATGAAAAAAAATCCACCTTTTGACATTTCTCCTTTCCAGCACAAGATCACATGTAACAGTTTTTACGCACATGAAGCGATTTGGTCTTGTCTCGCCTCACGGAATCGTCTCCTGACAACGTTCACATAAATCAAAAACACACCTCAACGTCACCACTCGGACCCGAACCCGAGACTTGCGCGTGGCAAGTCGTTCCTCTACCAACTCTGCGACCGAGACTATAAGATTCTTCAACCTCGGTGTTAATCTAACCCCCACAGGATATGAGTCGACTGCTAACTGCCGTCCTAATCTCAATTTTACGAAGAACCAAGCCCACTTGTAGCTCGTGGTTAATCTGGTACGTATCCTCGACAGACTTTCGCCGTTGTAATACCTGGCGATTCTATTCAGGTATTACAACAACAAAAGTCTATCAAGGAGACGTACCAGTTTAACCACTAGCTAGAAGTGGGCTTGGTTCTTCGTAAAATTGAGATTAAGATGACAGTTAGCAGTCGACTCAAATCCTGCGGGAGTTAGATTAGCCCCGAGGTTGAAGAATCTTATAGTCTTGGTCACATAGTCGGTAGAGCAACGACTTGGCACGCACAAGTCTCGGGTTCGAATCCGGGGACAACTGTCGGAGTTATTTGATTGACATCGTCGTCATTGGCGATTCTATTCAGGTATTACAACGACGAAAGTCTACCAAGGAATCGTACCAAATGTCGGAATTATCATATATATATATATATATATATATATATATATATATATATATATATATATATATATATATATATATATATATATGCAGAAAGATCACTATAAACAACACGTGATCCACAAATTTTGCTGGTAACCATTAAGGAAATCGGAAGAAAACAGTATATCCCAAGCGCTTTCGTGTAATTCACATGTTCAGGGGAATACACGAAAGATGTGAATTACACGAAAGCGCTTGGGATATACTGTTTTCTTCCGATTTCCTTAGTGGTTACCAGCAATATAGATATATATATATATATATATATGTATATGCCGATAAATCACAAAAACACGTGATTCACAAAATGTGGAATAAACCCACTTGGAAAATGAAATGAAAGGTGACCAAACGTTGAATAGACGAAAACGTTAGGTCATCTCTCATTTTATTTTCCAAGTGTTTATTACACACACAGACACACACACACACACACACACACACACACA
>NC_134784.1:5407857-5420357 GCF_046742065.1 Oratosquilla oratoria
TTTTGTTATCGGTCCTCTTTTTCTTGATCTTGGTCTTCACATTCTCATATTTTGTAAATGATTGTAGACAGCAAATTTTCATAGGGGATGGAACACATCAGAGATGAAAAAAAAATCTCTCTCAAAATAAACTGGGAAAATATTTATGGGTTTAACCACTTCAGTATTGGTCATATTCTCACGCGCAGCATCGGCTGCCATATGTACAATGCATCACACTACTTGCATTATAACATATAAAGTCATTGCTGTATTACTCGTTCTCTTTTACTCTGAGTAATAATATATAAATATATATATATATATATATATATATATATATATATATATATATATATCTATACATATATATATACATACATACATATATATATATATATATATATATATATATATATATATATATATGAAATTTACATCAAGACGCGACGTTGGCATCCTCGTGTACCCTCTCACGCCTCGTGACGCCTGCGTAGGCGTCATTATACAGAAGTAGTTAAACTACCAGGTGGTAGTTCAATGAGGTAACTACCTGTAGTACAGACCAACATTTTCCACCCCTACAATGCGGTTACGTCTCTTTCCCCCTCCTTAGAACATAAAGACATCACTTCTTCCTTAAATTCTCTCCCTTTCCTATTCGAAAAACATTAACACTATTTTCCTTGCTGCAAATTAGGAAGCGTGCAAGTCTCGCACTCGCTTAGTTGTAGGTTCGAATCCCGCACTTCTCTCCAACTCCCAGCAGGTTATTACCCAATTCAAATGTTCAAGCGCATAGGACAGAGCCGCAAATAAGCGCCTCTTGGCGTAAGTTCTTCACCCTCTTCTTCCCCACAACTTTTTATATCTTCCTGCCTCACACACAGACTTCCTTTCTCTTTTCCTCAAATTAATATTTTCTTTACTGTAAGAAGAGTGTTTGTTTTCAGTATATACAAGGATTATCGAAAACCTAAGGCTTTAGAATCACCACGAGGCTGTTCCGTAATTCGCTCTAAAGCAATATCTCCAACTTCTCCATTCTCCACCAATAAGGCCCAGACACTCTTGTCATACTTTTACGCCAACAGTCATCTTTTGGAACAGCTTCCCGAAAGAAAAAAGACAAAATGCAAAGAAAAACAGAAAAGGTCAATTATACGAGAGAGAGTAAAGAAAAGGGAGAGGAAAAAGAAAAAGAACAATAAAAATAATTGAAAAAAGGAAAGCAAACAAGGAAGAAAGAAAGAAGGAAAGAAGGGTAGAAAGGAAGAAGGAAATAAAGAAAGAAGGAAAGAAAAAAGGAAAAAAGGAAAGAAAGAAGGAGAGGAAAAAGAAAAGGAAGGATACAAAAAAGAAAAATGGGAAAACTAGCAAGGAAGAAAGAAAAGAGGAAAGAAAGAAAAAGAAAGAAGGAAAGAAGGAAAGGAGGAAAGAAGGAGGGAAAGAAAGAAGGAAAGGAGGAAAGAAGGAGGGAAAGAAAGAAAGGAAAGAAAAGATAGAAAGAAAGAAAGAAAAGAAACACAAAGGAAAGAAAGGATAGAAAAATAGAAAGAACGAAAGAAAAAGAAAGACAAAAAAGAAAAAGAAATAAAGAAAAGAGAAAGGAAAGAAAAAAGAAAAAGAAAGAAGAAAAAAGAAAGAAAGAAATAAAGAAAAAGAAAGAAAGAAAAAATCGCCTCACGCCTTCGACATCCCTCACTTCCTCCCTCGGCATTTTCCTCCCTCCACAAACAATTCTGTCCCTCCACAAACACCTCCATTCCCTCGGAAGAGCCTCTATCATCAATACCTCCACATCTCCACAAATACCTCCACTCAAAAAACATCACCATCCCTCCAACAATTCTGCACCTTTTTTAATACCTGGTCCTCCATACTCCATTCCACTTGAAGCTTCTTTCGTCCCTTTCCACTTGTCTTCTTTACCTCCATCTCCTGGTCGTTGCTCCTCCCATTCTCTTTCATTCTTTCTTCATTTCTTCTATTTTTTTTTTTTTTTTTTTTTTTTTTTGTCTTCCCAGTTCCCGCACGTCTAACGTCAGAGTTACTTGTGGACTTTCACGGATTAAGTTTTATAATGATTCCATTTGATTAATTTTGTGTCGTGCCTTTTATAACGCCTCTTTAGACACCAGTGTCATCATATCTCGTGTATTAACTCCTTGTGTGTTCTTGAAACGAGACATAAGTGCGTCATTTTGTTTGTCCCCTTCATTTAATTTCTCATACGTTTCTCCTCCCTCTTCCTCCTTCTTCTTCACAGTCTCCTCCTTCTTCCTCCTTCTCCTTCACAGTCTCCTCCATCTCTTCTCCTTCCCCATTCCTCTCTCTTACCCGTTCTCTCTCCTCCTCACTGAGCACAAACACAGACAGCAATTAACCTTGTTTGGAACTTTGCGAAACACCTTACACCATCTCTCCCTCTTTCGCGGCTACATCATCATAGCCATCCTTCCTTCCCCAAAAGTAATTTCATGGTTCCTTCCCTTGCCTTTCCCCTCCCCAATACACAGCACAATACGCCACAACACAACACAAATAGCACTTGGCTTTCCGTTGTCGTTTGCGAAGACGCCCCTCACTAACATCCTTAGCCTGACCCTCCCTCTCACTCTACCCCCCTCCCCCCACCCCGACCTCTACCCACTCTCCCACCTTCATCCACTTCCAGTCTGACCCTGCGTTTCCTCAAATCTTCTTTCCCCAAAGGAGTTAGACCGGACCTTGTCCAGAGGCGCCCACTCACTTACTCAATGATTTCTGGTTTTCTGGTCTCACCTTCTGACGTGCTGACGGGGCACGAGGGAGTGAGTGGAGGAAGAGGAGGGAGGAGGAAAAAGAAGAGGGTAAGCAAAGAGACTGAAAAGAAGGGGATGGGGGGGGAGGAGTAGTAGGAGGAGGAGGAGGAGGAGGAGGAGGAGGAGGAGGAGGAGGAGGAGGAGGAAGAGGAGGAGGAGGAGGAGGAGGAAGAGGAGGAGGAGGAGGAGGACCAGGACGAGGACGAAGACGAGGACAAGAACTACGACAAGGATGAGGATAAGAACGAGGACAAGGATTAGGACAAAGACGAAGAGGAAGAGGCCAAGGACAGGGACGAGGACGAAGACGAGGACAAGGACGAAGACAAGGACTTGGAAAAGGACAAAGAGGAAGAGGACAAGGACAAGAACGAGGACAAGGACGAAGAAGATGACGATGACAAGGATGATGACACGAATGAGGACAAGGAGGAGGACAAGAACGAGGACAAATACGAGGAAGAAGACAGATAACGTCCACTCATCGTATCCATAGGGGCGAAAGAAAGTTATGATGTGAAAGTTATGATGTGAAAGCAAGCGAACTATATTTTTTCCTTCAGATATCCTACGATCACAGATCAAAGAAATTAACATAAGTCCTGCATGGTATACAACGATTGCTATGATATCACCAAGACTTTTCTTAAGAAGAATAAATCATTGCATACACGCCCATACATATACATACCAATAGGCCTGTCCCTCCTTTTAAGGGGGTGGCCATATGTCTTGTTACCCTCACTGTCCTCATATATGGCTATTGATGTTGTCACGACTGGCCGGGTGATGTATGTAAACTGCTCGTTCAACTTATTATGTACCATAACTCCTGGCTACCATATCACGTATATAATGTGAATATTTATTGTCACCACAACTAATATCACAGTCAGAAAAAAGAAAGAGCTGAGAACGGGAGTCTATATATTTCGACTGCTAACTGCAATCCTCTTCAGTAGTACTACTGAAGAGGATAGCAGTTAGCAATCGAAATCTATAGACACGCTTATTCGGCTCTTTCTTTTTTTTTCAACTGTGGGGTTAGTTGTGATTTACAAATGTGTTACTAAATATCTCATGAGTGATTTGTTGTTATGTTTACTGATTAAGAATTTCAGGATCTGGTGACGGATTAAGAATTGGTTTCCGTCCAGGTGACGGCGACCATCTTGGAAACTTTGGACGTCAGATCAAAACCGAATCTAGACCATGATCGAAACGTTTCAAGAATGAACCAGACATGCGAAACTGGCTTAAAAATAAAACGTATATCTTGACCACATGGTTGATTTCAATCCATCAATCACTCAATCCAATAATAGCTTCACCGAGTTTCTCCAAGAGGAGCCTACTGCAGCGATGCCCCGCCCCATCTCCCCGGATTTTTTTTTTTTTTTTTTTTTTTTTTTTTAATGCTGTCCGTATTGTGTGAATATCGGGTTATTTTATATCAGCGGCTAATAGGAAGGGTGGAAGCAATGGCTATGCGGAGTCCGTGCGAAATAGTCGAGGTTGACAGAGTGAGATATCTTTCGCCATCGGATATAAAACGTGGCGATGGTGATAACGACCAAGATAGTCGCTCGGGAATGGAGGAGGGGCGACGTACAGGGAACCCCCCCCCCTCCGCCCTCTCTCTCTCTCTCTCTCTCTCTCTCTCTCTCTCTCTCTCTCTCTCTCTCTCTCTCTCTCTCTCTCTCTCTCTCTCTCTCTCTCTCTCTCTCTCTCTCTCTCTCTCTCTCTCTCTCTCTCTCTCTCTCTCTCTCTCTCTCTCTCTCTCTCTCTCTCTCTCTCTCTCTCTCTCTCTCTCTCTCTCTCTTTTAGGCCAACGAGTGGGGTGAGAAGAGGGAAAGAGGCACGATTATCAAGCAAACGTGCTACATAAACACGCACTCACTAACATCTCATTCACTCGTGCGCGCGCACACACACACACACACACACACACACACACACACACACACACACACACACACACACACACACACACACACACACACACACACACACACACACACACACACACACACACGCACACACAAGCTTATGGGCATACACATGCAAATACAGTGTGTGTTCATAAATGCGTGCGTGTGAACGCATGCGTGGCTATGTGCACATATGTGCGCACGTGAGAGGGAAAGATCGCGCACATGTGCACCCCATAGAGACACCCCAATTACACGGGTCAATCCGCTCTGGAGTAATTACAAGAGTTAAAACATTTAATACAAGTTTACCACGGCATTGCACAGCATTACGCAGCACATAATGGAAGCTCATTTGCATTTAACCCCTTCGTTCTGTTGAGGGTACCACGGGGATGAATAAAATCGCCTGGCGATAGAAGGAGTAATAGGAAAAGTGCCACCTGGCACGGAAGGGGGTGATTAAGCGCTAATGCAATGCCGCAGTGCCACCGGGTCTTGACTAAGAGGCTTATCAACAGGTATTATGCAGAGCACCCTTCAATTTCCCGGATGACATAGCCTTATATATATATATATTATATATATATATATATATATTTATATATATATATATATATATATATGTGTGTGTGTGTGTGTGTGTGTGTGTGTGTGTGTGTGTGTGTGTGTGTGTGTGTGTGTGTGTGTGCGTGTGTGTGTATGTGTGTGTATACTTGTACATATATATATATATATATATGTATATATACACATATATATGTATATGTATATATATATATATATATATGTGTGTGTGTGTGTGTGTGTGTGTGTGTGTGTGTGTGTGTGTGTGTGTGTGTGTGTGTGTGCGTGCGTGTGTGTGTGTGTGTGTGCGTGTATAAATATGCATGTACATATTTCATATGACATAAATATAGCTGTTTATGTCACGAGTATTCCATCATCATCTAAATCCATTGAGACGGTGTAAAGTCACTAATCCAGCTCATGGTCTCTTCCAGTTCAATGGAAGAATCTCTTCATCTTATCTTTAATACTGACTTGTTTCTCTGGCTGCCGTCAGGCGATTTTATTCAACCGATGGGACCACCATCCCAACTACTGCTGTTACACTTTATCTGACTAGCCGAACGATTTTATTCAATATAACGAAAGTGGTACATCCTTCGCGAAAGGGATCTTTGCTCTGACATATACCAGACGATTTTATTAAACCGAGGGGGGGAGGGGAAGGGGACGAGGGAGGGGGGGAGGGGGAAGAGGGAAGGGGAGGGGGGAGGGGAAGGGGGAGGGGGAGGTGAGGGAGGGAGGGGCTAAAAGAGGACTTCGATCGGTAAGGGGGACAAACGAGATCTGAGGTGAGATCAAAGCCCAAAGTTAAAAAAAAAAAAAAAAAAAAATCTTCGGAATGACTGGATCGACTTACAGATGGGTTAGAAATGTTTGGATTAGTCGATGATGCATGTAACTCGTGAGTTTTATTTCTAATTTAATTTGTTTATTAATCTACTTATCAAGAAGTAATTTTAACATTGACGGTAGGGTTAAGGAGGTAATACCCATTTTCAAATGATCGTCTACTTATTGACATTTTCCTCTTCGTTAAGGTTTATTATACATGAAATTTGATTAAAATTGTGCATTCCCATTGAGCGAGATAGTTTTGTCCTAAATCTCTTCCTCAGTAAACGAAACCGCCCGGTAGAACAAAAATCTAAAAGAATCACCGTAGCTAACGCTTGAATCGATTGTCAAGTCCTTCATCAGATCTCTTGTCAGCTAGGAAACAGACTGCGCGACGAAATAGGGAGATAGAGGGTTGTCACATGGAATTGTATCCTGTCCTGCTTATGTGTAATATTGATAGCGTCAAGGTATATCAACCTGATCCCGTCATGCAGAAAACGACTTACGTCAACGGGGCATAGAGACTGTTTTCACCTGCAACTGAGTGGGGTGGGGTTCCGCCCAACGCGTGTACCGAACGGACGCGTTTCAATTCGAGATAATTTAGTCTATTTACACAAAATCTCACCATGAGTGAAGGGTGCTGCATTCCCACCCCGTGTTCCAATACAACGGGCAATTACTGCACGACAGCCTTCGCGGGAAATCCGACTTCTAGATTAATGACACGGAAATGAAAATATTCACGAAACTTTTATCGGGCAACAACAGAAAACAGTTTGGCGGGAACGGCAGCTGGGTGCAGGGCGGGTGATGCACGATGACAGGCGATATGTCATCCGTGCCGACCATTCCCTCTCCAACTGCTGCCTTTATTAACTTTTCTTTTCCTATTAGCCAAACTCCGCTTCGACCGAAAGCGAACTTTATTTTGCTGACATGTGAAGCTCTGGAGTGCTTCGCGTTACGTTTGTAATAGGGAAAGCGAACTACATTGGAGAAAAAGGAAAGGGTAAAAGGAGAAGGAAGCGGACGAGGAAAAGAGGTTAAGCAGTTGCAGCCGTTGACTCGAAAGATATCCCCACCTTTCATTACTCTTTCAATTTCTTTATATCTCTCCTTTCCTGATATCGAGGCAGATGAATAGAGAAATTCAATATCACCCTGGAGACGGCCTGGAATGTTCTGCAGGTCTAAAAAGTCGTAAGGTAAGAATTTAATGAATTCCGTATGATCCTGCGGTCATTTTCAGTACTACGAGTCTCATATCTTGTGATGAGATCTGGACGACTCGGGAACGCTTCCTCACGGTTTCAGCAACGCGCACACTCGACTGTGGTTAGATTAAAACTAACGTTATCTTACAAAATATCAGATTTCCAAATCTAATGATAACGAGTAAATTCGGTGGTTCATTTTGCAAAATAGATTAATCGCGAAGATTATTCTCGAAACAAAATTTCAAACATAACATTTGACACACATTTCTCAGAGAATGAAAATTTGATAATTATGTACTACTTATGAACATTAAGAACTGAACATTACATTTGTTTTATTTATGTTCATCTGGAAACTTACATTGAGATTTTCTTTGATGAGATCACTGAGTAAATCTTTGTTGTTTCTGAAATATAAATGTCATCCACAAATCTCAAATCATTAAGATACTTCTCAATAGTCTTCAGCCCTTCCTTTAAGAGCTCAACTTTCAAAACTGAGTGAAATTGAATTGTCTTACGCTTCATTATGTATCCTTATTTTCATTTATTTTTATAAAGTAGAATCGTAGCTGTATCTGTAGAGTAAATGTTCTGTAGACCTATAAGTCCGTTAGCACCCTGTTTGCGTACCGAGTTTCATATTGCTATTTGTTCTAACTAGTCAAAGCCCTTGTAGTCATCTACAAAAGCTAAGCACAAAGGTTTATTGTGTTCTGTTGTCTTGTTAAGTTAATTCATTGTCTGCCGATGGACTACAATGGAGTACGAGTTGTTAAAGCTTACTTAATTCTCTTGGCTGGTATCATCTAAACGTTGTTCTGTCCGTTTGTATTAACCTTTGAAAATATTTTATGGGCGTTTCATACATCAACTGATCGATAATTACGTATGTATACAAGTCATAAGTTGACCCGGCTTTATGGAATCTCTCGTCCTCCCTGTTTTCGCATGCAGCGATAAGAGGAAGGGTCACCATGTAAATAAAGTAGAGAGGAAGGGATGTGGATATGCTGTGCCTTGCTGCATTTCTTCTGACCCAAGAAGTGGGTGGGAGACAGGAATGGTCATTCACCAACAAGGAGCTAAGAAGGGATAGATGGGATTGGGTGCATGTCTTGCCTGGCGACCTCACTTATAAAAGGGGAAGAGATCTTTTGGTATGTAAACAGAATTAAGTGAATCACTTCCATATCGACGGATTTTTGAGTTATGGTTAATCGGGGGAACGTCGGGGTTTTACTCAACTAAGTGATTCCTTTTCAGTAGCAAGTGAATCAACGGCCTTTGACAGTCCACGGGAGAGGAAGCCTTCAGTTTCGTTAACAGCGTTAGCAACAGGCAGAGGATTTTAGTCGCCCGAGCGCGGTTCGATGAATAAAGTCACCGGACAAATGGTTGGGCCTTATCGACAACAAACAACGAGTTACCTTCAGCAAGGAACCGCAATATCCATTCACCTCGAAGGGCGAGGAATGGGCGGCACCCAAGTGCCACGCCCCAGAGATCTCGCTTCCGATTGGTTCTTTCCGCCCACGCCCCAAACGATATGACCTCTGATTGGTCCCTTCCGCTCGAACTGCAAAATCCCTTTGAAAACAAACCGTCAGATTAATAAACGATAGAACGAGAGACACAGAAGAAGAGAAAAAGAGAGAGGGAAAGTGTGAGAGAAATAAAAGCAGAGAATTGAGTATTTCATCCCGTGTACCCAGCGCTTCCATCTTTGGGGATCATAGCACACTGAACAGATGAGGTCATAGAGGTGGTAAGAAAGATTCAAGGTGACAGAAGTAAGGGATAACATTTCCTTATGAGTGCTGATTAGTTTCCATTTAAGAGGGGAAGGAGATGGAGCGATAGACAACGAGAACAAGAGTGAGAACAAAACGGGAGAGGAGTGGAGGGGGAGATAGCGAAAGATGGAGGGAATTACGAAAGAGAGGGAAAAGGATAGAGAAGAAGAGCAAAAGGCAGAGAGAGAGAGAGAGAATTTTTCCCTTTTCGCTCACAATCTAATTCGCAGAGCCTCCAGTGGCAGCTGCCAAATCACTCTCCAAACCGCCGACGGGCCAAATTCCTCTCCCCCCTCTCCCTCCCTCCCCCCCATTCTCCCTCCCCGTTTCCGAATACGACCCAAATCGCTTAATGGTGTTAACTAAATGGTGGCAGCCGCAACATGGGCTCCTTGCTTAGGTTTCCGTTTATTTCATCACCGAACAATTCTATTCAGTTGTACGTTCCCTCTTATGTCCGAGGTAACACAGTGCTTCAAGTTCTGACTGGCACCCTCACCCCCACACTCGGAACCAAAAGGGTTCTCCCATTCAACACGGTAACGTTCTTTGTTGTTGTTTTTTTCGGTTCAGTACGGGCGATTTCATTATGATAAAGAAATAGAATTTGACCTTTAGGAGGTCTCTTTCATTATCGTATATAACCGTATTTAAGAGCTTAATGGTATTATCTCCTTTATATATTTGGCTCTAACTAACGCCAAGGGGGCACCCAATGCATCGACCCCTCCCGCAGGTGACTAAAATCGTGCGGCACCGCGTGGCCTAGTCTACGAATACACAAGACTTAAACGTTAAGACCCTAATGTACACAGACGTTTCAGAAGTCTCGCACGGAAAACAAACGCTTGTCAGTTCCATCATCGAACTTAAACGTGATCCTCTGGCCGGAACCTTTTGGGATTGGGGCCCCCAGCGCTAACAACTCGTCTCGTTTTAATTACTGGTTGACATCACATGACGTCACATTAATTAGGCGGGAGGGGACGGGTGGAGAAGAAGGAAGAGGAAGTGGAGGGTGGGGATGAGGATGTGGAGGAGAATAAGGAGGAGGATGTGGAGAATCATAAGGAGGAGGATGTGGAGGAAAATAAGAATGATGTGGAGAATCATAAGGAGGAGAATAAGGATGAGGATGTGGAGGAGAATAAGGAGGAGGATGTGGAGAATCATAAGGAGGAGAATAAGGATGAGGATGTGGAGGAGAATAAGGAGGAGAATCATAAGGAGAAGAATAATGAGGAGGATAAGGAGGAGTATATAAAGGAAGATGCGGAGGAGAATAAGAAGGAGGACAAGGAGGAAGATGTGGAGGAGAATAAGGAGGATGTGGAGGAGAATAAGAAGGAGGATAAGGAGGGAGATGTGGAGGAGAATAAGGAGGAGAATGTGGAGGAGTAGGAGGATATAGAGTAGTATTTTAGGGAAGGGGTCGGGGTGGGCACCTCTAAGAGACGAGTGAAGGCTTTTCCACTGATTGAACCCTCTTGACTTGTTTACGTGTTTTGATAAAAAAAAAAAAAAAAAAACACCGGACTAGATTCATTCATCTCAAAACGGGCGGGAAACTTTTTCGTGTTTCGTCATGATTAAGGACAGAGAAGCCCTTTTACCTGAGGGAATCAGTTGTTGACACCGACTTGTTATAACATGGAAAATGCAGCTTTTCTTAAATAGATATATAAACAAATAAGTAAATAAATAAATAAAAATAATAGATAAGTAAATTAAATGAATAAATAATTAAATAAATTAATTAATGAATAAATGAAAAATCAAATAATAAACGAAATAGTCGAACAAATGAACTAATAAATAAATGCATAAAGAATAAATACAAATTGAAAATAACACATAAAAAGAATATATGAAAAAAATAAGCAAAGGAAAATAGAAATGGATCAGTTAAATTAAAAAGAATAAAAACAACTCAAGCAGAAACACAACCTCCATGCTAAGTCATGCCCCTACGGACCAGAGGCACAAGGCACTCCTTTTTATGACTGGAGACAACTCCCCAACTCCCAGAAGAATAAGGATCACTCCCAGCTTTGACTCCTCTCTGCTCCAACTCCTTCAACTCCCCATCTACCGCCTCTGTGACGCCGCCGTCTCTTTAGGCGCGACGGGATAGAGGCGCTGGTTACATGCGGCGAAATACAGTAATAGCTCCATCACGCTCTCTCTCTCTCTCTCTCTCTCTCTCTCTCTCTCTCTCTCTCTCTCTCTCTCTCTCTCTCTCTCTCTCTCTCTCTCCCTCTCTCTCTCTTGTTCTTTTCACTCTCCCTCCCTCCTTCGCTTCATCCTTCTTCTCCCCGTTTCTCTCCCTCACTCCCTATCTCCTTCTTTCCTTCCCTCCGTCCTTCTCTTCCCTCCTCCTTCCTTGATTCCCTCCCTCCCACTTTCCTTTCCTCCCTCTTTCCTTCCCTCCCTCCTTCACTTCCTCCCACCTTCCCTGTTTTCTTCACTCACACCCTCCTTCCCTCCCTCTTTCCTTCCCTCCCTCCCTCTTTCACCTGCTTCCCTTGATTCCACCCTCCTTCCCTACTTCCTACTTTCCTTCCCTCTCTCCCACTTTCCTTCCCTCTCTCCCACTTTCCTTCCCTCCCTCTTTCCTTTCCTCCCTCCTTCACTCCCTCCCTCCTTCACTGCTTCCCTCCACCCTCCTTCCCTCTCTCAATCTCTCCCTCTCCCTCTCTCTTTTTCACTCTCTCTCCATCTTTGCCCGGGGTGTTCACACACAGACACGAGCGGCCACAAACAAGACCAGCCGTTGGGAATCGATCCTGTGCCCTTTCAGCCACACGGCGCACCAAAGGAAATAAATAAACATAGGTGATATATGTCATCAAAGCGATGGACATTCATACCCTATAGATTCCAAAACACACACACACACACACACACACACACACACACACACACACACACACACACACACACACACACACACACACACACACACACACACAAACACACACACGACTCGATGGCGCGGAAATAAAGTTCCCGACCACCACTACGGCGGTCCGGATTCGAATTCCGTCCAGGGCTAAATTAATTTCAGTACAGCTGCGCTGCGAGTCGTTACTCCAACTCTCGTGGACGGGGAGTTGGGTGTGTGCGTGAAGGTCACATCATTACCCATAGATCGGTCATATATGAGCTCTGAGCTCTCTTTCGGGAGGGAAATAGCTGTCGATGACGAGTCTAACACGTGATCCAAGACCGTGGTGAACACACACACACACACACACACACACACACACACACACACACACACACACACACACACACATATATATACACACACGCACACACACACACACATACACAATCACAACCCTCCCCAAGATAGTT
>NC_134784.1:5445357-5447857 GCF_046742065.1 Oratosquilla oratoria
CCTTTCTTCATCATCTTGCTTCTCCTCCTCCTCCTCCTTCTTCTTCTTATCCCCCTCCTCAACCTCCTCCTTCACATTCTTCTTATTATCTTCCTCCTCCCCCTCCACCTCCTTCTTCTTATCCTCCTCCTCAACCTCCTCCTTCCCCTTCTCATCTTCCTCCTCCTCTTCTTTCCCCTTCTTCTTATCCCCCTCCTCAACCTCCTCCTTTACATTCTTCTTCTTACCTTCCTCCTCCTCCTCCTCCTCTTCCCTCTCCAGCTTCCTTCCTTAATCTGCCCCCATCCACCCCTCCGCCCTCCACTTCCACTCTACACAATTGACGTCAGCACACAACCAAGGAGGTGCTACAGCTTCCGATCGGGTCCGACAGGTGGGGGTGGCACGAAAAAGGGAGGAGAGGGGGAGGAAGTGGGGGGAAGTGGGGGGAGGGGAGGGGGCACGAGGGGGAAGGGATAGGAGTAGGGCAGGGAAAGGGAGAGGGGAAGGGGAGGTGAAGGGAAAGTATGGGAGAGAAGAGAAGATAGGAGGGGTGGAGAGGGGCAGGACGGTGAAAGGGGGAAGGAGGGAAAGGGGAGGGAAGGAAAAGGGGGAGGGAAGGAAAGGGAAGGGAAGGAAAGGGGGAGGGAGGGAAAGGGGGAGGGGAGGAAAAGGGGGAGGGAAGGAAAGGGAAGGGAAGGAAAGGGGAAGGAAAGGAAAGAAGAAGGGAAGGAAAGGGAAGTTGGTGAGAAGGAAGGGGAGAGGAGAGGAGAGGATAGGAGGGGAGGAGAGGGGGGATATAGGAGAGAGATGGGGAGGTGGGTAGAAAGGACGGTGAAAGAAGGATGGGGGGGGGTTGTTGGGGTGAAGAATGTGGATGATGAGGCGTGAGGGAGGAGGATGGCGAAATACGGGGAGGAAGTGGAGAGACGGAGTGGACTGTGGAGGAGATGGAAGAGATGTGGAGGGAGATGGAGGAGGATGCGGAGGACGTAGGAATGGGGAGATGGAAAGGTTTCCCATGTAAAGAAGGAACAACAATAGGGGAGGTGGGGGAGGGGGGAAGTGGGGGGAAGGGAGACGAGGGAAGGGGGGAAAGGGGAAAGGAAGAGGGAGAGGGGGAAAGAGAGGGGGAAAGAGAGGGGGAAAGGGATGGGGGAAAGGGATGGGGGAAAGGGAGAGGGGAAAAGGGAGAGGGGAAAGTGAGAGGGGAAAGGGAGAGGGGGAAAAGGAGGGAAAGGGGGTGTGGAAAGGGGAGGAGGGAAAGGGAGAGGGGGATAGGGGAGAGGAGGAAAAGGAGACGGGGGAGGGGGAGGGGAAAAGGGACAGGGGGAAAGATAGAGGGGGAAAGGGAGAGGAAGAAGAGGGGAAAGGGAGGGGGAAAGGGGGAGTGGGAAAGACGGGGAAAGGGAGAGGGAGGAAGGGAGAGGGAGAAAGGGAGGGGGAGGGAGTGGGAAAGGGGGAGTGGGAAAAGGAGAGGGGGAAGGGGGTGGGAAAAGGAGAGGGGGAAGGGGGAAAGTGAGGAGTGGGAAAAGGATGGGGGAAAGGGGAGGGGGATGGGAGATGGGGAAAGAGAGAGAGGGAAAGGAGGGAGAAAAGGGGGAAGGTGAAGGTGGGAAGGGAGATGAGAATATGGAATGGCGTAACACAATAAAGAAAGGGGAGACGCGGAAATTAAGGAATAATAAAAAAAAACACTGAAATAAAAGTCAACAATAAGTGCCTACTTGTGATTGTGTCTCTCTGTCTATGTTTGTGTCTGTCTGTCTGTCTGTCTCTGTCTGTCTGTCTGTCTGTCTGTTTGTGTCTGTCTGTCTGTCGGTCAGTCTCTCACTCTATCTGTCAGTCTGTCTCTGTGTCTGTCATTGTTTGTCTGTCTGTCTGTCTGCCTGTCTCTTCGTCTGTCACTGTGTGTCTGTCTGTGTCTGTCTGTCTGTCAATCTCTCACTCTATCTATCAGTCTGTCTCTGTGTCTGTCACTGTTTGTCTGTCTGTCTGTCTCTTCGTCTGTCACTGTCTGTCTGCCTCCTTATCTGTCTGTCTGTCCCCTGTCCATTACCTCATTTCCCCTAGAGTGGATTTTCCTCCAACTATTAACACTTCACGGACTCTTGCCTTCAGGAATGTCCCCTCCCTCCACATCACATATCCTCTTTCCCTTACTCCTCTTCCTCTATTACCCTTTACTATCGTCCCCCTCCCCTTCCTCTTTTTCATTAAGCACCACCACCCACTCCTCCTCTTCCTCCTCCTCCTCCTCCTCCTCTTCTTCCTCTATTACCCTTTACTATCGTCCCCCTCCCCTTCCTCTTTTTCATTAAGCACCACCACCCACTCCTCCTCTTCCTCCTCCTCCTCCTCTTCTTCCTCCTCCTTCTCGTCTTCCTTCTTCTCCCTTTCCTCCTCTTCTTCTTCCTCCTCCTTCTCGTCTTCCTTCTTCTCCCCTTCCTCTTCTGTTACCCTTCACTGTCGTCCCCCTGCCAATCCTCTTCTTCATAAAGCGCCACCCCTCCTCTTACTC
>NC_134784.1:5460357-5467857 GCF_046742065.1 Oratosquilla oratoria
CCAAACCCCCGTCTATCTACTTCCACCTCCAACCCCCCATCCACCTCCACCTCCAAACCCCCATCCATCAACCTCCACCTCCAAACCCCCCGTCCGTCCACCTCAACTTTCAAACCTCCATCCACCTCCACCTCCAAAATCCCCATCCACCTCTACCTCCACCCTCCTCTCTCTCTCTCTCTCTCTCTCTCTCTCTCTCTCTCTCTCTCTCTCTCTCTCTCTCTCTCTCTCTCTCTCTTTCTCTCTCCCACCAGGCCACTTCCCAGGTTAAAACGTGACTTCAACTCAGCAACATAACAAAACCCAGCTCCCATTCGGAACAGCCAAGAAAAATAGCATGCAATTAACCTAACTTGGATGTATTTATATAATGACATAAAACACATCCTCGAACGAATACAAAAAAAAAGAACGAATTGATGCATATTATATGATTAGAATTTGATATGCAAAAAGAGTACCGAAGTGGGTAATTGATAGTTTTCCGCCCAGGGCCGATTCCTGAACGTTTCGAAAAGGTGTAAATGGAAACGAGGACTGACTGGTTCCCCTCCCTTGCATCCCAACAGGGTACAACGTGATCACAATCGTCCGTACGCGTCTAGGCGCATAATTACAACCAGGGAGAAACAGAGGGGGCACAGGGGAGATGGGGGAGAGGAGAGGGGGAGAGAGGGGAGGAGGGAGAGAGAGAGAGAGAGAGAGAGAGAGAGAGAGAGAGAGAGAGAGAGAGAGAGAGAGAGAGAGAGAGAGAGAGAGAGAGAGAGAGAGAGAGAGAGAGAGAGCAGAGACAGAGAGAGAGAGAGAGAGAGAGAGAGAGAGAGAGAGAAGAGAGAGAGAGAGAGAGAAAAGAGAGAACACAGAGAGAGAGAGAGAGAGAGAGAGAGAGACAGATAGATATAGATAGATAGGGAGAGAGAGAGAGAGAGAGAGAGAGAGAGAGAGAGAGAGAGAGAGAGAGAGAGAGAGGTGTTGTAGGAAGGGGATAAAAGAAAAAAGGAAAGAAAAATAGTGATAGAGGGAAGGGCGAAAAGGGAGAGACAAAAGTGAGGAGGAGGATATTGATAAAGGAGGTACACGCATGCATTTACTTCCTGGTCCACACACTAGAAACCCGTCGTGCATCCGGTAGAATAAAATATTCATTCCGTATCGATCTGGCTTCGAGAGAGAGAGAGAAAGAGAGAGAGAGAGAGAGAGAGAGAGAGAGAGAGAGAGAGAGAGAGAGAGAGAGAGAGAGAGAGAGAGAGAGAGAGAGAGAGAGAAGCCACCTCGTCGTTTATGACAAAATACATCATGAGGAGGTATGCGCTGGTATGTGGCTGAGCCATAGGGAGAGCGTCATAATATCACGTCATACGTGACGGTGCGTAGCGTTCGCTTCCCTACTTGTCCAATGATGACGTGGCACGGTGGTGACGTGACAATTCTGACGTGACAGGGTCCGTGTCATCACGTGATTTGTCACGTGGTGACAGAAGAATGTCGACATGTCATTATCGATGGAAGGAGTAAGTTCGTCCCCACACAGTTACTAGTTATGTAGTGACGTGATACTTTCTTTTTACGGTGTACATTTGTCACAACCGATGGCGTGGTGTTCTTGACGTCATACGTACGTGGTATTACGTGAAACCGAATTGACTCAACTCACCATCCTACGCCAACGCAGTGGGAAGTGAGGGAGGGGGAGGGAGAAATAGAGAGAGGGAGAGGGGGAGAAAGGAGGGATGGAGAGAGAGAGAGAGAGAGAGAGAGAGAGAGAGAGAGAGAGAGAGAGAGAGAGAGAGAGAGAGAGAGAGAGAGAGAGAGAGAGAGAGAGAGAGAGTGAAAGAGAGCGAGATATCGAAAGAAATCAAGAGCGCGTGGCTGAAAAAGAATCCCCGAATTCAGCACTGCACTACTTTGCATAAAGAACTCGGTTCGATATTTGAGAATAAATAATTTGGTTCTACGACTGTCGTCTCCTCCTCCTCCTCCTCCTCCTCCTCCTCCTCCTCCACGCTCTGCACCCGAGCCCTCTCAAGGAAAAAGGAAGATCCGTGAGGGGCACCCCTGCTGCCTCCGCAGAGAAAGAGCTCATCAGACTTATGTTGCAGACATTGAGTAACGTCGACATAAGATATGGATCTTGGTATCACAGACAAGGACGCTCCTGTCGTTCGACCTAGTGGTTGTTGCGACACGTCAGGATGGCTTTCTTGCATACTTGGGAGACAAGAAATCCCACCACTACCACGCCTCCCACACGTCTCACACCTCCTCCCACATGTCTCACGCTCCCTCCCACACGTCTCACACCCCCTCCCACACATCTCATACCCTCTTCCACACATCTCATACCCCCTCTCACACGTCTCACACCACCTCCCACACGTCACACACACCCTCCCATACGTCTCACACCCCCTCCCACACATTTCATACCCCCTCCCACACGTCTCACATCTTCTCTCACACGTCACACACACCCTCCCATACGTCTCACACACCCTCCCACACGTCTCATACACCCTCCCACACGTCACACACACCCTCCCACACGTCACACACACCCTCCCACACATCTCATATCCCCTCTCATACGTCTCACACTTCCTCCCACACGTCACCCCCCCTTCCATACGTCTCACACCCCCTCCCACACGTCTCACACCTCCTCCCACACGTCTCATACCCCCTCCCAGACGTCTCACACCTCCTCCCACACGTCACCACACACTCCCTCCCACACGTCTTACACTCCCTCCAACACGTCTTACACTCCCTCCCACACGTCACACACCCTCCCACACGTCTCACACTCCCTCCCACACGTCTCACATTCCCTCCCACACGTCTCACACCCCCTCCCACACGTCTCACACCCCCTCCCACACGTCTCACACCCCCTCCCACACGTCTCACACCCCCTCCCACACGTCTCACAATCCCTCCCACATGTCTCACACCACCTCCCACATGTCTCAATCCACCTCCCACACGTCTCACACCCCCTCCCACACGTCTCACACACCCTCCTACACGTCTCATACCCCCTCCCACACGTCTCACACCCCCTCCCACACGTCTCACACCACCTCCCACACGTCTTACACCCCCTCCCACACGTCTCACACCTCCTCCCACACGTCACACACCCTCCCATACGTCTCACACCCCCTCCCACACGTCTCACACTCCCTCCCACACGTCTCGCACTTCCTCCCACACGTCACACACACCCTTCCACACGTCACACACACCCTTCCACACGTCACACACACCCTTCCACACGTCACACACACCCTCCCACACGTCTCCCACCCTCTCCCACACGTCTCACAACCCCTCCCAGAGCTCCTCCCACGCTGCATTACACTTAGCTCTCTGTAACGATTCACTTTTTTTTTCAGCCTGGTTGTCGCCCGCCACTTTTGTTATGCTAAAACTTATGCTGAACATTGCTTGGAAAGTATGCTTTTTTTCATTATTTCTACATTCATGAGAAGCCGCATTTTTTTTTTCTTTTTTTATCTGGAACAGTCCTCGGACGATGGGTGTAAATAATTCTTGCACAACAAGAACAACAAGAACAACAAGAACAAGAACAAGAACAACAACAACAACAACAACAACAACAACGACAACAACAACAACAACAACAACAACAACAACAACAACAACAACAACAACAACAACAACAACAACAACAACAACAACAACAACGACAACAACAACAACATCAACAGCAACATCAACAGCAACAGCAGCAACAACAAACTACATCACAAAGTTTATTGAGGCCCAGAGTAATTGATTTCATACAGCTGTAGATCCAATATTGATCCACAAGATGTCTCGATCCAGGACAAAGCTGATCACTCAACTGCATAAAATTGGACAAAATATAATTTGGATGAAATGGGCTGGGGAAGGGGGAGGAGGGTCTCTTGCTACTTAAGCCTTTTTGTACTCCATTAAGCCTCAAAAGTATCCCACAACAGGTAGAGGGATTAACCCCCCCCCCTACCGTAATCCTACGTGATGACGTCATTTCAACCTTCCTTCTTGGTTGTAACAGAGTGATTGTATTTGTCTGTAGTATGTAGCTTGCCTAATAAAATCTCCCTCTCTCTCATACATTCATACGTATATACATACATTACATATATACATATATATGAATATATATACACATACATGCATACATACATGCCTACATTCGTACACACATCCATACAGGAAATTAATGTTTAGCGTTTGTACGCAAATGTATTCATACATGTGTGTGCACACACACACAAAACGCAACCAAACATGCAAATACAGAAATGCACACACACACACACACACACACACACACACACACACACACACACACACACACACACACACACACACACACACACACACACACACACACACACACACACACACACACACACACACACACACACACACACACACACACACACACACACACACACACACACACACACACCGTGGCGCAGTGGGCTATGGTGTGAACCATGCACATCACCAGTGTAGGTTCGAGTCCTGACCACTTACTGAACTTACCCACGAATGAATAAACACACACACACACACACACACACACACACACACACACACACACACACACACACACACACACACACACACACACACACACACACACACACACACACACACACAGAGAAAGAGACAGATAGCCACGTACACCAAAAGACACACACAAAACACGATTTTACAAGTCTGCTGTCTCAAATTTACGTTGAACAACAGTTTTCTACACACGGAGCTATCTCCAAGAAACCACGCCCATCCTACACAGGTACCAAACACACATATTCCCCAACTTAACCAGAGACGCACTGCACGATGCCCCGTGATTACCGAGCAATTGCAAAGAGCAAAACGCTCGTAATCTCCGGTAATTCACCAAACCGCTGCTTTTGATTTCGGCTTGGACCCCGGCGGCCAATCGTCGTCATCGACTACGTCATAATGACGTCATTACTTGTGTGGGAGTGCCTCTGAGAGCCTGGCACCTTGTCATTGGCTCTCCGTGATGCCAGTTCAGACATACGTGTATGTCCGCGCTCACGCACACACACACACACACACACACACACACACACACACACACACACACACACACACACACACACACACACACACACACACACAGAATGATTCTAATGGCTCTATAATTAAACATATAGGAAATGTATTACATGACAAGACACTCATGTGGTGACCGCCACTTGTCAAATGGTCCTTGTCGAGTCCCGGATAACCCCGGACGAAACCCGGACAAATAACCAACCACGGGAGAGTTCCTGAACAAACAACACCGGACGAATCCGGACAACTCCGGACGAATCCCGGGCAAACAAATCCGGAGGAGTCCCGGATAAACAGACCCGGACAAGTTCCTGGATAAACCCGGACGAATCCTGGACAAACAACTCCGGATGAGTCCCGGATAAACCCGGACGAGTCCCGCCCAAATTACACCAGACGAGTCCCAGATAACCCCGGACGAGTCCCGCACAAACAACCCCGGACGAGTTCCGGATAACCCCGGACGAGTTCCGGATAACCCCGGACGAGTTCCGGATAACCCCGGACGAGTCCCGTATAACCTTACGCTCGTCCGGGGTGACACGGAGCGAGTCCTGGATGACCCCACGCTGATCCTGGGTGACCCCGGGCACGTTCCCGATGACCTCGTTTAAGTCCCGGACGACCTTGTCCCGAGTTGCATTGAGTCCTGGATCATCGGATGAACGAGTCTTGGATGACTTGATAACATGCCCTGGATGACTGAGCCAGTCATGGATCAGTCCAAGTGATTCCTGGATGACCCTGAATGACTCCTCCATGACCCTGAATCTGAATGACCCTGGACGAGTAGTAAATGAACTGAGACCTGGATTACCCTAGGTGGGCCTAAGGTGACCCTGAGAGAGTCCTAAATGACCTTGAACGAATATGAATGACCCTGAACGAGTCTTAATGACCCTAAACGAGCCCTAAATAATTATGAACGAGGCCTGAATGAGCCTGAACGAGACGAGCCCTGAATGACCCTGAACGAGGCCTGAATGAGCCTGAACGGGACGAGACCTGAATAATCTTGAACGAGACCTGTATGACACTGAGCGAGCTCTGAATGACCCTGAACGAACCCTGAACGACCCTAAATGAGACCTAAATGACTCTGAACGAGACCTGAACGACCTTGAACGATACGAGCCCTGAATGACACTGAACGAGTCGTGAATGACCCTGAACGAGGCCTGAACGAGACCTGAATGACCCGGTCGAGTCCGGGGAATATCTTCTTTCGAGTTCCCGACCTGTGTACTGGAACACCCGGAACCCCAACAGCGGTTCTGGAGTTGATCATTGATTGCTCCGGGGAGCCCAACCGCGCGGCTTATCGTGCGGCAGAGAACAAGGCGGCCGTCCCGCCCCGTGGCCAAAACTGTCGCGGACGATGGGAAAACTGTCGAGCCCCGGGGACGAAGAATGTCAGTTTTTATGGCGAGTTACAAGCGATAAAAGATCTATTGAGGTCGAGGGTGGGGGTGGGGAGGGACGATGGAGAGAAGGGAGGGTGATGACGGAGGGGAGGGATGATGGAGGGGAGGGAGGGGGATGAAGGAGAGGGGCAATGGAGGTGGAGGGGAGGGGAGGGGAGGGGAGGAACGATGGAGGGGAGAACGATGGAGGGGAAGGGAGGGGAGGGACGTTATAGGGGAGAGGGATGAAGGGGAGGGGAGGGAAATGGAGGAGAGAGGAATGAAAGGGAGGGGGGTCGAGGGGAGGGAGATGGAGGGGAGTAGGATGGAGGGGAGGGAGATGGAAGGAAGGGGAGAGGATGGAGGAGAGGGGAGGGTAGGGGAGGGGGATGAAAAGGAGGGGGGTCGAGGGGAGGGAGATGGAAGGGAGTGGGATGGAAGGGAGGGAGATGGAGGAGAGGAGAGGGAAATGGAGGGGAGATGGAGGAGAAGGGAGGGGAATGGAGGGGAGATGGAGGAGAGGAGAGGGAGATGGAGGGGAGATGGAGGAGAGGGGAGTGGAGGGGGATGGAGGGGGAGGTAATTTACGAGTGTGTGCACATCCACGTCACGGTCAGAACTAGCACTACAAGGAAGGAGCCATGTATATGTACGTGTAGGCTACATGTGTACGTACACACACGTACACACACGCACACACACACACACACTCGGTGGTACAGTCGGTAGAGCGCTGGAATGGGAAGCAGAAATGCTCCTAGTACCCAGTTCGAATCCTGCCCAGGGCCGAAATTATTTCGGTATCGCTGTGCCTCGGGTCGTACTCTGACTCTCGTGGGCGGGGAATTGGGGGTGTGTGTGTGTGCAAGGTCATAGCATTACCCATAGATCGGACCTACGAGCTCTGAGCTCTCTTCCAGGAGGGAAATAGCTGTCGATCACGAGTCCAACACGTGATCCAAAGACCAAGTGAATACACACACACACA
>NC_134784.1:5470357-5475357 GCF_046742065.1 Oratosquilla oratoria
GATCATCAGATATGATTAACACTTTCAATACCAGGACCTACTTTACAGATCCAATAGGTGATCTTATCAATCAGCTGGGAGAGAGAAAGGGGGTAAGGGGGATGTGTGTGTGTGTGGGCTCGACCATCAGAGACCCCGTTCTCGTACCACACATCCAAACAGCGCGCCATAGTTCTGGGGTCTATTACTATAACCCGACAGATGGAGAGCACAGAACGATTCATCTTGTAGTAATGTTTACAGCTGGCGTTCCCCGGGCCATTGGGTTAATTAGCGACCCGGGGCGAAAGGTCATCGAGCGGGAGCTAATGACGTCATCGCCCTGGGTGGTAATGACGTCACCCTAGGCGGGGGCGGGGGTGGGGGTGGGGGGGTGGATTGGGACCGAACTAATGGGCCCAAAACGGTCCTGTATCTCTGTGATATACGTGATCGCACAATAGGCTTCCATTACCACGATGTCGCCCTACAGCTAATTATTTATTTTTTCTCTGCATTAGAAAACACAAAGTAACTCTAGAATTTACATATAAACAAACGAACTAGTAAATACATCAAGAAAAGAGCAAATGACATCAACAAAGGAGCTAAGGGGTTTAATTACTCAAATCACATCCTGAACCCATTCCATGATTCACATGACCGCGCCAACATTTGCCACGTCACTCCTGCAAACTTCTCTATCTAGCCTTTACTATGTCGAAAATTACTCGTGACTGACTTCACGCTATTTTGTTCCACTTTGGAGTGAGACCTTAAACCAATTCGATTAAAGTTTACTTAGTAAAGTTTTATTCTTTACTACCGCCAGCCTACTTCGGTGGGGACGGAATACAATTCTTATGCCTCCCGATCATACTTCCAGTGAAATGTTCGTACTCTGGGGTCTCGCACTAAAAGGTGTTCGAGCTTCGGGGCCTCACATCAAAAGATGTTCGAACTCCGGGGTCTCGCATCAAAAGGCGTTCGAACTCCGGGGTCTCGCACCAAAAGGTGTTCGAACTCCGGGGTCTCGCACCAAAAGGTGTTCGAACTCCGGGGTCTCTCACTAAAAGGTGTTCGAGCTTCGGGGCCTCACATCAAAAGATGTTCGAACTCCGGGGTCTAGCATCAAAAGGCGTTCGAACTCCGGGGTCTCGCATCAAAAGGCGTTCGAACCCCGGGGTCTCGCACCAAAAGGTGTTCGAACTCCGGGGTCTCTCACCAAAAGGTGTTCGAACTCCGGGGTCTCTCATCAAAAGGCGTTCGAACTCCGGGGTCTCGCACCAAAAGGTGTTCGAACCCCGGGGTCTCGCACCAAAAGGTGTTCGAACTCCGGGGTCTCTCACCAAAAGGTGTTCGAACCCCGGGGTCTTGCACCAAAAGGTGTTCGAACTCCGGGGTTTTGCACAAAAAGGTGTTCGAACTCCGGGGTCTCTCACCAAAAGGTGTTCGAACTCCGGGGTCTTTCACCAAAAGGTGTTCGAACTCCGGGGTCTCTCATCAAAAGTTGTTCGAACTCCGGGGTCTCTCAGCAAAAGGTGTTCGAACTCCGGGATCTCGCACTACCAAGGTCACCTTCGGGATGGGGTCCACTCCCTCAGGTACACAGACCCACCTCGTGTCCTTAATTGGCACCAATTTCACAAAAATAATGTTACTAAGCAACAAGGGCTCAACTTTCAATAACATCGCATTTAACCGGGATATCATTAAGCGTGCAATTCCTAAACTCCCTAATTAGTGTGTCCTAATTGTACATTTGACATCCTAAAACATTGACCGGATTGCATAAATGACAAATTATGATGGGTCACATTTCTGTGTGGAATATTCCAATGAATTATATATAAATTTCACGAATTACGATTTCATGTCATCATTAGTTTGAACGCAACATATTTGTATTCAGAGCCAACGGGGAGAAAAGTTATACGTAGCATTCATGAATACTATCATTCTACGCAAACAGAACGAGCTTGACACCAAATTATACAATTGAATCACGTACACTCCCGTTAGCAGATAAATACACTTACGCCCACACATGCGAACAACTTGCACAAAGTCACGTACCCAAACATACAAAGAGAAAGGCAAATGTAATAGAATGGAAGGCAAAAAAGTTGACAGAGCGACGATCTGAAAGACAAATTAACAAGGGGGTGATGCAGAAACACGCATGCACGCATACACACACTAATGTATATACATGTAAATATATATATATATATATATATATATATACATATACTATATCTCTAGATGAACTGTACAGTTTGTGTAATATACGAAAGATTTCGCCGTCTACGCTTTGAATTTCTCCTATCTTTTTCGCATACGTATTCCACGGTGAAGTGAGATTTCTGCACACACACACACACACACACACACACACACACACACACACACACACACACACTCACTCACTCACTCACTCACTCACTCACTCACTCACTCACTCACTCACTCACTCACTCACTCACTCACTCACTCACTCACTCACTCACTCACTCACTCGTGTGTGTGTGTGTGTGTGTGTGTGTGTGTGTGTGTGTGTGTGTGTGTGTGTGTGTGTGTGTGTGCGTGCGTGTGCGTGTACGTGTGCGTGTGCATGTACATGTACATACACACACACACACACACACATATACACATACGCACATATTCATCAGAAGGGCCAAGGCTCCATGAAATCTGGACGGGACCCAAATCGCGGTCCATCTTTTCATAACGAGCTTAAACCTGCCACACCGTGACACTCCCAACTCCCGCCCCCGTGTTCAGGCGGCACCACCTGTCGTAATTCGTGCACCTCCACCCAGCCCACCTTACAAACCAAACTAATTTTCCAACACAGCGACCACAGCGCCAACCCAGTCCCCACACACAGCCCCGCCACCCTGGCATACCTAACCAACTCATTTTCCACCACAGTTGTTCTAACACTCCACCCCCCGCCACACACTCCCCGTCTTCTCTTCACCACTGCCTGTCCTCTCCTCATCACTCCCCCCCTCCACTCCCGTATTCTCCTAACCACTCCCCCCGGTCTTCTCCTCACACTCCCCGCCCCCACTCCCTGTCCTCTCCTCCCCATTCCCCCCACCACTCCCCATCCTTTCCTCACAACTCCCCCAACTCCCCGTCCTCTCTTTACCACTCCCCTCCCCCACTCCCCGTCCTCTCCTCACCACGCCCACTCCCCGTCCTCTCCTCACCACTCCCCCGACTCCCCGTCCTCTCCTCACCACCATTCCCCGTCCCAACTCTAACACCCACTTTCGATTTCTTCCACAAGAACTCCCTGACACTGCTACTCACTCTCGCATCTGTTCAGGTTGTCGTCAGACAATTTTATTCGTAATGCGAGAATTTCTGAGCACCAAATGGATTAAAGTCGTATCGATTACCTTTTTAGCTAAACCTCACGAGCTGTATATTTTGTTCTAGCCGCTGATGGGATTCTGTTCCTTTTGAATCAAACCTTTGTAATATCCAAGTCACTATCGTATCGTTTTCTGTGTTGGTAAAAAGGACCATGATCCTTTCAGTGAAATCCTTAGTCCTTTACTCCACCTTGTAGGTAAAGGCTTCATCAAAACTTACATCATTCGTATTTACGGTGTTCGTAAAGATAATGCATATCTGCTGTCCAACCTGAATTGTTTAACACCTTCTATTAAGTTCACAGCAGAAACAGAGGAAACAAATTATTATCTTTCCTCGATGTAAAAGTCTACATTTTTTTTAACTCAGTGTATTTAGGACAATTGTGGGACATCTGGGCCACGGGGGAGACCAATTTGGACGTTTGGGCCACAGAATAAAATACTTTAACTTTGTTCCCTTTTTTAGGAGGAATTCATTATTTTTTTCAATCTAACTTGTTCTAACCTAACAAAAAGCACATACTAGTTTCTTATTTTATTCCGTGGCCCAAACGTCTTACTTACCGTGGTCCAAACGTCCTGGGTTGCAGGCTCGTGGCCCAAACGTCTATGGGTCAAACGTCCGTACACCATACAGGACTCCAACTCTTTCTATCTCTAGCATGTCGCATCTCATTTCTTTAGATCGCAATGGACATAAAGTCTCTATCCGCGGTCGACGTTTCTCGCAGAATCGGAACAAATCCTTCACCATGATCGTGGTGAAAAAGGAAAAGAGTCGAGACTGCATCCACCTTTCAAAGTTCCCATTACTCAAGTCAGAGCCGCCGTGAACGCCACTACAAAAGCCACCGTCTGAGGTACCACTAAACCCGCCGTCACCATCAAAGCCCCGTCAAAGCCTCTTCAGCCACCGCAGTCGCTATAACATTTACCAACCCCGCTACTCGTCCCTTCAATGCGATGAAGCATGTTATGGATTTTGTGACGTTGAGTGCGGGAGCAAACTCGGACCTTAAGTGGGGTCTCGATCGATCGGGTCCTCCTTCAGCCCGGAGTCCACTCCCGCAGACGTATAATAGCACTCGTCTTCGGACGAAAGGGAATCCATAAAGTACGTTGCCAATGTGAATGAGTTGACAGCTTCAAAGGGAGGTAGCCAGACCACGGGTGAAGCCCATCATCAAAGACCTCCTCCTTTACAACCAAAAGAACACCACCACCACCACCACCACCACCACCACCACCACCACCACCACCACCACCACCACCACCACCACCACCACCACCACCAATAACACCACAATCACCACCAACAACACCATCACCACTGCTATCATCACCAACACCACCACCATCACCACAAACACATTCATCACCACCAACACCGTCATCACCACCAACACCACCAACACCACCAACACCATCAACACCACCAACACCACCACCAACTCCACCATCACCACCACCACCAACGCCTCACTGGAGACACCAGAAGGATTCAATCAATTATGGTCCCTTTTTTTGATTCCTCTCTTAATGTAATTATACTTTCTTACCACTGCCGTTGGACACAACATTCGATTTTCGATCCAGCAAGCCCGTCATCGCCAAAGACCCGGCCGGGGG
>NC_134784.1:5480357-5482857 GCF_046742065.1 Oratosquilla oratoria
ACTGTCTTACAACACGAAAAAAATATATATGAAAATGGCAGCGGTGATATGGACAATGTTGGTATACGCGAGATGGTGGTGGTGGTGGTGGTGGTGGTGGTTGGGGTGGTGATGATTATGATGATAGAGTGTGAAGGAAGTGTTGGTCGCGATGGTATTGATTATGGTAGACAAAGTTTGCCTTGGGGGAAAGATTGATGTGGTGCCACTTTTGGTAACATTGTAGTGGTGGACAACGATGGCATTAAGGATGATGAAGGTGGTGGCAATGACAACGGTGACCATATGTGGCTTTTGCGGAGCCAACAGCTCTGGTGGAGGTGGTGGAAAATGAGGTGGCTGAAGAACAAGAGGTGGTGGATGATAAGGTGATGGAAAATGAGGTGGTGGAAAAATTAGGTAGTGGATGATAAGCTGGTGGATGATAATGTGGTGATAAATGAGGTGGTGGATGATAAGCTGGTGGATAATAAGTTGGTGGATGATAAGGTGGTGGAAAAATGAAGTGGTGGATGATAAGGTGATGGAAAAATGAGGTGGTATAAGACGAGGTGGTGCAGAAATGAGACAACGAAAGAGGTGATGACGTATTGGGAGGTGTCAAGCGGTCTCAAGGACGTTCCTATTGGCGAGAGAAGGAAAGGGGGCGTGGCCTATTTCACCTAAGATTATGAAGGCGACTTGAAGATCTCCAACATTTCTTCACTTCTGTCATGTTTTAAGCTCTTCGTTAATATGATAGCTTTTACGGATTTTGTTTTGGCTAATTTTGACCAATTTCACCTCCTGTATCCCACTCGCTTTCTCTCCTTCCCTTTCCCCCTTTCCTTCCTTCATCCCTACCAATCTCCCTTACTGTTTCCCTCCCCCATTTCTCCCTCCCTTACTCTTTTCCCTCCTTTCCTTCTCTTCCTCTTTCCCTCCCTCTACCACCACCACCACTACCACCACCACCTTGACATCCGCCATCACCACCACCACTACCACCACCACCACCACCACCACCACCACCACCACCACTACCACCACCACCACCACCTTGACATCCGCCATCACCACCACCACCTTGGCATCAGCCATCACCACCACCACCACCACCACCACCACCACCACCACCACCACCTTGACATCCGCCATCACCACCACCTTGATATCCGCCACCACCACCACTACCACCACCACCACCGCAAAGGAGGAGGCAATAGGGACACCCCACGTACACTCCAGAGTTACGCTGTTGGCAAATCCTATTCAATCTGCGAAGCATTCAAGCCGCCGCCGCCACGTCCTGGAGCCTTCCAGTTCGGGATCCCGCGATTCCAGGATCAGTTCCATTTGAATTCCATCGAAGCCGATCTGCGGCCGGAAAGTTGCCGACGGGACGCCGGATGTCAAACGCCCGCCAGAACAGACCGGCTTGTGTTCCGGGCGACACGGAAAGGAAGTAGGAAAAATAACTAAGCAAGTTTGACGCCAACTCCAACTTCAACTCCAAATCCAACTCCAACACCAACTCCTCCCCTCCTCCTCCTCTTCCAACTCCTCCTCCTCTTCCAACACCTCCTCCTCCTCCTCTAACTCCTCCTCCTCCTTCTCCTCTTCCAACTCTAACTCCTCTTCCTTCTCCTCCTCCAATTGTACCAACACCTCCACCTTTTCAAACTCCAACTATTCCAAATCCTCTTCCTCTAACACTTTTAACTCCTCCTCCTCCAACTCCTTCTCTATTCCCTCCATCATGATGATATACCTTATCATACATATTTAGGCTGAGGATCAAAACCCCCTGATGATTGATCAGAGGTTAAACATTCTCACCCCTTACGTACCAAAAGTGGCACTTTTGTCTTTAATATGGTGAGCACCAGACGACTCTCTTCAGCATCACAGGACCCTTTCCTGTATCAAAGGACCCAAGGCCGAGGTGCTCACACTACGTCACCGAGTGGCAAGAACTGGTTTACCTTAAGAGTAGTTAAAGAACGGAATAAACTTAGTAACCATGTAGTGAGCGCTGAAACTATTGGTTATCTTAAAAGTAGATAAGTTTACGGATTGGGTTTAAAGGTGGTAAGGGACATGGAACTGCCTAGTGTAGGACTTATGGTCTCTTGCAGTCTCCTCCGTTCTTATGGCAGGGGTTTCTATTCAGCTCAGAGGAAACTCTAACCTGTAAGGGATGAAAACCGCGTTCCCGCTTAATCCTGTTCAGTCCTCATGATGGTTAAGTCCGGATGGTGTCCGGAACGAGTTAACCGAAGAAAGAATGGAAGGTTAACCATTGGCAAACTATGTCAGCTTTAGTCATTTCAAAACTATTAAATCCACTTAGTTCAAGTGTAGCACTGAGCATCAATGTGGATTGATGCTCGGGTAATTTCTGACGAATTTAGTTAAGCTAGTTTAGTTTGTTTCTGGTTTGAGGATGAGTTTGGTTTCTTGATCTTGATAATTGATAATGATTTAGTATAACATCGCAAGCTCCCACCTATCAGGATTC
>NC_134784.1:5492857-5502857 GCF_046742065.1 Oratosquilla oratoria
TCCCCCTACCACTTTTTATTTTTCTTAAACATACAAATTTTAGAGAAAAAAAAGGAAAGGAATAGAAAAGAATAAAATAAAGTGCTATCATCTCCTTACTAAACATTTGAAGGGAGTACCAAGAGTAACATGGAACATAAGAGAGGAAGAGAGAAGGAGTTTGAATGTGTTTGAGATGAGGTGTCTGAGAAGTATGATGGGGGTTACTAGGCTAGATAGAGTGAGAAATGAGGAGGTGAGGAGGAGAACAGGGGTGGAAAAGGAGCTGGGAGATAGGGTTGATGAAAGAGTATTAGGATGGTTTGGACACATGGAAAGAATGAGTGAAGAAAGACTAGTAAAAGAGGTATGGAAGGCAGATGTGGAGGGAGTGAACATGAGGGGACGTCCTAGGATGAGGTGGATGGATGGGGTGAAGGGGGCTTTGGGGAAGAGGGGAATGTCTGTTGAGGAAGGACGGGAGAGGACAGAAGACGGGTGAATGGAGAATGGTTGTATATGGATGATGTTGTGATTGCATGAGGTGGAATGGGGGGTGAGGTGGAATGGGGGGTGAGGTAGTATGTGTGAGCAATATTTGACGCAGCCCGAAGGGATTTCTCCCCGTCCTGTCCTTTTATGCAATGGGGGGACGGAGAGGGGGGGTCGCCGATTTAATGAAGCGGCCTTGCTGTGGATGTGCTGTGTCTTGCGAGACTGCTTCTGACCCAGGGCAGTGGACAAGGTGCAGGGATGACCCGTCATCCAGGTGCTCAGATAAGAGGGAGGGTGGAGGGGTGTGGAGTGTATTCAGGGATGGAATGGGTGGAAATGATTTTATGCCTTTCCCTTTTTGGCTACCTCCCTTGTAAGGGGGAAAAAGCCTTGGTATATGTATGTATGTACCAAGAGTAATCCATCTCCCAAGTACTCCACCAACAACCTCACCCAACCCCCACCGTGGTGACATAAAAACAACCCAGCGTCGACTAACACAGACTCTCCCGGGGGGTGAATAACACCTGTTCTATGGTGGTGAACACCTATGGCTGTTGAGGTGCCCCGGTCACTATGGGATCCCTGTATCTGTGCTCAAGCGTTGGTGCTTAGCAGACGTAATGGCAGTTCTATGACTTGTTCCTTTGTCAGGATAACGAGATCCACCTGCGCCTCGATGCCGAAGAGGGGGCCACCCCTGGGGGGTGGGGGGTGGACTCTATATGAGAAGGGCAGGAGAAGGAGGAGGAGGGGGTAGGAGGAAGAGGAGGAAGGGTGGGAGGTAGAGGAGGATGGGCAGGAAGAGGAAGAGGAGGACGAGGAGGATGGACGAGAAGGAAAACGAGGAGGAGGGCGAGGAGGAGGGGTAGAAGGCAGAGGAGCAGGAAGAGGAGGAGGAGGAGGAGGAAGGAGGAGGAGGAGGAGGAGGAGGTGGAGGAAAAGGTGGAGGAAAAGGAGGAGGTGGAGGAAAAGGTGGAGGAAAAGGAGGAGGTGGAGGAAAAGGAGGAGGAGAAGAAAGAGGAGGAGGAGGAGGAGGAGGAGGAGGAGGAGGAGGAGGAGGAGGAGGAGGAGGAGGAGGAGGAGGAGGAGGAGGAGGAGAGGAGAGAAAGCTGGTCTCGGAGGTCGAATGTAGCTTTGAGGACTGAAAAAGATGTTAATGGGATGGTTAGGGTAAAGTTGATTCGGGGTGGGAGAGGGGGAATAAGTGGGAGGGTAATATGGGCTTGTTTAGGGGGACTGTCATCGAAGAAAAGAATGACAAGAGTGAGGGGAGGAGAGGGAGTTAGTGTAGGAGGTAGGGGGAAGGGAAGAATGTGGGATTATACGAGAGGCTGGTATGGGGGAGTGGGATGTGTCAAAGAGACGCTGGGAGGGAGACGAGGAGCCAGGAGAGAGTGGGCGAGGCTAGTGGGAGGATGAGAGTGAGGGGAGGATGAGAGTGAGGGGAGGATGAGGGAGTCAGGAGGAGACAAGTGATTGTAGAAAGGGGAAGCCTGAAGGGAATAGTTATGGAATGGGAGGGGAGAAGGGGTGAAGGGGAGAGCGTTAAAGGGAGGGATGGAAACACTGAAAGAGAAGGAGGGAGAAGGGGAGTGGAAGGTGGAGAGGAGAAGGAGGAGAGGAAAGGGAAGAGGAAAATGAAGAAGGAAGGGAGAACGGAAAGGGAAGTTAAGGAGAGGAAGGGATAGGAGGGGAAAGTAGGGGAGGGGAGTGTCTCAGTTCTTTGCTTAAGTCATGTTGCACTTTAAAACATGGCGTCATTCTTAAGAGTCGGTGTCATGGTTAAAGTTGAAGGACTCGAAAATGATGAAAGGATGGAGACCAGAATAAAGAGGTCCTGAGCTAAGGGAAGTTTCTTAGGCCGGGCGTCCTTCGTACAGCTAGACAGAATCGCCAGGCGTTATTAACACAATAAGGAATATGGGACCACATTGCCCTGAGCGTGGGTGGTTAATTGTTCCTTATTTAAGAATATGTATATGGGGTGCTTGGGTGTGAATGATATTTTGACACAGCTTGTCTTCTCTTTTTCTGCATGAGGGGATGGGGGGGGATTGCCGATTAAGTGAAGCGGCCTTGCTGTGGATGTACTGTATCTTGCTACATTGCTTCTGATACCAGGGCAGTGGGCGGGATACAGTGATGACCCGTCATCCATGAGGTGCTAAGATGAGAGTGGGCAAGGGTGGTGGAGTGGAGTGGAATGGGTGGGAGGAGGTACGTGCCTTTGACTTGGCTACCTTCATTGTAAGGGGGAAAAACTCTTGATATATAAATAGATAGAAGAATATGAAAATCACCTCTATGTATTTATTCACTTAAGCACAGCACTGAACTACCATGACCTCTGTGCAAACCAACCTATCCACTAACTTTGTTTACTTTACTAACTACCTAGCTCACTGAGCCCCAGATACGATATTAAACTACATTCGGACATGTTCTTTGTTAACAAGAGCCTGCCAGTTCCTAATACTTCTTGTGTACTTCTCTTCATTAATTCAACTTCATTCTGTAGTCTCAGACCCAAACTCGAGTCCTAATGACTCGCTGAATACACACACACTCGGTTTGGTCTACAACATAACAACTTTACTAAGTGATGATACATTCAGTAGTTGTAAATAGAAAATGGAACGTGGGGACACTAACGTAATAATAACTTTTTTTTCGAAATATCTTGTGAATGGAACATCTACTACATAAACAATTTTAGTAAGTGAAGATACATGGTTGCAGATAGATAATGAAACGTGGTGGATACTAACGTAATAATAGACAACTTTTTTTTCGAAATATCTACTACATACGCGTCAAAAGCCTTTTACTGTTACTGTGAAAAAAAAAATTAATAAATCTGGGTCAAGACTTTTTGATTACAGATGGTACACCCAACTTTTTTTTTTCGAAATATCTACTACATACGCGTCAAAAGCCTTTTACTGTTACTGTGAAAAAAAAAATTAATAAATCTGGGTCAAGACTTTTTGATTACAGATGGTACACCCAGCTTGCCCCAAAAGCTTCATTTAAATCCGACCTCACCACCTGTCGATACCACCTGGTCTATACTAATTCACCTCTTACCAGCTGTCGCGTCCACCTGCTCGAATCTTCAATCCATGCAGCTGGAATGCCTGTGCTCATCAGATGGACGATCCCTGCAGATGGTGTACCGTGGGAATAGGAGAGTCAGGGGGAAAGAGAGGGAATTAAGGACTGGAGCATAAAGTTGGGGAAAGAATTTATATAGAAAAAAAATTGCCGAACGGGGAAAATAAAAGAAACTGTGAGATAGAGTTTTGAGAATATGGCTATGACCTTGAGGAAAAACATACGTAAAGGTTGATTAAAAAATAAAATAAAAATAAAACAGAAGGAATAAATGAATAAAAATAAATCAAAAGGAATAAATGAATAAATAGAAGAAGAATGGGATGGGGTTTTTTTCCATGAGCTATAAATACGTTTCTTGCTCCTTCCAAAAGGACCTCACCCGTGCACGTCTTTAAGGTTAAGGATAGACGCAATCCAATCAATTCTGAAACTCAAAAAAAAAAAAAAAGTAAAGAAGAAGCCAGCTGGAAAGAAAAAAGTAAAAATGAAAGAGGACGAAAAGGTTAAAAAAGAGGCAGGAAGAGTAGAGAGCAGGATTAAGGTGAGGGTAAATAGTGATAAACAAAAATGGCTTAGAGTAAAGAAAGAGAGGAGGACGAGGAGAAGAAGAAGAGAGAAGAGGGAAAGGAAGAGGGATCCTAAGGATGAAAGAAGAAGAAGAAGCAAGTGGCGGAAGGTAGGGGGTACCGTACATTGCGTAATTTCTACAAGAAAAACAAAAAGTTTGAGAAGTCCGCTCGCTTGCTATCGTCCCCATATTCTATAATGAATGCTGGACTGCACTGCGGAAACCCTCGTTTATAAATCAGTAGCATCTACCAAGCAATTAAACCCATCTGTAGCTGGTAACAAGAACATTTAGCTGTAGTACAGTGCAATCCATTTGTCACGATGTGCATTGATTTATCTTGCTGCTAAACTGGACTTAAAATTCCTTTGATGGCCTTGTGGTAATTCTGTGTAATAAACGATGCCACACAGCACCGGTGTTATATGTGTAAATCTTTAGCAGATGCCAGTGAGTAGACGTGTTTTCAATATACTAGGCAGGCAGCGATTTGATTACTATTCACAGGAGGATAGTGATTAAATGTTGATGTCAATCTTTTCACCCAAGTTTTACAAATTGATGTGGTGAAACATGATGATCACCACATTTTCTTCCTTCCCTCCCTCCTTTCTTCCTTCCTTCCTTCCCTTCTTCCTTCTCTTCTCCTTCCCTCCTCCCTACCTCACTTCATCCCTTCATTTCTTTATCGCTCCCTTCTTTTCTTCCTTCCTTCCAATTTCCCTCCCTCCCTCCCTCCCTCCGCCTCCTTCCTGCCTCCCTTCCTTTTTTCCCGCCACCCTTCTTTCCTTCCTTCCTTCCTTTCTTCCTTCCTTCCCTCACTCCTTCCTTCTTTCCTTCCTTCTTTCCCTCCTTCATTCCTCCCTGCCTCACTTCATCCCTTTAATCCTTTATCACTCCCTCCTTCCCTTCCTTCCTTCCTTCCTTCCTTCCTTCCTCCCTTCCTACCTCTCTTCCTTCCTGCTTCTCCACTGCTCAGAGTCGTCTGCAGATGCCGAGATGTTCACTACATATGTAACCAGACAGCAAACCCTGCTGTAACCTAATACAATCTGTTGTATTACAATAATCTGTAATACTGTCGCACACTGTTGTGGAATCCAATTCCACTCAATTGTAATACAACACTGCTTTGGTGCACCGAAGTACCATTTGGTTTTATCACACAACTCGACACCAACATTACAACTCTCTTGGGCTTACTGAACCATTTCCAGGTTGAAATACATCTTAAGACGTTACTAATTTGCAAATTTCTCAACACGTTTAAAGTCTACGGAGATGTGTGTCCAGACACAATAGCCCAGGAGTTATGGAACTGTTTGTATGTGGAAAAACTAATCCTGCAAATATATGCATGAGGGAGCTGCCAGACTTCTGAATGGAGTTTGGACCGACCGAGATCAGACCAAAACAAGAAATACAAGATGAAATACGACGACGGTGTTTTTTTTTTTTTTTCACAAGGACATAAGCACCGGTGAACCAAAGTCCACAACAACGAATCAGTCTTCGGAGGCACAAAATCAGCTGTCCTTAGCCAGAACAGTGATAAAAGAGCCCCCAGGAGTTAAAGGCACGTCCGTACCTAGCCAGACATAACTGGGGAAGCAAGACAACGGCACGCAACATTCTCGTGCAGGTCTGCCTCTCACGCAATGCCTTCGTGCAACTTCTCCGTTTCATGCAACATCTCCTGGTGATTCCAGACACTCACGCAACCTCTCTGGAAGACTCCCGGAGCTTCCGTGCAACATTCGTGCCCGCCTCCCTTGTTTCACGCAACATGTTCTGGCAACTTTCTTGTTGCACGCAACATCTTCGGGTTGTTTCCATGCCTCGTGCAACAGGCTCGGGCGAAGTTCCATTCTGTTTCGCTTAGTTTGTTAGCGGGTGTTCATGATTTCATTACGCTTTGGTCAAATCTGGTGAAGGCAACGAAAGACCACGTACTGTAGGTTTCCAGCTTCAGGAGTGAACGGGATGTAAAGAATCTACGAGGTTTTGAAAATATGATAACCAATGAAGAATTTGGTGAAACTATTGCATCTAACATCTCTAGCATAACCACTACAACCATAGACACAACCTCTACTAATACCACCAGCAACAGAACCACACCCTCTGGAAAGTCGGAACGACAAAAGAACGATGAAGGAATGCTGGAACGAAGGAACGAAGGAACGAAGGAACGACGCCAGAACGATGCCGAAACGACGACGGAACGACGACGGAACGATGGAACGACGACGGAACGACGACGGAACGACGGAACGACGACGGAACGACGCCTGAACGACGACGGAACGACGACGGAACGACGACGGAACGACGACGGAACGACGACGGAACGACGACGGAACGACGACGGAACGCCGCCACCGCCAAGTGATTATTCTCTTCTCAATCGACGAGTTAGAGGCGGCGCCAGCGGTGCTGGCCGGTGACACAACGCAGTACGACACGGACATAAACTCCATAATTAAAAGCACAACAAGCAATTACGGCCCTTGGCGTGTCGTGTACGTAGGGTCATTAATAGCCTGATACTACATCGTCTAGTGCCTTGGAGCGGAGGGCAATATAGATCCTATTACATATGGCCGTAAGGTCGTTTGTCCTTTGGGTAACTACGTCGGAGCATCTGAAGTTCCGAGCAAAGGCAATATCAGCTCTAATGCGAAGAGCATAAGGAGGACCATCCTTTATCCTGATATTGCGAAACATCTCAGGTCCAATCACAGATTTACACTTAATCTTAATTCAGATCCCGCGCAGAGCTCAAAATCATTTACCCCCTTGGGAGGATGCCGCCCCGCCCCGCAAACCCACTCCGAACTTCATGTCATATAAACCCTTACAGTCAGGGTCCTTAAGGTTCAATATCCTGCGGCGCCGGGCTGACACCTGTGCTAAGCATGATAACATGTTGCGGCGAGGTCTTGCATGATAGAGTAGTACATGAAGGTCTCAAGTGTCAAAACAGCTTGAATTATGCACAACACATTTTGCCAAGTTGCCTGCCTGCCGGAGACGCTTCCGTCTTGGTCGCGAGGACAGGGCCGTCCGTCTCTCTGGGCTGCCCCCCAAGAAAGCTCTTTGTGGTTTCCGTCGAGGATCGGGTTAATTACGTTTTCAGCTCGACCCTTACCCCCTTTGGGTTATATTTCACTTGGGTTCTTCCCATACCCAGGTTGGAAACAGCCCTCTCCTGGTCAGTTACCAGAGCGGTTTTGTAATATTTCCATCTCAATTCATCAACCCACCATCCATCAACTCACCGGAGTCCGCTGCTAAACAAAAATCTCTCCTAACCTCCTCCAGGAAAAGCGTAAATGTTCCACTCTCTGCCACGTCACTCCTGCAAACTTTCCCACCCCGTCTCTCCACCTTCTGTCTGGTCTTTCTCTTCCAGGCTTCCCATCTCGCAGCGTCCAGTCAGTAACCCACTCCATGTATCATCTGCCTTCTTCTAGGTCAACCTTCCCCGTCTAGTTCCATTTCCGCCCATCTATCGCCTCCACGATATTTTTCATAAAAAAAAAAAAAAAAAAAAAAAAAAAAAAAAAAATCTGTTCTTTGAGCCATCTTGCCATCTTCGTGTCTCTCCCATCTCTATCATTTTCCCTCATTTTTCTTTTTCAAACCTTAACTCGTACTTCTATCCTTTTCTTCTCTCTCGCACCATTATCATTACACACGTAGGTCCCGCCCCTATCGTTGCGCACCTCCCCCTGCAACTTTGTCTTCTCCTAAGTCTCCTTTTCCTTCTCCTTATTTCTGCATAATTCCCTTTAATATTCATCTCGATATCCAATCCAGCTCCTAATATTTTTCTTACTGTCCCCACAGGTCTTTCTCTTGTTTATTTTCCTCCTATACCTCCTCCTCCTCTCCTCCTCTTCCCTCTCTTGTTCGTCATCATCATCGTCTTTTCGCCTCCTTTCAATTCTTCCCGCTTCCCTCTTCTCTCCATCTCTGTCAGTCTATCTCTCAACTTTATTTTTCTCTCCACTATTTGCCTCGCCCGCCCTCCCATCTACACCTTGGCGGCACAATACGTCTCATTGTGTGTCTCAAGATAAAATTGCACTCCCCATCCGCGGCGACAAAGCCCAGGGACCCTCACCCTTATGTCATCACGTCAAAAGGGTCATATTGGCTTCCGAGCAAGATGGACCGTCTGTTCTAATTTCTTTGGCATACATACGAAGTATAGAACGCGAGTGTGGCACGTTTCTCAGTGTGTGTGTATGTGTGTGTGTGTGTGTGTGTGTGTGTGTGTGTGTGTGTGTGTGTGTGTGTGTGTGTGTGTGTGTGTGTGTGTGTGTGTGTGTGTGTGTGTGTGTGCGCGTGTGTGTGTATGCGTGTATCTATGTGTGGGGAGAAGTGCGTGTGTGTGCATGTGGAAAGTAAAGGTGCTTGGTTGTTATGCGTGTAGGGGAAGTGTGCGTTTGGTAGATGTGTCAAAATTTTACAAAGTAGACCGTACAGACTATGAATAGATAAGAATACTTTAGATTACGCAAGGCGTTGTAAGGCAAGATCTCCACCACCTCATGTCAGTTGTAATAAAAGTAAACACATGAATACGTACGTGTGTGTGTGTGTGTATGTGTGTGATTCACCATGGTCTTAGATCACGTGTTGGACTCGTGATCAACAGTTACTTTCCTCCCAGAAGAGAGCTCAGAGCTCGTCCCGCAGCACAGCGATACTAGAATGATTTCAGCCCTGGGCGGGATTCGAACCCGGACCGCCGTAGTGGCAGCCGGGAACTCTACCAACCGCGCCATCGAATCGTGTGTGTGTGTGTGTGTGTGTGTGTGTGTGTGTGTGTGTGTGTGTGTGTGTGTGTGTGTGTGTGTGTGTGTGTGTGTGTGTGTGTGTGTGTGTGTGTGTGTGTGTGTGTGTGTGCGTTTGCGCACTCGTACATATATACAACCTCTCAACATTCAAAAATTATAAATGGTGGTTAAGCTTCATTCCCCATCGTGGCACCCTGTATAGCCTCCACACCTCAATCGCCCTAAAGGTCTCAGTTGACAACTGTTGCAGAATTTTCGTCACTTTCACAGTACTTCAGTGGCTCAGTGTACAGCGATTCCCTTCTCCCCTCATCCCCCCTCCCCCCACGGCACTCCTCAGTGGCACCCCTGGTCGTGTCTATAGTGAGTGCCACAGTCATGAAGAGCTCATCCATTAGCATCATAAGGTACACTTAGTGCCTACGCATCATCAACGTGGGAGGAGGGGTGGCATAGGAGGAGGGGAAGAGGGGTGGAGGGGGCGGAGGGAAATGAGGGGGAGGAGGGATGGAAGGAGACGAGGAGGATGAGGAGGATGAGGGGAGGAGGAGGAGGAGGATGAGGAGGATGAGGGGAGGAGGAGGGAAAGGAGGGGGAGGACTGGGAGGAGAGGGAGGAAGGGGAGGAGGGGGTGGAAGGGGAGGAGGGAATGGAAGGGAAGAAGGGGAGGAGGGGAAGGAGGGGAAGGAGAGGGAGGAAGGAAAGAAAGGGAGGAGGGGAAGGAGAGGTAGGAAGGGGAGGAGGGGGAAGGTAAGGAAGGAAAGGAGAGGGAGGAAGGTGAGGAGGGGAGGAAGGGAAGGAGGGGAAGGAGAGAGAGGAAGGGAAGGAGGGGAAGGAGATGGGAGGAAGGGAAGGAAGGAAAGGAGAGGGAGGAAGGGGAGGAGGGGAGGAAGGGAAGGAGGTGGAGGAGGGGAGGAAGGGAAGGAGGGGAAGGAGAGAGAGGAAGGGAGGGAGGGGAAGAAGATGGGAGGAAGGAAAGAAGGGGAGGAGGGGGAAGGGAAGGAAGGGGAGGAGGGAAGGAAGGGGAGGA
>NC_134784.1:5517857-5522857 GCF_046742065.1 Oratosquilla oratoria
ACCTCTTCGTAACCACCTTTCCTTTCGTCTCCTCCACCTTCTCTTCCTCTTACACCACCTTCCCCCCCCCTCCTCCTCCTCCTCCTCGACCTCCCTCTCCTCCTCTTCCTGCAAATTCTTCAACTCCTGTTCCTCTCCCTTTGAAATCCTTCGTTTCCTCCTCCTCAACCTCCCTTTTCTCCTCTTCCTGCAGATCCTTCACCTCCTCTTCCTCTCCTTGGAGATCCTTCACCTCCTCCTCCTCCTCCTCCTCTCCCTGGAGATCCTTCGCCTCCTCCTTCGCTCCCTGGGCATTCTTCGCCTCCTTCGCCTCCGCCTCCTCCTCCTCCTCCTCCTCCTCCTCCTCCTCTTCCTGCAGATTCCATCGTGACCTTTGTCGACAGTGGACGTCCAGCAAGATCCTCCTCATCGATCTGCGGTCCACCGCAGGGTACGGCACGCATCGGAGGTCCGCCTCCAACCCTCCAGACACTCGAGGATCACCCTCAAGGACACAACACACCATAAGACGATTCTGCTCCTCTCAGATGGTATCGACATCATTCTGGATGGGGATGATATGTGGCAATAGATATGGAACTGCCTAGTGCAGGCCTTATGGTCTCTTGTGGTCTCCTTCATTCTTATGTTCTTATCCTCATCAGTCTTGTGATATACGAACAAAACAACAGTAAATGAAGGGAAATTAGGGCAGAAGAGAAAGAGGAAGAGGAAGAGGAAGAGGAAGAGGAGGGGGAATGGGAAGAACGAACACACACACACACACACACACACACACACACACACACACACACACACACACACACACACACACACACACACACACACACACACACACACACACATCCACACACACACGGAGGTCCGGGTTCAAATCCCGTCCAGGGTTGAAATAATTTCAGTATCGCTGCGCTTTGAGTCGTTACTCCAACTCTCGTGGGCGGGGAGTTCGGGGTGTGTGTGCGTGTAAGGTCACAGTGTCGATCACGAGTCTAACACGTGATTCAAAGACCATGGTGAATCACACAGCAGAAGAATACATTATCACTGGATAACTATCGAGGTAACGTTAGAAAGTTATATAATGTTGCATTGCTCTTCTTAGTCAGCACACGTTATAACATTGTATCAAAAGTTTTTACAGAAAGTTTGACAGAAAATACTTTTTTTGAAAATGTTGACTTCAAAGCTTCATACCTGACAGTCTGAAGTCTGAAGTCGAAATCCCGTTTTCTTTTTAGAACAAATTCTCGTTTTCTCTTGCCTTTGTATTTAACAGTTCTTCATCTACAGTAATCACTGCCAATTTTGTTCTCTCTTTCTTTCTCTCTCTCTCTCTCTCTCTCTCTCTCTCTCTCTCTCTCTCTCTCTCTCTCTCTCTCTCTCTCTCTCTCTCTCTCTCTCTCTCTCTCTCTCTGTCTGTCTGTCTGTCTGTGTCTGTCTGTCTGTCTGCCTGCCTGTCCGTCTGTCTGTCTGTCTGTCTCTCTCTCTCTCTCTTTCTCTCTTCCCTTTCTTTCCCTTTCTCTCTCTCTCTCTCTCTCTCTCTCTCTCTCTCTCTCTCTCTCTCTCTCTCTCTCTCTCTCTCTCTCTCTCTCTCTTCTAACTTTGTTTCTCTTTTCCTCCCTCACCTTTTCTTTAATCTGCTTACCATTTCTCTTTCCCAAAATCATTAACACTTTTACTTCTTCCGCTCCAAACCACCTTCGGACTAGTTGGCAGTTGTATTTATTGCATCTGTCGCCAGGCGATTTTATTCCTTTCTGCTGCAACCCCTCCTACACACCTCTAGGTTGCGAGGAGCTTATAACCTTTCTAGATTAATCTTTTAGCGATTTCATTACCTCAGAGAAACAACATACTCGATGGCGCAGTGGTTACGAGTTCCCGGCCGCCACTACAGCGGTCCGGGTTCGAATCCCGCCCAGGACTGAAATCACTTAAGTATCGCTGCGCTGCGAGTCGTTACTCCAACTCTCGTGTGCGGGGAGTTGGTGTGTGTGTGTGTGTGTGTGTGTGTGTGTGTGTGTGTGTGTGTGTGTGTGTGTGTGTGTGTGTGTGTGTGTGTGTGTGTGTGTGTGTGTGTGTGTGTGTGTGTGTGAAGTTACAGCATTACCTATCCATTGGTCATATATATAAGCTCTGAGTTCTCTTCCGGGAGGGAAGTAGCTGTCGATCACGAGTTCAACACGTGATCCAAGACCGTAAAGAATCTTCTCACCATCGAGATTGACCTTTATATTCATCAATTCCAAATTATTTGATCTTTTTTTATTTCTTAGTTTTTCTCTCTCCCTCTCTCTCTCTCTCTCTCTCTCTCTCTCTCTCTCTCTCTCTCTCTCTCTCTCTCTCTCTCTCTCTCTCTCTCTCTCTCTCTCTCTCTCTATCTCTCTCTCTCTAGCCCCCTTTACAATTACCAGGATAATAATCAGAAATGTCAGTTACATTTCTTCAAATACACAACACTCCATAGAATGTAAAAAATAATAATAATAATCACAAACTAATACTATTTTTGCGCAAATGAAAATATCACACACACACACACACACACACACACACACACACACACACACACACACACACACACACACACACACACACACACACACACACACACACACACACACACACACACACACACACACACACACACACACACACACACACACACACACACACACACACACACACGCTCGATATCGTATACACAAGAAACCTGAGGAGGGAGAACCAGGAGGAAGGGGGAGGGCGGCGAGAGCCAAAGGAGGAGGAAGAACAGGAGGAAAAACACGAAGAGAAGGAAAGATGAAATGAATGATGATGATAAAAGGATAAGGATGAGAGGGAGGAGGAGTAGGAGGAGGAAAAGGAGGAGGAGGAAGAGTAGCAAGAGGAAGAGAAATAGGAGGAAGAAGATGAGGAAGAGGAGGAGGTGGAGGAGAAGGAAAGTAGAGGAGGAAGAAGAAGAGGAGGAGAGGAGGAGGAACAGGAGGAGAAGTAACAAAAGAAGGCGAAGTAGGAAGAGGAGAAAATACAGGAGGAGGAGGAAATGAGGAGAAGAGGAGGAGAAGTAATAGTGGCAAGAGGAGGCTAAGTAGGAGAAAGAAGAGGAGTAGGAGGAGAGAAAGGAGGATGAGGAAGAGGAGGAAGAGGATTAGCAGGAAGAGGAAGAGTAGGAGGAGGAGGAGGAGAAGGAAATGTTGAGTTAATAGTAGCAGCAAGAGGAGGCAAAGTAGGCGGAAGAAGAGGAGGAAGAAGTGGACTAGGAGGAGGAGGAAGAGGAGGAGGAGGAGTAGGAAGAATTGTTGAAATAATAATAGCATGAAGAGGAGTTAAGGTAGAAGGAAGAAGAGGAGAAGAAGATGAGAAGTAGAAGGGGGAGTAGGAGGAGAAGGAGGAAAAGATGTTGAAGTAACAGTAGCATCAAGCGGAGGCGAGGTAGGAGGAGGATAAGGAGGAAGAAGAGGAGGGAGAAGAGGAGGAGTAGGACTAGGAGAAGAAAGAGATGTTGAAGTAATAGTAGCATCAAGCGGAGGCGAGGTAGGAGGAAGAAGAGGAGGAAGAAGAGGAGGAGGAGGAGGAGGAGGAGGAGGAGGAGGAGGAGGAGGAGGAGGAGGAGGAGGAGGAGGAGGAGGAGGAGAAAGAGATGTTGTAGTAATAGTAGCATCAAGCGGAGGCGAGGTAGGAGGAAGAAGAGGAGGACGAGAGGAGGAAGGAAGGAAGGCCAGAAGTGAGCGCAGCCGATCGACCCGAGCGGAGACTTGGGAATACGAAGGAAACTGGAATCTCCCTCTCTCCCCCTTTGCCACCTGTTGGAGTTCCCATTCCTCCCCCCTCCCCCTCCCCCTCCCCCTCCCACTCCCCCTCCCCCCATCTCCCTCATCTTCTCCAACCCGCGCCCCCTCGCCCTTGTACTCTGCCCCGAGCATCTCCTTCATTCCAGAGCTCCTTTCACCATGATATGAAAGCTTCATGTCTTCTTCTGTGACATGTCACCAGAGCTGGGCGCGTTCCTCGGTGCGTTCCGCCTTAGTTTGGACGCGGTTAGCGTTCACAGACTATTAAAGCTTAAGAGACCGGTTCATACCGAATTAAAAGTCCGGTAGGCCACTTCATACTATACCAAAGAAAAATTTCGTAGGCCATACCCTATACCGGCACCTATATTGCTTTAGTAGTTTGGGAGCGCTAACCGAGGCCAAATTAAAGCGGAATGTACCGAATAACGCATCTAGGAACGCAGCGAATAACGCGCCCAGCTCTGCATGTCACATGGAAGGACGCTCCGTGACGTGTTTGTGACATGTCTGTGGCACAGTACCAAAAGGCCTAGAGAATGTCACGGTGACGGGCCTGGAGAGGTTTTGATAGGATTGGCTTCTGACGTGCCACATGCAGGTTATGTTTCTCATTGATCAAGGACAAGCCTATGACGTGTCGACTACAAAATGTCACTGGAAGATCACAGACTTGTCATTTGCAAGCGGGTGACGTCACTTGCAGAGTCACTGACTTTTTAGCTCTGAAATTGGTGACCTACAAAGCCCGGTTCTTTGACGTCACTATCACGTGTGACGTGTCACTGGTTTATCTGTGTCCGTGACATGTATTTGCTACGTAAGCGACGTGACATTTTGGTTGTAAAAGACCTTAGGCCAAGGATCGGCAAACTTTTTCAGTGCAATGGCCACAGACAAATTCATGGATGGGGATGACAGATGGTAATAGACATGGAGCTGCTTAGTATAGGCCTTATGGTCACTTGCAGTCTACTTCATTATTATGTTCTTATGTATTCATAAATACAAAATTATAAAGGGTCGCATTGTATAATAACTAAAACAACTAATATCTTAAAGTACAAAATTTCACATGAAACGCACATTATACTTCCTCTCCTTGCTACTACTACTTCTCCTCCTCCTCCTCTTCTTCATCCTATTTCTCCTCCTCTTGCTTCTACTACTTCTCCTCCTCCTCCACCTCCTCCTCCTCCTCCT
>NC_134784.1:5525357-5535357 GCF_046742065.1 Oratosquilla oratoria
GTAAGGTGGATATACCAGAAAGGAGGGAGAAGAAATAAATAAATAAATAAAGAAAGAAAGAAAGAAGGAAAGAAGCCATCAAACCAGAGAAGGAAGGACGAAGGTTGGGAGGTGGGGGAAGGAAAGGGGGGAAGGAAAGGGAGGGAAGGCGGAGGAATGGGGAAGAAGGGAAGGGCAGAGGGAAGGAAGGAAGGAAAAAGGAATAGACAGTAACGTATTTAGGAAGGGAGGGAAGGAAGGAAGGAAAAAGGAATAGACAGTAACGTATTTAGGAAGGGAGGGAAGGACGGAGGTAGGGAGGGAAGGGAAAAGAAAGACTGAGTAATTAAGGTAAAGGAAAGGGAGGAAAGGAAGGAGGGATGGAGGAAGGGAGGGATAGAGGGAGGGAGGGAAGGAGAGACGGAGGAATGGAGGAGAAGGGAAGGGAGCGATAGAGGGAAGGAGGGAAGGAGGGAAGGAGGGAAGGAGGGAAGGAGGGAAGGAGGGAAGGAGGGAAGGAGGGAAGGAGGGAAGGAGGGAAGGAGGGAAGGAGGGAAGGAGGAATAGATAGCAAGTCTGTAAATGAACGCGTCTAGGGTGTTAAGCCCATCACGTCAGTGTGTTAATAAGTAATGAGAAATATCGAACACAACACTAATGGTCTTGCGGGGCCTGAAGAAGGGGGGAAGAGAGAGGGGAGGAGTGCTGTAGAGGGGTGAAACGGGGGGGGGTGAATGGGAGTGTAGGGTAGGGAGAAGGAGTACATTGGGGACTTGGAAGGTAACGAAAAACGGATTTTTTCTCCCTAAGACTGTTAAATATATATTTTTTTTTCAAGAAAGGAGATTATGGACGTGATGTAATGAAAGGGTATTGTAGTGGGAAAATGACAAAATATATATATATATTGACATGGATCACAAAATTAGCTTATTTATTATCATCATTATCATCATTATTATTATTAATTACTATTACTATCATTGGGATTATTATTGTTATTATTATTGCTATTAGTATTACTACTATTATTACTGTTATTATTTTATTTTATTTCATTTTCCTCTATTTTTATTTCATCTATTTATCTATTGCACTTAGCAATTTCATTTTAAAATTTTCGATCTACATAGGTTTCCATTTAGCTTAATAAAATCGTCTGACGGCATCCAGGACAACTATTTAGTTCGTGAAAGTGAAATTGTTACATCATGGTCGGCGCTTCCTGTGATCCAGACAACTTTCATGGTTCATTCTTTAGTCTAATTTCTTTGACGTTTGCTCTGGCGACAGGTATACAGTGCGGCACGGCATCGAATGACGCCTCTTTTGAGGCAACAACACCATCACCCCCGTCACTGCTTCAGAGGAAGAGGAGGCAGAAGAAGAACGAGCGTGAGAGAGAGAGAGAGAGAAAGAAGAGCAAAGAGGCGGAAAAGAGGCATTACGAAAAGACGAGTTCAGAACTGAAATTCAGAAAGGAGTTCTTCGAAATCAAGCATGGAACGACCCTGCAAAAACCTTTTCTGACATGCTGGAAAAATAAAAGGAGAAGAGCTGGAATAAGAGGTAGAAAACTAACTGAAATTGAAAAAAAAAGGAGAAACTAAGAAGAAGAGGAGGAAAACATGAACACCAAATAGACAGTACCAGCAGAGCTCCGGGAGAGGAGAATGAAGGAGAAATGCGGAAAGAAAGAAAAGAAATGAACAAGAAAGAAAAGGAGAAGAAAGAGAAGATGGATAAGGAACGAGAAGAGAAGGGGTGATTAGGGATTAGGGATGCAAAAGGAAAGGTAAAAGAAGGAAGGGAGTTTCTAGGGAGAAGAGGATGATAAAGTTGATAGAATCGGAGAGATGACAAAGGATTGGAATACAACGGACAAGGAAGGAAGCCGAGTAAGGAGGAGAAGGCCAGCATGATGAAGGAGGGGCAGAAAGGACTGGGGAGAGGGAAGTGAAGAGGGGCAGTAAGGAGAAGAAAGGGGAAACGAGGGAAAGGAAGAAAGGCAGGAGGGAAGAAAGGGAGGAAGGAGGGAAGGAAGGGAGGAAGGAGGGAAGGAAGGAAAAAGGAAGGAAAGAAGAAAGGAAGGAAGGAAGGAAGAAAGGAAGGAAGAAAGGAATGAAGGAAAGAAGGAAGGAAGGAAGGAAAGAAGGAAGGAAGGAAGGAAAGAAAGGAGGGAAAGATATATAAGGTGAAGAAGGCCACCAATAAGGAGGAGGAGGAGGAGGAGGAGGAGGAGGAGAAAGAGGAGAAAGAGGTGGTGGAGGAAGTGAAGGAGGAGGAGGAGGAGGAGGAGGAGGAGGAGGAGAAAGAGGAGAAAGAGGTGGTGGAAGAAGTGAAGGAGGAGGAGGAGGAGGAGGAGGAGGAAGAGAGGGAGGAAGAGGAGGAGGAGGAGAAGAGGAACAAGAGGAAGAGTATGCCGCTGGAGATGGCGGGCATGCCTGCGTTGGAGTGGCATCCCCTCCTCGGCCTCTCCACCCGCCCCTCCTCACCCTCCTCCCTCCTCCCTCCTCCCTCTTCCACCCCTCCTTGCCTCTCTCCTCCACTCCGTAAGACGATACTCTGGAATCTATGAAATGCTTCCTCCACCAACCAGTTCCTCCAACAGTGCCGCTCGCGTCCGCCTTGCCAAACACTCGGGGAACAAGGGTCTCGGGTTGAGAACGCGTGTGTACCGTGTACACACCCACCCACGCCCATCCACGCCCGCGCGCGCCCGCACTAAGGCATGAAAGCAATTACACAGGCAGGCGGCACATACACATACGTGAAATCACACACACTTAGATAATTATATGCACGCATGCATTCATTCCTCACACATACAGATACAGACACTTCTCAGATATAGTCACAGCTCCTGCAGTCACGGTGTACAAAGTCTACAGGCAGTTAGACACACAAATGCGCGCAAGCACGTTCTCACACACAGACACATACACATGAACTTAAAGTCGGGTATGATAAGCTGAGGAGTAATATAAAGGTCCCCATTAACGTTGCCCCTTTCCTGTATACTACAATTAGGTTAATATGATTATGTAAATTAGGTAAATACACGGTGGGGGTTACTAGGCTAGATAGAGTGAGAAATGAGGAGGTGAGGAGGAGAACAGGGGTGAAAAAGGATTTGGGAGATAGGGTCGATGAAAGAATATTAGGATGGTTTGGACACATGGAAAGAATGAGTGAAGAAAGACTAGTAAAAGAGGTATGGAAGGCAGATGTGGAGGGAGTGAACATGAGGGGACGTCCTAGGATGAGGTGGATGGATGGGGTGAAGGGGGCTTTGGGGAAGAGGGGAATGTCTGTTGAGGAAGGAAGGGAGAGGACGGAAGACAGAGGTGAGTGGAGAATGGTTGTATATGGATGATGTTGTGACTGCATGAGGAGGAATGGGCGGGGAAGTGGGGGGTGGGGTAGTATGTGTGAGTAATTTTTGACGCAGCCCGAAGGGATTTCTCCCCGTCCTCGCCTTATATGCAAAGGGGGACGGAGAGGGGGGGTCGCCGATTAAATGAAGCGGCCTCGCTGTGGATGTACTGTGTCTTGCGACACTGCTTCTGACCCAGGGCGGTGGGCAGGGTGCAGGGATGACCCGTCATCCAGGAGGTGCTCAGATGAGAGGAAGGGTGGGAGGGGTGTGGAGTGTATTTAGGGATGAAATGGGTGGGAGTGTTTTTGTGCCTTTCCTTTTTTGGCTACCTCCCTTGGAAGGGGGAAAAAGCCTTGGTATATGTATGTAGGTAAAATACATACAAACACTAGCAGGCACGCACGATGTACGTAAAGGCGTCGATATAGCCTTATAAAAGCAGAGACATGCATGAAGCTGAACTCTGATCTGAGCGCCATCACGCGCTAAAAATGACGCTTCCTTAGCCAGACAGGATCATGAATACCAAAAAGGTCCAATATGATTATCAATTGCGATATTTATATCCAATATGGATGTAAATCGCGTTCCAAACTTACGGGAAACTAGTTTGGGAATGCAGGCTGCATAGGAGCCGAAATATCATGTTCGTTTTTACATTTTCTTTGGCCGAGCGAAGGCAAATTTGACTTCTTGTTTGCTATCAATGCTGTATATATTCACGAGTTCCTGATTCTGAAAGTATTTTCGTTTTGTGCTCTTCTGTGTTTCATATTGCATCAGATGTTTGTTTTCTATTCTTTAAAGCATGTCTTTCCTGTTTTAAATGTGTATTTTTATTGGTTTGGATAAGTATGAGCATACAAAAGCTTAGACCACTTAATAGGGATACACATACACATATACTTTATATATGAATAAGGCCACCAAACATTAAAAAAAAACGCATAAACAAAGGTAGGAATGGACTAATCATTTTAAGAATTATAAAATTATGTAGAGAAATGACCTAAAAGGAATAGGATAATTAGAAAAAGAAAGAGGGAAAGGGATGGGAGAAAAGGAAGAGGGTGAAGAGGAAGGAGATATATAGGTAAAGTCTCCGCAGTATGACAGCCTCTTGCATAGGTTAGGAGAGGTATAGATAATGTCAAGGTTATGAGTAAAGTCAGAGGGAAGCGATGAATAAAACACGAAAGGTAAAGGAGAGCAGTAAAGGCGTAGGAGAGTGGGGGGGGGGGGTCACGAGGAGGAAAAGATTAGAGGGTCGAGCTTCTAAACTTGGGGTCCAGGAAGGGATGCACTTAATGGGAAGGAAAAACCCAAGGGTAATTAGGTAAGACGATTATTCTTTCATTCTTTTATCTTTTACTCTGAAACGCCAGGAAAATTATCCCGGCCCCCCCCCTCCTCCTCCTCCTCCTCATCTCCTCCTCCTCCTCCTCCTCTTTATTTGGGGGAGGGACGTGATTAGGTAAGAAATCCATCCTCACTGAAGATTTGATCAACGCAATCCTTTGAAGAAGTGCCCACGTTGCATGCAGGTGTGTGTGTGTGTGTGTGTGTGTGTGTGTGTGTGTGTGTGTGTGTGTGTGTGTGTGTGTGTGTGTGTGTGTGTGTGTGTGTGTGTGTGTGTGTGTGTGTGTGTGCGTCATCGTGTATGTGCATGTATGTACATTTGTGTACGCATCCGTAGGCTTTCGTCTGCATCATTTTTGTGTACATCGACCGGGAGGCCCGAAGACACATCACGGACGCGAAAAGCACCACCACCAGATGTCAGCCTGAAATGAGCCCGAGGACTGATTTCAGGGTTGGAAATGCCTGAATACGAGGGAACAAGGCCAGGCTATTTATAGATCTGGCCTCACCTGAACTCAGGACTCTGCGGCCAATCTCTGGACATAATTGGCCCTTTCTGGCCGGGCCGCACTAATGATGGAGGAGGGTCGTGATGAGCGACACAAGTATCAGGATCCAACGTGAGATCAATCCTGTAGGAGACTTGATTTCCTACAAGGCCGGTTGATACAAGAATGCTATCACTCTTATCATTAAATTCGTTTAATACTCGTATAGTGAACTTGTTTCAAACTGTTTTGGTTATCACGAGGGAAAGTTCTTTTCTTCAAAGGACACCAACGCAGAAGAGAGAGACTTGTTTAATCGAGAGAATTAATTGTAAATGGAATAGTCTCAAGTCACTTGGAAGTAATCTTTCGAATGAGCCTCAAATGTTAACTTAACCAAATCGACTTCAGTAGCAATATAACGTACTTTACAGAAGTCGTCTTCCTTTCAAAGATGAGTAATTCTGGTGTTATGTTACATAAGAACTAACTAACCCTGATCAAAATACTTCCCCCGCTTTAGTTCCATTATGGTAAGATTTGGAAACTGCCAAGACAGCATTAAGAACACAAGAACATAAGAATGAAGGAGTCTGCAAGAGACCATGAGGCCTACACTAGGCAGTTCCATGTCCATTACCACCTGTCATCCCATTCAATGCCTCACCAAGGTTACAACATCAAGACATCGTTCTTTAGTGTATATCGGAATGCATTAAGAACTTGCAAACAAACAGTTACAATAAAGGCTTCATAACATATAATAATTCACCTAACCTGGGACAGAACGGTAGACTTTAACCATGACAGCTTTAGTCCTCTCCTGACCCAAGTCACGCATGAATGAAATGGTGTGGCCTTCCGCAGTGAATAACAAATTCATTATTGGGTCGTCCGCAGGTACGGAGAGAGAGATTCGTCCAACCAGAGCTTCCTGGACGTCGTTTCCTCTGCAAGAAAAGTTCTTCTCGGGTCGAGGAAATTTAAACACCATTCAATAACCCAACATCTGAACCTTGCCAATGGATAACAAAAGCGTGCACGTACGTACGTACACACACACACACACACACACACACACACACACACACACACACACACACACACACACACACACACACACACACACACACACACACCACACACACACACACGAACGTATGTTTAAAAACATACATCGTAGGAGAGATGCCTATGAACAAAAGGGTGTAGAGGAGGAGGTGGAGGAGGAGGAGGAGCAGGAGCAGGAGCAGGAGCAGGAGGAGGAGGAGGAGGAGGAGGAGGAGAAGGAGGAGGAGTAGGAAGAGGAAGAGGAAGAGGAGCAGCAGCAGCAGGAGGACGAGGAGGAGGAGTAGGCGGAGAATGATGCAAAGGAGGAGAATGATGCAGAGGAGGAGAATGAGGAGGAGCAGGAAGTGGAGGAAGAGGAGAGGTGCGAGGAGCACCTGACCATTTCTCGAGACGTGGAAATCAGGATTACCGCGTCTGCGGCGGCGGCTGCGGCGGCGGCTGCGGTGGTGGTCCATTATCCCGGTCTGAGCCTTGATGCAATTACCCGCCGTTTCCCTCCGTCTTCATCCAATTAATCTTAGTTTCCCTCATATTCATTCCGATTAATCACTCTTAATATAAATCTATGCAATGTGCGTCACACCTGCGTGGACTTCTTTGGGCTTATGTTTATTCAAGCGGAGAGTGTGACTATTGATATGTTCATACCTATGTATTGCCTATGTACAGTTGGCGACACTCGTAAGTGCCACAGTGTCTGGCGCCTTCTCTGATGGTCTAGCAAGTCTGTGGCTTTATGTTGACCATGTAAGATGCGAGGTCGCAAAAGACACGTCGTAACTCTATGACCCATAAATACACTTATGCCTCCCATGGGCCCACAAAAAATATCAGCCACCATAGAGCTTGAGGCAACTGTACATAAGGTAGTTGTCACGTGTTCATAACAAGGTTTCACAATGGAAATAGAACATCTAATGATTACATATGTATATATATATATATATATATATATATATATATATAATATATATATATATATATATATATATATATATATATATATATATATATATATATATATATATATCTCAAGAAGCCAACTGATACTTAAATAAATAACTATGAAGCCAAGGCATCCACCCAACCTCACCCCTCTCACGCCCATCTCATGCCCATCCCACACCCATTCCTTGTCTCTTTTCATCTCATCTCTTTGTGGGTAAAGGTTCATCCTTATATTCCCCCTACTCCTAGGTTTAGAAGCAATGCAGTAAGGCATAGTAAAGTAAATATTATAAAGAAAACAAATGCTCCAGTGATCGGCAACAATGATTATATTCGGACAGTTAAAAGTCAAATGGGGGTTCAAAAAATACGACCACGACATAAATGACATATAATTTCCATTTGTACCAACACAAAAGTTACTGTAGTGGAGGCAGTCATCGTGGTTATATTAAATATGTAGTTGAGGTTATCTTATCACTGACATCCTGGACATTACTAAATTACTAAACTATGTCAACAAGCAGCGAGATATTGTCAAGAACAAGAACAAGAACAAGAACGACGACGACGACGACGACGACGACGACGACAACAACAACAACAACAACAACATCGAGGCGAGAAGATGTGTCATGTATGTACACAGAGCTTCCCCCAATGTAATCAAACCGGGTGTACACATATGTACACACATGTACACACATTCATATTACAATCCTATGACAGTTGTGCAACCACTTCTCTTCTTCTTTTACTACTGCAGACCTGGTCTACGTTTCATGAATGGAATACACTTATTATGAGAATAAACACCTTGTGAGATCGAAACCTTTATTGGTACTATTGCCATTGTGATTCATCATACACTTATTAACCATGTAGTGAGTTCTGAAACTATTGGTTGATAGAGAAGGTTAGATAACCTTATGGATGGGGATGATAGGTAGTAATAGACATGGAATTGCCTAGTGTAGGCTTTATGGTCTCTTACAGTCTCCTCCATTCTTACGTTCTTATGTTATGTTCCTATTCCCAGCTAAAACTGAGAATCTTACACATCAGACATCATTTCCAAAACCGAAATCTGCTTATTTCCACTTCTTTTCCTTTCTTTACCTCCTCCTCCTTTTCTTCATTCTTTTGTCACCCTCCTCCTCCTCTTCCTCCTCCTCCTCCTCCTCTTCCTCCTCCCCCTCCTCCTCCTCGTCCTCCTCCTCCTCCTCTTCCTACACAGACCAATCATCCCCGACCTCTGCAATTCCTTTCGCCATTTTTGTCACTCCCGTCCCTCTTCCTCTTTTAACCTACTGCTCTGCAAACGCTATCACATCATCACCGCCATTTCCAACGCTACCATCTCGTCCTATTACTGCGTCTTCTCCTCCTCTTTTTCCTCGTCCTCTTCTTCCTCCTCCTCCTCCTCTTCCTCCTTTTCCACTACTTCCTCTTCTTCGTTTTCCTCCTGTACATCCTCCTCCTCTTCTTCCTCCTCCACCTTATCTCCTCTTTTCCTCCGCCTCCTCTTCCTCCTCCTCCACTTGGGCTTATGGCAGAACGTAATTACTTACTATCTCTTACGGACGAAAGCAAAATCCGGACCGACTAGCTCCCGAGCAGAAACCATCCACACATCCACTTTCTTTCCCTCCCATAAGCTTCACTGTTCCTGCAACGGACAAGAAGACCCGTCTGCCTTCCCTTCGCCCCTGTGACCCTTCTCGACTCCCCATTATCTTCCTGCTTGCACCTCCTGGCCTCCATACTCCTTCTGCTGCCTCTTCCTCTTCCTCTTCCTCCTCCTCCTCCTCCTCCTCCTCCTCCTCTTCAACCTTTTCCTCTTCCTCCTCCTCCTCTGTCCGATCTCTCCTCTTGCCCAACGTGGGTTTGTGCAATCAACCTCACGTCTGCACCTGCCTTGTTCAGGTAAATGGACGACTGAGGTCTGTCTGTCTACGGATGCATCAGTGCAAGTACAGGTATGTACAGTGACCGAAGTGTACGTCTTTGTATGTACTCCATATAAGTGTCCAATGGGTGCAGAATGGGTGAAGGATGGGTGTTTATTTTGACTACGCCATTCTTATAAGGGGAAATGGATTCTTAGTATATATGTATATACGTACGCGTGTATGTATGTGTATACGTATGAATGTATATATGTATATACGTATACATGTATGTATGTATGTATGTATGTATGTATGTATGTATGTATGTATGTATGTATGTATGTATGTATGTATGTATGTATGTATGTATGTACGTATGTATGTATGTATGCATGTGTATGTGTGTGTATGTGTGCGTATTTACCTTTTAGTAATTCCTCAATGTTACCTAGTTTTGTTATTTCCTTACTTCAAAATGACGTCATCCTGTAGACACAAAACATCTAAAGGTCTTAAATATGTTACATTATAACATGTTAAACATCTGTGATGTACTATAGCACTTACATGAATCTTTGTGAATTCTTGGCTTGTGTTGAAGAAGATATTACAGACACATTGATATGAAGCGAGCTACCACCAAGAACTGAGTGTCAGTAATGCATATGAACTGTGATAGACACTAATTGTGACAAGAAGTCAAACTAAAGGTACAGAGTCCGCCAAAAAAGATTCCCCGGATACTTGGTGGCGGGCGGCATCAAAGCCAGAAGAACAGAAGCAAGAAGGAGAAGCCTTCCGAGAGCAGAGGTTTAATTAACAGCCAGATTCAATTTCACAAAGTACTGACGTATACTTCAACCTACTCTGCCTTCATCCAA
>NC_134784.1:5540357-5542857 GCF_046742065.1 Oratosquilla oratoria
ACGAACACGAACACGTTTATGCATGTGTGTGTGTGTGTGTGTGTGTGTGTGTGTGTGTGTGTGTGTGTGTGTGTGTGTGTGTGTGTGTGTGTGTGTGTGTGTGTGTGTGTGTGTGTGTGTGTGTGTGTGTGTGTGTGTGTGTGTGTGCGTGTGTGTGTGTGCGTGTGTGTTTGCTTGCGTGCTTATTTCCTTCCATCATTCACACGTACAGTCGTCTCGCCGGCACAGAAGAGGCACAGAAATTTGTTCGTGGCTCAACAAACTCCCATCCACTCCTTCCATCCACCATCCACTCCTTCCATCCATCTTGATTCCTCTTCTGAAAGTACTTCCTCCCTTTCTACGTCTACATCCACCATCATCGTCGCTCCTTCATCTTCCTCTCTCCCTCCTCCTATTCCTCCTCCTCCTCCTTTCCTCCTCCTCCTTCTCCTCCTCCTCCCTAACCTTCTCCTCATCACCCTCAGTCCAATCTACAATACAATGGTGTATTCTTTCATTTTTTCTCTGAAATTCGTTCTTCACTCATTCTCTCGCTCTCTCTCTCTCTCTCTCTCTCTCTCTCTCTCTCTCTCTCTCTCTCTCTCTCTCTCTCTCTCTCTCTCTCTCTCTCTCTCTCTCTCGCTGTTTCTGTCTCCCTCGGTCTGTTTGTCTGTGTCTCTCTGTTTCTCTGTTATAAATCTCTCTGTCTGTGTCTGCCTGTCTTTCTGTCTCTCTTTGTCTGTCTGTCTATTTCTGCCTTCCTGCCTGCCTGCCTGCCTCTCTCTCTCTCTCTCTCTCTCTCTCTCTCTCTCTCTCTCTCTCTCTCTCTCTCTCTCTCTCTCTCTCTCTCTCTCTCTCTCTCTCTATCTTTCTTTATCTCTGTTTCTGTCTCCCTCTGTCTGTCTGTCTGTGTCTGTTTCTCTGTTATCAATCTGCCTATGTCTGTGCCTACCTGTCTTTCTGTCTCTCTGTCTGTTTTTCTGTCTGTCTATTTCTGCCTCCCTGCCTGCCTGCCTGCCTACCTGTCTGTCTGTCTGTCTGTCTGTATGTCTGTGTCTCTCTTTTTCTGTCTCTTTCTCTCTCTATCTATCTATCTCTTTTTCTATCTCTTTCTCGCGTTCCTCTGCTCGTTGAACAAACAAGCCGTTCATTGTGCAAATGTACACCACATTGTCCTCCTGTCCTTTGGCTGCACAAAGGTGCATTTCACTGTGAACAAGTACGTCGACAATCCCCACCTCCTCCTCCTCCTCCTCCTCTTCCTCCTCTTCCTCCTCCTCTTCCTCCAACTCCTCCTCTTCATCCAACTCCTCCTTCTCCTATCTCCTCCTACTTCATAATCTCCCCTCCTCTTCCTCCTCCTCCATTCCCTCCTCCTCCTCCTCCATGTCCTCTTCCTCTTCCTCCCTCGCCTTCTTTTCCCCCTCCACTTCCTCCTCCACCTCCTCCTCCTCCTCCACTTCCTCCTCTTCCTTCGCCTTCTTCTCCTTTCCCCTCCTCCTCCTCCTCCTCCTCCTCCTCCTCCTCCTCCTCCTCCTCTTCCTCCAACTCCTCCTCTTCCTCCTACTCCTATCTCCTCCTACTTCATAATCTCCCCTCCTCTTCCTCCTCCTCCATTCCCTCCTCCTCCTCCTCCTTCTCCTCTAACTCTTCCTCCCTCGCCTTCTTTTCCCCCTCCACTTCCTCCTCCACCTCCTCCTCCTCCACTTCCTCCTCTTCCTTCGCCTTCTTCTCCTTTCCCCTCCCCTCCTCCTCCTCCTCCTCCTCCTCCTCCTCCTCCTCCTCCTCCTCCTCCTCCTCCTCCTCCTCCTCCTCCTCCTCCTCCTTCTACCTCTCCTCGTCCTTATCCTCCTCTTTCTATTTGACCATCCTATCCCAATTCCTTTTCGTTTCTTTTCTCCTTTTCCTAACTTCAACTTTCTTTCACCTTTCCAAAAATTCTCACTTCTCCCTTTTTCCAATCTCTTTCCTCTCCTTCTATTCCTCTTTCTTGCCCAACTTCTACTCTCTTCTGTTCTTTCTCTTTGTCTTCTACATTTCTCTTCCCCATCTGGTCTCTTCCCCCCCCCCTCCACCTCTCCGTCTTCCCTTACTACTTCCCTTTCTGATGATCTTTGTTAAGTCAAAGTTTCCAGTTTGGTTTGCTTAATTTTCCTTAAATTTAGTCCAATCTTCCCCTGTCGCTTCCTTCCCTTCCCTCACCCATCCATCCTCCCTTCCTTCCTTCCTTCCGTCCCCCATCGGGCCTTCCCTCCGTCCTTCCCTCCCTCCTTCCTTCCTTCCTTTTTTGTACTCCTTCGCTTATATGGAAGTCCCTGCCCTTCTGAATTCTTCCTATTCTTTTTGTATTTTCTCTCTTATTTTCTTCCTTGTCTCCAATCCCCCCATTTTATTTCTCTTATTACCGGTCTTTCTCCCTTCTCCACCCTCCTCCTCTGCCTCTTTATCTCTCTTCCCTTTTTACCACTTCGTTCCTCCTCTCTTATTCTACTCTTCCTCCTCCTTACATTTCTCCTCT
>NC_134784.1:5552857-5557857 GCF_046742065.1 Oratosquilla oratoria
CCCTCCCGTTCCATCCACTCCCTTCCCCTCCCATTCCATCCACTGCCTTACCCTCCCCTCTTGTCCCATTCCATCCACTCCCTTCCTTTCCTATTCCCTCCACCTCCCCTCCCATTCCATTCACTCCCTTCCCCTCCCTTCTTCTCCCATTCCATCCACTCCTTTCCCCTCCCCTCCCCTTCCCTCCCCTCTCCTCCCTGCCCCTCTCATCCCCCCATCCCTTCCCCTCCCATTCCATCTCTTTCCTTCCCCTCCCTTTCCCTCCCATTCCATCCACTCCCTTCCCCTCCCCTCTTCTCCCATTCTATCCACTCCTTTCCCTCCCCCTTCAATTCCCTCCCCTCCCATTCCATCCACTCCTTTCCCCTCCCCTCCCCTCCCCTCCCCTCCCATTCCATCCACTCCTTTCCCCTACCTTTCCCTCCCCTTCCCTTCCCTCCCATCCCCTCCCTTCTCATTCAGTCCCCTCCCATTCTATCCACCCCCTTCCCCTCCCCTCCCATTCCATCCGCTCCCCATAGCAGTGTTGTGGGTAAGGGGGCGACAGCATGTCCCCATAAAATCGCCATCACGCCGAGCAGCGATGGAAGACGAGTCATCCAAGTAATGGCGCCAGTGACGAGGGTGCAACTGGCATGTACAACCAAGTGAACTAAGGGGAGCACAGCCTCATCACATTGGGCTATTTTACCTCCAACCTCCAATTCAACGGCAACACCGCTCACCCCCAGAACCCTTTTCCGCCGTAAAATCACTATGGTAAGCTATTTTGTTTTCTCAACGATTTACATAGAATGTTATTTGATATTATGCTGGAGGAGAATTATTTTCCTCCAGCATAATAGATTCCTTCTCTAAAGCTGTGGGCTGTTAATCTGCTGCAACACTCGGAGGAAAAGTGCCCCAGTGTGATAACATCTTTGGTAAACACGCCCTTCAGGACTGGTCGTATACTTCATTCTCGCGAAGACGAGGAGTTTGGGGGGTTTGGGGGGGGTTGGGGGTTGGGGGGGTTATGTCCTAAGTCTGTGTACACGAGTAAAACTACTGAAGTCTACAGAGTAATTCTTCAAATGGCAAAGTTGGCACAAAAGCCATCAGGATGATATATAAACGAACGACAGGATGATTCATGACCCACACATTTCAGGCCTGAGGCATTTAGGCTCCGTCCACACATGCATGTCACAAACATGTAACAAACATGTTAGCGACATGGTGGACATTTATCTTCTCAATCTTCTTATCACCAGACTGTTTTATTATGTATGTCGCCGTCATGTTACAAACGTGGAGGGACACACTTAGAACCGTCCACACGTATATGTCGCCAACAAACAACTTCAAATCCCGCACCCGACAAGTATGATTCAGAAACCAGAACATAATTTCTTGTTGTTGTTTTGCTACATGATAATGCCATGTATAGAAACGATGATGATAACGATTTTCATGATTCATTATATATTATTATCGATGTTATTATTATCATTATTTTTTGGAAGCGGTGATTATTATGATGGTGATGGTGACGACGACGACGACAACAACGACGACAACAACAACAACAACAACAACGACAACAACAACAACGACAACGACAACGACAACGATGATGATGATGATGATGATGACGACGACGACGACGACGATGATGATGATGACGATGACGATGACGATGACGATGACGATGACGATGATGATGATGATGATGATGATGATGATGATGATGATGATGATGATGATGATGATGACGACGACGACGACGACGACGACCACAGTGACGATGACGATAACGACGACAACGACGACGACGGTAATGATGATGACGATGAGGATGATTAATCATTATTATCATTATTATTTTTATTTCCCCCCACAGGTAATGGGAGAGAATGTGTTGGTGAGAGAAGAAGAGGAGGAGTGTGGGGGGTGGGGGTGTGTGTGTGTGGGGGGGGTGACGCAGCACTACCTCCGGGGAATTTAGGTCCCCGCTCATGTTCGACAGGCCAGCAAATTATGTTTAGAAATATCAGCCGAGGCCAGCAAGCCATTCTTCAAAATAATATTTCCCGAATATTCTCCAGGCGTTGAGAATAATGACATAACTCAGGGCTTTGAGGAACAAGGTAACACTATGCAGTGATGAGTAAATGGTAACTTATTTATTCATAAGAACATAAGAATGAAGGAATACTGCAGGAGATCATGAGACCTACACTAGGCAGTTCCATGTCCATTACCACCTGTCATCCATAAATTTGTCAAACTGTTTCTTAAAGCAACAGATAGTTTCAGCGCTCACGACATGGTTACTAATTAATTTTAGTTTATTTCCTTATTTGTCTATTAAACGATTGATATACTTACTTGTTTACTTGTTTTTATTTATTTATTTACTCATGAATTTATTTATTCATTTATTTTCTTTGTGAATTTTGTTTTCATCATTTCACACGGTAATGACCTTTTATCACAGGTGGATCGCTCTCGGGTAAAAATAAAAGAAAATAAAAGAAAAGAAAAGAAAAAAGGGGGGGGGGCGGTGGCGGACACAAACTTAGCTCACACATTTCTGATTATTCTCCTCACGAAGCACTTCTGACAACTTTGGTTTTATGGTCTGGCAGAACTTCGTCTCAGCCGGCCCGCTGATGGTCGCTATCAATGTTAAAAGACTCTTACTAGTCTCCTTTTTTGTTATTATTTTCATCATGGTATTAATATTATTACTATTACTATTACTACTACTATTACTACTATTTCTTAACGCCGAAAACGTGTAGCTATATTAGTGCAGGAAGAGTTATATTTGATATCTATACTTCTACACTACATCGGTGGTTACACAAATTAATACTTGTTACCGAACAGCTCAATACTGGAACACATGATAACATACAAACGCTAATATAACCTTTCAGGCATTCATCATTTTGAACAACAAAGATTTATTTATTCTATTGATATACCATAACAGCAGCTCTATAATGTCCAGGGCCCCTCCCTCAGCTGAACAAAATCCTCTGTCTTCAGACTGATATAAATTCATAAAGTAATCCAAGCCTTTGGAGGGTTTAATGGAAATAAAGGGTAACTCTTTGTGCGAGTCCCTCTTACTCTAGCTGAATATCCTCACAAACTCACCATCCCACTCCCATGAATTGGGAAGTGAGAAACTCACTGGAAGGACAAGGCCTGTCAGTTGCGGCAAGCCTTTGGGGTTTTTCAGCCGATGTTTGGGTCGCCTCCCTCGCCTGGCCAGGGCTATCGGGAACCAACGCAAGAAACACGGAGCAGGTTCCGGGAATCGAACTCAGGACCCCCTGATCATGAGTTTGAAACGTTATCCACTGGGTTACTCCCCCTCCTCCCTTTTTTTATATAAATGTATTGATAACGGTCGGGCGAGCCAACACAATATCTATACATATGTGTCAGTGCCTGAAAGGGGTGAGGAGACTCGGCAAGCAGGCATCCTGTGACGGGCTCCTCTGTTCACATTCTCCACGGCTAATGGAAGGACCGACAGAGTACCTTCGGCCATAACTGACCCTTAAATAAACAAAATGTGTTTTGGCTTTGTAAGGTTCTTTGCACGGGGCCGCTGGCCACTCGACGGCGCAAATGGACTTGGGCTGGGGAAGTGTGTTGAGTCAACGCAAGGGTGACTATCTTGCGTGCGAAGGGTGATCGTTGAGGCACTCCGCGTTTGTTCAATTTGCGTAATGGTGTTTGTCTTTCGCAAAACTGGCTGACTTGTTCTATTCTAACTTGCACTGATGTGTGTGGCAACAGCGTTCAGCTGTGATCAATGTTATATTGTTTGTTCAAATTCTTCTCTTTCGCTCAAGACATCTTTGCTTGTCCTGTAAGATAACAGCTCGAGACTCTTATGCCTCGTGCGGTGGTCTACGATTTTCAGGAAAGGTTTCTGGATCGAATGAACATATTTAGTACAATTACATCTTGTTTAGATAGAAGTGCATAAAAAAACTTACACTGCTGTCCTCTCTTATTTATTCAGCTGTCGTTTCTTATTTGCCTTTTCCAAATTGTGGTCACTTATCATGCCTACCGTATTACTCTCTCTTAAATGTAAAAATGTAAAAAATGTAAAAGAAATGGGAATTTATGTGACTTCCACAAATCTTTCTAATTTGAGATAGTGTCTCGCTTAGGTGTCTTAGGAGCAAGAATGTTGAAAAATAAACAACAACTTCCTTACCCTCCCTCCCCCCGTATCCGCTCCACCCCCTCCCTGGCTTCCAGGTGCCCACGTTCAGCGCATTTTCTTCTCGTCTATCAGTGGAGAGGTGGTGTTCAGCTGTTCGAAAGCTAGTTCATCATGCACCAGAGAGGAACGGGGCAGTATTGACTTCCGTGTCGACACTGATGGAGATTAATTTGTTTTTGGAAAAAATGGGAAGCTTTTCGGGCCTCACGGTGTAATAGTGACGGCTCTTCTAAAAAAAAAAAAATGCGGGTTCATCACTCACATGAAAGGGCATTGTTTAATGTTTAAATACATCTGCATACTATATCCGAATTTTTGTTGATATAGGTTTTCTTAGATTGAATCTGAATAAGACATAAGCCATTTCACAACTGAAAAGACGGAGATCGAATTTGTTCTCCATTAATTCATCTATTCATTTGTCTTTGTATTTATTCATCTGTTCATTTGTTTATTCATTTATTTTGATTTACTTATTATAGTCTGCATACATTGTCAAAGTATGTCAATCGACTATGAGGATTTCTCTGCATGCGTTATGTTCAACAGGAAAAACATGTATTTATCGTTCTTACATAATGCCAACAAACGTAGTGAATCACAATGTCGCACATCTTTATTCTTAATCATACATACATATACATACATATACCAAGGCTTTTTCCCCCTTCCAAGGGAGGTAGCCAAAAAGGGAAAGGCATAAAAACACTCCCACCCATTTCATCCCTACATACACTCCACACCCCTCCCACCCTCCCTCTCA
>NC_134784.1:5562857-5565357 GCF_046742065.1 Oratosquilla oratoria
GGTCTGGTCTCGGGCGGAAAATGAAAACAAGATTGATGAGAGAGAAGGAGCACAAGAGAGGAGAGTACAAGAGAGGAGAGGAGAGGAGAGGAGAGGAGAGAGGAGAGAAGAGAAAAGGAGAGGAGAGGAGAGGAGAGGAGAGGAGAGGAGAGGGGAGGAGAGGATAGGAGAGGAGAGCCAGGGTTGGGGAGGATGAGGGAAAAAATAAGATGTACTGGGCACTGTGAGGGGAAATCCGAGGGGTTAAACGATGTACTACATGTTAAAGATAGGAATAAAAGAGAGTGTAGACGAAAGTCGGGAATAAGAGGAGGAAGAACTGAAAATCATGTACCGGGAACTGAGACAGACAAAACAAAACAAAAGAGAAGAAGGAAAATAAAGGAAAATAGAGAGGGTAAGGACAGAAGGGTAAAAAGAGAGAGAGAGAGAGAGAGAGAGAGAGAGAGAGAGAGAGAGAGAGAGAGAGAGAGAGAGAGAGAGAGAGAGAGAGAGAGAGAGAGAGAGAGAGAGAGAGAGAGAATAATAATGAAAAGAGGAGGGAAAGTACAGAAGAGGCACCGAAAACAAAACTCGAAAGAGAAAATAAAAGATCAAAGAATAAATGAAATAAAATAACACCAAAGAGAAAAAATGTATGAAAAACGGACCAAGAGGAAAAAAGAGGGTAAGAAAAAATGAGGCAGAGAGAGAAAAAAAAGAGGAAGAAGGAAAGGTTCTTCGGATTAAAAAATGAGAGGAGGAGGAGGAGGCGGAGGAGGAGGAGGAGGAGGAGGAGGAGGAGGAGGAGGAGGAGGAGCAGCAGCAGGAGGAGGAGGAGGAGGACGAGGAGGAAGAATGCTAGGAGAAGGAAAAGGAATGAATAGGGGGAGAGGGGAAGGAAAGAAGGAAAGTGTAGGAAGAGGAGGAGGAGGAGGAGGAGGAGGAAGAGGAGGAGGAGGAGGAGGAGGAGGAAGTGGAACAGGAGGAGGAGGAGGAGGGGGAAGAGGAGGAGGAGGAAATGGAAGAGGAAGAGGAGGAGGAGGAGGAGGGGGAAGAGGAGAAGGAGGAATAGGAAGAGGAGGAGGAGGAGGAGGAGGAAGAGTATGAGTATTTAGAGGATGTGAGGTAAAAAGGGTAAAGGGATGAGTATGAAGAGAAAGGGAATGGGGAAAGGGATAAGCAAACAAAGAGAGAGAGAGAGAGAGAGAGAGAGAGAGAGAGAGAGAGAGAGAGAGAGAGAGAGAGAGTGAGAGAGAGAGTAATAGAGAGAGAATAGGGGTAGAGGGGGAGGCCTGGAGGAGGGAAGAGAGTAGAGGGAGGCAGAGAGGGGGGCAGGCCCATGTTCTAAGCTAATAACTGTCTGTGAGGAACCCTCGGGGCAAGCCAATTGATGGGGGAACAGCAGAAGCAGCAGAAGCATCAGCAGATGCAGGAGCCCAGATCATGCGCGAGAGCGCCCTGCACAAATACAATATGTGAAGAAATACAATATATAAACAAATACGTAGGTACACACCCTACTTCATGATCGTCAGGAAGGATGACTTCTGAACTTGGCATTTATGACGCGATCTCCCTCCCTCCCCCTCTCTCTCTCTCTCTCTCTCTCTCTCTCTCTCTCTCTCTCTCTCTCTCTCTCTCTCTCTCTCTCTCTCTCTCTCTCTCTCTCTCTCTCTTTCTCTCTCTTTTTGCCATACGTAGTCGGAAAAAGAGTCTGTAAGTACCAAATAGCATGTCGTAAATATAGTATATCCCAACACAATAATATATTAATGAACCTTCCTTTTTTCCAATCGTCTTTATACAAAAAAAAAAGTTGAAAAAGATTCTTAGTGTCCTCTCTATAACACAATTTCATTTCGAGTTCTTGCTTATGGTTCCTCTCGATATCGAAGTTCCTGAGCACAATTAGCAATTCTCTCTCTTTCCCCTCTCCCCCTCTCCCTTCTCTTCTCCCCTCTCCCCTCCCCTATCCCCCCTCTTCCCTCCCCTCTCCCCCTCTCTTTTCCCCTATCCCCACTATTTTCCCCTCTCCCCTCCCCTATCCCCATCTCCCCTCCCCTCTCCCCCTCTCTCTTTTCCCCTCTCTCCCTCTCTTTTCCCCTCTCCCCACCTACCCTCAGCCTCATATCACCCAACCCGTTTCTGCTTGATTACCTTATCCAGTGTCAATTAGGAAGGAAGGGTTATTTAGATAGGAGCTCTATCGTCTATCATCTCGAAACCCCAATCGACACACTGTACGTGTTTGCTTGTGTGTGTGTGTGTGTGTGTGTGTGTGTGTGTGTGTGTGTGTGTGTGTGTGTGTGTGTGTGTGTGTGTGTGTGTGTGTGTGTGTGTGTTTTATAAAATGTATAGATACATACTACAAACATCCAGTCGATAACTCGCACATTTACTCACTCATCGTTCCTGGGAACTGCAGCAGCAATTATTGCATGTCCACCATACCTGCAACAGAAATAAATCTCACGTCAGCAAAATTACAAAATAAAATAAAATAAAATAAAACAAAATA
>NC_134784.1:5570357-5575357 GCF_046742065.1 Oratosquilla oratoria
CAGTCCAGTACTCTATCAACCGCGCCACCGAGTGTGTGTGTGTGTGTGTGTGTGTGTGTGTGTGTGTGTGTGTGTGTGTGTGTGTGTGTGTGTGTGTGTGTGTGTGTGTGTGTGTGTGTGTATGTGTGTGTGTGTGTGTGTGTGTGTGTGTGTGTGTGTGTGTGTGTGTGTGTGTGTGTGTGTGTGTGTGTGTGTGTGTGTGTGTGTGTGTGTGTGTGTGTGTGTGTGTGTGTATGTGTGTGCATATGTGTGTGTGTGTGTATGTATATGTGTGTGTTCGTGCGTGCACGCGCGCGTCCTTCGTTTTATTAACATTTCCCAATTTCCGTTTCCCAAATGAAATCAAAATGACAATTTCGTCCCTCAAGATTTTTGTCTTAAAGTTTCCTTTGAGCGATGATGTTTGTAGGCAGAGCACTCTTCTTCATCTTATCTCAGTTTGTCCTCCTCAGAGTCTCATCCTCGATTCCCATTGTTCCTCCTCTTCCTTAGCTTTTGATGATTCTCCTCCTCCTTTTCCTCCTCCGCCTCCTCGTCTTCTTCCTCCTCATCGTCGTCGTACTCCTCCTCCTCTTCCTCTTCCTTAGCTTTTGATGGTTCTCCTCCTCCTTTTCCTTATCAACCTCCTCATCTTCTTCCTCCTCATCGTCGGCGTACTCCTCCTCCTCTTCCTCTTCCTTAGCTTTTGATGGTTTTCCTCCTCCTTTTCCTCCTCCGCATCCTCGTCTTCTTCCTCCTCATCGTCGTCGTACTCCTCCTCTTCTTCCTCTTCCTTAGCTTTGGATAGTGCTACTCCTCCTTTTCCTCCTCCACCTCCTCGTCTTCTTCCTCCCCCTCTTCCTCTTCCTTCAGCTCTTGATAGTGCTCCTCCTCCTTTTTCTAACCCACCTCCTCGCCTTTTTCCTCCTCCTCGTCGCCGTACTCCTACTCCTCTTCCTCTTCTCCCTCTTCCTTCAGCAATTGATAGTGCTCCTCCTTCTTCTCCTCCTCGCCCTCCTTCTCCTTCTCCTCCTCCTCCTCCTACACCTCCTCGTCCTCCTCCTCCTCGTCCTCCTCCTTCTCCTCCTCCTCATCTTCCTACACCTCCTCGTCCTCCTCCTTTTCCTCCTCCTCCTCCTCCTTCTTCTCCTCCTCCTCCACCTCTTGGGTTTCCTCCATGACCAGCCAATTACATGGTTCCTGGTAAGCATCAACACAGTCATCCAGACTTCAGACGCCATGGCCGTCTCACTCGTTTGCCAGCTCCTGGCTCTTCGCCTTGTTCCCTCGTTTTAGACAAACCCGCTCATTATTCGCGGTCTTCCTCTCGGCAGACCCTTGTACTATCTCCCTTTTCCTCCCTAGTCCCCTTGTAATCGCCCTTACTCTTTGTTTTCAATCCCTCTTTGCGTTTTACTATTCCTTGTGCTCTCCTCTCGTCTTGCTTCTGTAAGCTAGATCCTCACACAATCCACCAAATCTTCACAATACACTTTACCAAGTAAATAACAGTCTTTCTATTCTCTTATCTGATATTTCCTTGCATTCATTCTTTTATGAGGGCAGTGTATTGTACCTATCTATATAATACTATGCCCCTTTACCCTAGCATATGCCCAATTACAGCCCCCAAAGCCTCTTAAATCTAACTTTATTTTTAAAGTGATTATAATTAAGTTCTTTACTTCCTCCTATTCCCAGCCCTCTTCTTTTCATATCAAACTCCTCCCAAACCATTTCTCCTTTTATTTCACCTCCTCTCCCCCATCTCGACATATTTCCATTGCCTACTCTATGTGCCTGCTAAGTGAAATAAAGATCTTCATTATCATCGTCGTCATCATTGTCACTATCATTTATATGTTAATTCCCTTCCGTACTCCCTTCTCCTCCTCCTCCTCCTCCTCCTCCTCTCCTCCTCCTCCTATCCTCCTCCTCCTCCTCCCCATACTCTCGTCTCCCAAACAATTTCATCCTCTTATCTCCCAACTTCCCTCACCTATCACTACCAATGATAATTCTTCCCCTTTATATCTCCCATTTCAAATAAATATCCTCCCTTTCCCCTCGCATTTGATTTACCTCCCCCCAATCCCCTACCCCGTCCCGGCTCAATACATCTCTCTTATCTTCCTTTCATACGTGTAGCACTAGTAATCTTATTCAGGGTACGGTGGTGCCGTTTCATTTTGGTTTGACGGGACTTCCTTGCAAGAAAAGGAGTTCATCTACCTCCCCCATCAAACTTGCGTCTCTTTCCCTCCTCCCTTTCTCCCACTTTTCTTTCTCATTTATTAATGAACTCATTACTCCCTCCCTAAATCTGCCTCCCATAATAGGCTTCCTCCCTCCCTCACCCCCATTTTACCTCCCCCAAAGGACCCATTCTCCCCCCCTCTCCCCCCATTCCCCCCCAACACGTCTACGCCCCGTTGTTTGACTTTCCAGCTTCTTGCCTGGCTCGTTAATTACCCCCCCCCCTCAACTCTCCTCCCCCCCACCCTCACCCCACTCGTATACTACCTCTCGCCTCGCCTGCTATTCTCCTCCCTCCTCCTCTCCCACTCCTGCTATCCCCCTCCCTCCTCCCCTCCCACCCCCGTTCCCCTCTTTCCACCTCATCTCATCCTCCAACCTAATCCTTCAAGGGCAGAGCCAAAACCAATTGTTGTTTTATCTGTCCTACTCTTCTTTCTCCTCCTCTTTTCTCTCTATCGTTCTCTCCCTCTTCCCTCTTCCATTTCACCGTTCGCTTTCCTCTTCCGTCTTCGTTTAATCAACTTCTCTTTTGTTTTTCTTCATTCTTCACTTCCTGTTCCTCTCTGTGCCTCAACGACAGCCTTCCCTCTGAGGGCTTCATCTGCCCAAGGAAGTAAACAAGAAATGGTTTACTAATAGAGTGGTTAATGAATGAAATAGGCTTAGTAACCATGTAGCGAACGCTGAAGCAATTGGTTGTTTTAAGACAATATTAAATAACTTTATGGTTAGGGATGATAGGTGGTAAGGAACACAAAACTGCCTAGTGTAGGCCCTATGGTCTCTTGTAGTCTCTTCCATTCTCATGCCGGTCGCGCGAGAAGGAAACCAGAGAGATCCATCTCTCAACGACCGTCGTCTTCAAGTCTCACCAACACCATCATCTGTATCAAAAGGTGAGGTGGAACCCTGAAGGGCTGGCACTCCGTCTCCAGACCGAACCCAAGACCTCTCTATAGACTTCGACATTTCATCCACTTTTTCGCATACGTGGTGCTGATAACTGATAGAAGATATCCCTTCTTCCTCGACCGCAAGATAGAATGAGAAAGAGTCACACATTGATACAACACAGACATCAGTTCAAAGATCGTTTTCCCCTCACGAGATCTATGGGAGAACCAGAGTACTGTTGACTGTCCGGAAACACGGATGCCAAGTGTTACAAAAAAAATAAATAAATAAAAATAAACACAAACAAATGCACGAACACAACAACACGCACATAGCCAACCCGCAAGTGACTTAACCAGCAGCTGCACAAATTAAGACAGACAACCGTGATTCCGAAATCACAGAGACAATGACAAAGGCGAGGACTGGTGACCTCTCTCTCAGACACTCGACAGTGCCAGCAGCCGGAGCCTCGGCCCGCATGCCGTCGGTAAACCAAGTCTATTGCATTTGGGCTGCGTCTGTCGATGCCCTGCCTCGACCTTCCGTCGCTTCTGACTAACAATGTTGACATACGGCAACGGAGTACGCCTGTGAATTAGAGGGCACACTGGTTTTGTGTGTGTGTGTGTATATGTGTGTGTGTGTCTCTCTCTCTCTCTCTCTCTTTCTGTGTGTGTGTGTGTGTGTGTGTGTGTGTGTGTGTGTGTGTGTGTGTGTGTGTGTGTGTGTGTGTGTGTGTGTGTGTGTGTGTGTGTGTGTGTACGCGTACGTGTTGTGTGTGTTTGTGTGTGTGTTTGGGCCCATGTGTATTTGCACGTGATGTGCGCATGCACGAACACACATTCATACATAAAATATATCCACATACACATATGTACACATGCATGCACACTACAAACACCCATTCGGAGTCTCAGAAAGGAAGCTTCTGTATTCACAAGAACAGTAAGAGCGGTGACAACAACATCCACGGAGAGCCAAAAGCATCAGCGACCAACCGCTCACTTAAGCAAGCCCGGAGGCACTTGGGCCCCCAAAATCTTTCCGGGGAAGAAAAATGCTAAACAGAGACCTCCATAGTGCCGGAAGCATGCAAGGCCCGTAATGGAAAACCACGGAAAGGGAAAATGTGGGCCCCCGAAGTCATTAGGCTTTGCATTCGAGACCTCTTCAAGACGGGATGAAAGGAGGTCTGTGATTGGCTGACGCTCATGCCGGTTAGAAATGAAACGACATGACGTCAGCGTGGGACGAAAAGTTGTTGTTGATGATGATGATAATTTACACTTGGAGGTCCGGAACGTGGCCGAAATAAAACGAGATCTTTCTGTGGGCAAGTGATCTTGTTACCTACGCAAAAGGAAAACCCAATTCGATTTTATTCAAACTAATTCCTTCGTTACAACAGGACTCTTCTTCTCTTGTTATGGCTAATACAAGACTAAATTACACTTACCTGTGAACTTCCAGGTAGGCAGCATAGGTGTTTGACCTATCTCACTGGACATGTAATATCCTAACACAGGTCGGGTACATTTCTACTTGAACAGCGCTGAACTATTTTTCAACAGAAAGAGGGCATCCGCTCACGATGCTACAATCTCCTTTCAAAAGCTTCAAGACTTTTTCCCAGAATTATCACGTATTCTTTTAATCCTCGCGCTTATGTCCGATCCTTTCAAAGGCTGCAAATCCTACATCCTCCTCTTTATCCCCTCCTCCTCCACCCCTCTTTCTCCTCCTTTTCCTCCAACAATACCAAGCGCTGACAAAGCCGACGACATGACGCTAATGAATCAAAGCTTCTGATTGGCTGGATCCGTCGACCGTTACGGCAGAGGCGGGGCTAATTCCAGTCCCCCCTC
>NC_134784.1:5580357-5585357 GCF_046742065.1 Oratosquilla oratoria
TAACGCTTGAAAAATAACAATTTCACAAAACAGGAAGCCCTACTTACTGTCTCTACCAAGATTTTCTCTCAAACGAAACGGTGGATTGATATCAGAGCTGGTCGCGTTCCTCGGTGCGTTCCTAGGTGCGTTCCGCTTTAGTTTGGCCGCGGCTAGCTCTCCCAAACTATTAAAGCTTAAGAGGCGGGTTCATACCGAAATAAAAGTACGATAGCCCATACACTATACTAAAGAAAAATTTCGTAGGCCACATCCAAAAGGCCGGCCACATACTTTACCGGCATCTATATTGCTTTAATAGTTTGGGAGCGCTAACCGCGGTCAAACTAAAGCAGAACGCACCAAGGAACGCATTAAAGAAAGCACCTAGGAACGCGCCCAGCTGTGATTAATATAGAAATGCCTAATTGAAGGCGGAAGCGGACCCCGGCAGACCGACAGTGCCACGGGGCGAGCTGGAACGCCACCACCCGCGAGCGGCGCCACGTGAGAAGACGGCGACCAAATGTCAGACCAGAAGCCAAATGTCAAGCGGGAGGGAATGTGCTTCGGGAAATACTAAAACATGCAATAAAGGTTCATATCACATATTACATATATATATATATATATATATAATATATATATATATATAATGTGTGTATATATATATGTATATATATGTATATGTATATATGTATATATATATATGTATATATGTGGAAAGGTGGTAGAGAAACACGGGTTAGAGCGAGAACACTGTATTACTGACGTTTCGACTACAAGTCTTCTTCAGAGTGACAGACAGCGTGTGTGTACATCATATATACTCTCTTTATGGCTCATCCGGCTGGACGTTTCAGCAAGTCGCATGCTGATTGGCCCGATACTCCCTCCTCCACAACCAATCTGGCGGCTGCAAATGACAAGTTAACGAACCCTTCTCTGTGGTTGCTGACCTTTCCCAGTGTTATGCACGCGGACTCGACCAGCTTTCTCACTCTCCTCTCAAGTCCAGTGCAGATAGGGCGTGATTCTTCCCATTAAGGTAAATGTCCGTGTGTGTCCACATGTACTACCAGTGAATTTGAAGTCCTGTGATGTCGTAGGTCGTTCTTGTGTTCTCTTAGTCTTTTTGTCAACCCCCGTGACGTCTCACCGTAATATGTTGCAGGACATCCACTGCATGGTATTCCGTATACTATGCTATTTTCGTTGGTGTGTTGTTCTTGTTTGTTACTTAGGACGTCTTTTATTTTGCGCCCGGATTTATACGCTATTTGGATGCCGGCTTTAGATAACGTATTGGTTATGGCTTTTGCTTCCTTTGCGAAAGGTACTACTAGGTATTTTATTGAAGCTTTGTCACTTTTCGGTCTTGCGTAAATTTCTTCCGCTTTCTTTCTCAATTTGGATAGTAGTCCTGCTGGGTACATAAGCTTGCGGAAGACATTAAATATGTAGGACATCTCCTCTTCTACATATTCTTTGTTGCATATCCTCAATGCTCTCAGATAGAAACCTATTATCACTCCTGTTTTTGTGCGTGTGCTGTGATGGGATAAGTAGTGTATGAAGTCATCTTTGTTCGTGGGTTTTCTGTATACTGAAAACTTTACATCCGTTTCACCCCGATGAATGACAGTGTCTAGGAATGGTAATTGGTTGTCTTTCTCAAACTCCACTGTGAACTGGATGTCTTTGTTCACTTCGTTAAGCATGCGGAGTTTATTGTTTATATCACAGCACACGCACAAAAAACAGGAGTGATAATAGGTTTCTATCTGAGAGCATTGAGGATATGCAACAAAGAATATGTAGAAGAGGAGATGTCCTACATATTTAATGTCTCTTCCGCAAGCGAAAAACCAGGATGACACTTACTCACAGGGCGAAAAATCAGGATGACGCTTATTCTCAGGTGGAGATCGAACGCTCAAATATGTGAGCTTCTTCGTCCAAGTTAAGTCCTGAGATCTTAAGTCAGGGGCAAAATCTGGTAAAATATAAAGTTTATTTACGAGGCGAGATTCTCTTTCTTCGACAACGTACTTAATCGTGATCAGAATGTTTCTGTCATCCTTAGTTTTCTATAAGTGGTACTCGTCCACTCTGCTGAAGAAGGAGAAAAGATGATGACGTCAAGTACCACTTCAGGTTGTCTCTTGATGACCCGGAATTCTCTTAACAACGGGTCTGTGTTGAACCAGGGCAATTAAGCAAACAAGATCTATATGCTCGTTTAGTCGAGAGCCTGTGCGGACCCAGTGAAATACTAACAAAGTGATACACATTCACGCGGAATCTTAAAACCCTAATGTTTCATATTGCTTCGCCCAGCCCCATTGTATTTTGTGGGAGATTGTGTGTTGGAGGAAACGAGTCTTTTTGACAAGTGTCCATATTTAAGAAGTTACTCGATCAATACGAGGAGTTACGTGTCTTTTGTTTCTTGTCACACATTCGGTCTGCTTCCTCCTATTCCATTAAGGGTGTGGCCTCTGGGAGCCAACGAGGGTGAGGACAGAGGGGAGGGGGCGGCGGGAGAGGGGGGGGGAGAGGAAGAGAGGGAGAGGGGGGAGGAAGAGAGGGAGAGGGGGAGTGAGAGAGGGGAGCAAAGAGGAGTGAGAGAGAGGAGGAGAGGAAAGGGGAGGTAGGGGAAGTGGGAGGGAGGGGGAGAGGATAGGAAAGATAAAGGGATATAGGAAGGGGGAGAGGAAGGGAGCGAGGGTGGGAGAGTGGAAGGGGTGAGAGGAACAAAGGCAGAGGGAAGAAGGGAAGGAGGGGTAGGTAAAGGAGAGCAGTAAGGAGGGAAGGACAGAGGGTAGGACGGAAGGAAAGGAGGATGGGGGAAGGGAAGAAGGAAGAAGGAAGAGAGATGGAAGAAACGAGTGAGGAAAGGGTTGAAAGAATGAAAAAGAAGAAACAAAGAAAGGGATGGAGGGAAGATGGGTAAACTTAGAAGGGAATTGGAAAGAGTCAAGGAAAGGAAGGCAAATGGGAAGACAGGGTTGGTAAAAAAAAAGTAGACGAGGAAAGGGAAGACGAGGAAAGGAAGAAAGATAAAACAACAATGGACAGGGTTAGGAGTTTAGCGGGTGAGGCTAAGGGAGATGCATTAAATCCCCCATTTTAAACTTATAATGTCCGGAAAATCAAAACTTCCCCGGTCTTTACCTCCCCGGATCCGGAGGGCATGAACAAGGAGAGTTTCCGGGACAGTATGACATTTAAAGTACGTCCGCCCCCGGAAAACGGCCTCTACCTCTTTCCCCCCCGGATAGTCTCTCCGTCTTCATCCTTTATCCGGGATAACCAACCAATACCGACTTCCGGGTCTCTTTCATACTACCCGGAATCATATATATTCTCGCTTTGTTATAAAAAAGAATTCCGGTATTTAGATCCTTGTCCGGTATCTTGAACACTATCCGGAAAACATAATGAACATCACTGTTAACTTATTCCGGTATTGCGGACACTGTCCGGTAGAGCTAACAGCGGTATTGTGACCATTTTCTGGCGTCCTCACAATAACTTCACCTTGAAGAGAACAATAGAATTTCCGGTAAAGAAGTACCAAGTCACCATATCTACTGTCATTTCTACTGTCACAATTAAAACACAATCGTCTTTGCCACTGACCCTGCGTTGCATTCACAATCTTCTTCGTCATTGATGCAGGGCTATCGACCCAAATTACGAACGAAATCATCTATGTAATGACGTCATTGATGATGTCATAAATAATTGTCAGCGAATATCACTGGGAGTCGACTGCTCTTCTAATATTCATAACGGAGATGTCGTTCTTCTTCCGGCATGCGGAGGCACCGTTTTCTTTTTCTTTTCTTTTTATTCTTTTCTTTCTTTCTCTTTGTTTTCTTTTTGTCTCGATACCTTTCTCCTCTCCTACAGCTGTTCCATAGTCTATTCTAATAATCATGTACTTTTCAACAGAAGACCAACGTAGATGAAATCAGGAAAATTAGAAGAAACATATCAAAGGGAAGGAAAGTAAGGCAGGAGGAGCTTTGCACCTTATTAGATCAGCTATTGAATCATATGAACAGAAATATGGCGATGGCACAGGAAGATGAGGCTTCCGATTGGCTGACATAACTACCAATCATGGCAAAGGGATTCAACCTAAACAAAAGAGATTTCATGGATGCCATTGCCCTGAGATATGGATGACCATTGAAAAGGCTGACTAACATATGCTCCTGTGGTACACAATTTGATCCAAACCATGGGATGATATGCAAGCAAGGTAGATTCATTTGCATGAGAAATTATGAGATAAGGAATTTCATTGCCCAAATGCTTCGGGAGGTATACAAGGATGTGACCATCGAACCAACACTAATTCCCCTAAGATGGGAGAACTTCAAGTACCTCACTTCCAACACATCAGATGAAGCACAAGTGGACGTCAGCGCAAGAGGTTTCTGGACACTGGGTTGATTGATTGATTGATTTTATGAGTTTTTGGCCGACGACCAGGCACTGGGACCAAAATGATCATTCAGCGCCTTCTGGACACTGGGACAACTGGCCTTCTTTGACATATAAATATTTGATCCAATGGCCCCTCTCTTATAATAACCTAACTGTTAAGACGTCTCACTACCGAAATGAGAATGAAAAAATCAGGATGTACAAAGAGCGTATACAAAATGTGGACCAGGGCTCATTCACTCCGATAACCTTCACGACTTCAGGCAGGGTGGGTTCGAGGGCAAAGGCATTCTACGCTCGCCTAACAGAGGTGATGGCAAAAAACAACAACAACAACCAAAGACCAGTATTGTGGCATGGATGAGATGTTGACTATAATTCTCACTCTTAAGATCAGCTCTCCTAAGACTGAGAGGTGCCAGGTTCCCAACTCCTAAATCAACACACTTACAGAACCTCGATTTTGAGCAAACTGTAGTAAAAAGTAAGATAAATAAACTTTTGCATCAGGGTTCATTAAAGTTAAATAATATAAAATATAAAAGGGTAGTCGACCACAG
>NC_134784.1:5605357-5607857 GCF_046742065.1 Oratosquilla oratoria
GGGAGGAGGGAGGAGGGAGGAAGGGACGGGCGACGGAGGGAGGGGGAGTAAGGAAAGAAGGAGGAAGAGAGGTGGGATGGTATGAGGGATTGAGGGAGGGGGAAGGAGGTGGAGCCGCGAGGGAAGAAAGGAATAGGGATGGAGACGGGGAGGGAGGGAGGGAGTGAGGGAAGACGGAGGAAGGGAGAGGGAATGGAGGGAGGGAGAGGGAGGGGGAGGGAGGAGGGAGGAAGAGAGGGGTGATGGAGGGAGGAGGGATGGAGGGAGGAGGGATGGAGGGAGAAGGGATGGAGAGAGGGGGAGAGAGGGAAGGGGACTGTGGATGATGGGGAAGGAGGAAGGGAAAGTATGAATGAGGATGTGGATGAGGAGGATGAGGAAGATGAAGAGGATGAGAAGGATGAGGCTGATAGGAGGGACGATAGAGGAAGGTAAGAAGGAGGAGTAGGAGAAGAGGGAGGAGGAGGAAGAAAGAAAGGAGGAGGAATAGGAGGAAAATAAAGGAAAAGGAGAAAGAGATCAATAAGAGAAAAAGAGGATACAACAGGATGATGAAAGAGGGAGTTAAGGAGCGAGGGAGGAGGAGGAGGAGGAGGAGTAGGAGGAGTAGGAGGAGAAGGAGAAGAGGAGAAGGAGGAGGAGAAGGAGGAGGAGGAGGAGGACGACGAAGAGGAGGAGGAAGAGGAGAAGGAGGAGGAGGAGGACGACGAAGAGGAGGAGGAAGAGGAGAAGAAGGAGAGGGAGAAGGGGAAGAGGAGGGGAGGAGGAGAAGTGGAAGAAGGAGGAGGAGGAGAAAAAGGGGGAGGAGGAGGAAAAGGGGGAGGAGGAGGAGAAAGGGGGAGGAGGAGGAGGAAAGGAGGAGGAGGAGGAAGAGGAGGAGGAGGAAAGGAGGAGGAGGAGGAAGAGGAGGAGGAGGAGGAGGAGAAAAAGGGGGAGGAGGAGGAGGAAAGGAGGAGGAGGAGGAAGAGGAGGAGGAGGAGGAAAAGGGGGAGGAGGAGTAGAAGGAGGAGGAGGAGGAAGAAGAGGAGGAGAAGGGGAAGAAGGAGAAGGGGAAGAAGGAGAAGGGGAAAAAGGAGAAGGGGAGGAGGAGAAGGGGTAGAAGGAGGAGGAGGAGGAGGAAAAGGGGGAGGAGGAGGAGGAGGAAAAGGGGGAGGAGTAGAAGGAGGAGGAAAGGAGGAGGAGAAGGGGAGGAGGAGAAGGGGTAGAAGGAGGAGGAGGAGGAGGAAAAGGGGGAGGAGGAGTAGAAGGAGAAGGAGGAGGAGGAAGATGAGGAGAAAGAGGAAGGGAGGAGAAGGATGAAGAATGGTGGATAGGATGAAGCCGAGACCGTGAAAGACTTTAGAAAACGGAGTTGGAGGAACGAGAGCCGAGGAAGGAGACGGAGTAAAGAAAATAGATAATGAAGATTGATAAGCAAAGAGGAGAAAGAGGGTTGGAAAACAGATATACATAATAAAAGATATAAAAGAGGGCACCACGGACAAATGCGCGAGGCAATGGGTTATTAGAAAATTAAAAAGACAGAAAGTAAAACAACAAATTGAGTCACCGAGACGAAATGGAATAAAGAGGGAAGGGGGAGATTATATTACGAAGGCTTTGGTGTAAAGGTTCTCGATGATAATTTATTTGTTTGTGTACCACCCGGGGTGGGAATATTCCATGCAGACATACATGTGGTCATGCAAACTACAAGGCTGGAACACAAGGGTAGCAGGTAAGTAAGCTGGCAGGTTAGGAAGGCAGGCAAGCCAGTAGGCACGCAGCCGTGCTCAGGAGATTGTAAGCAGGTAGGTTAGCAGTTAGACAAGCAGGCAAGAGAGCAGGGAAGCCTGTACACAGGCGAGTAGGTAGGAAAGCAAGTAAGCCAGCAGGCAGGTAGTAGGGCGCAGAAGATGATAAGCAGGTTGGCTAGCGGTTAGACAAGCAGGCAGGAAAGCAGGCAAGCGAACAGACAGACGAATAGGCAAGGAAGCAGGCACGCTATCAAGGAGAAACTCAGGCATGCAGGGATTCGTACCCAAGTGTGTAATCATACGTTAGTTTAAAGAAATAGATGTATATATCTATAAATAAGTATGTATCACACAAGTACGTCCATATTCGCGAATACACACATGCATACACACACACACACACACATGCATGTACAGATGTTGGTACAAAACCACGTAACCGAGATCATGGAGACACGTATGCACACACACACACACACACACACACACACACACACACACACACACACACACACACACACACACACACACACACACACACACACACACACACACACACACACACACACACACACACACACACACACACACACACACACACACACACACACTGAGACATTAAAGGGAAAAAAAAAGCATTCATTTATTTCCAATCACGTCTTCAACTCCTTCCTCCACGCCTTCGATCAAAACAAAACCCAAACGCCAACACGCCAACAGGTAATTACACACCCACGGCCGATTGCCGCGTTGAATCAGACCAC
>NC_134784.1:5617857-5625357 GCF_046742065.1 Oratosquilla oratoria
GCGGAGGAGGAGGAGGAGGAGGAGGAGGAGAAGGAGAAAGAGGAGGAGGAGAAAGAGGAGGAGGAGAAGAGGAAGGGAGGAAGCCTTAATCAACTCTTCAATCCTCCTAATTGACTTCAGAGTCTACTTGCTCGAGTTGGGACTCAAGATAGTGCAAACCGCTCACTTTGAGACGCTCCGTTTTTTTGCCGGAGGGGGAGTGGGGAGGGGGAGAGGGAGAGGGAGGGGGAGAGGGGGAGGGGAGAGGGGGAGAGGGAGAGGGGCGGGGGAGAGGGACAGGGGGAGAGGGACAGGGGAGAGGGACAGGGGAGAGGGGCAGGGGAGAGGAGGGAGGGGGAGAAGGGAGAGGGGGAGGAGGGAGAGGGAGAGGGAGGGGGAGGGGGAAAGGGAGAGGGGAGAGTACGTCGAGGTCGACATGAGTAAAGGCCAATAAACCTTTTGCTTGTACTTAAGAGGCCATTCAGTTCCCGTCAAACTTTAATAATGTCATTGTACAACTTGTTTAAGTTTATCGAGGGGAAATTAGGCGTAAAGTTCTTTTTCAACCCCATTCCCCTCTCACCCAACCCGCTCCCCTCTGTGGTGGGGAGGGGAGGGGAGGGGAGGGGAGGGTGATGGGTCGGGAGGGGAATGGGAACGCGCCACAGAGTACGAATGGTAGTGGTAGCAAGTACAAAGAAGTAGTTAGTAATTTGTATTAAGTACCAAGTATCATGTATCATCAAGTATTATCAAGTATTAAGTATTACTAAGTATTAAGTATTACTAGGGACTAAGTATTACTAAGTATTATTAAGTATTATGTATTACTAAGTATTAAGTATTATGTATTACTAACTATTAAGTATTACTAAGTATTAAGTATTACTAAATATTATGTGGTGGTGTGTGGTCGTCGTCGTGTTGTGGTCATTACTACCAGTGGTGATAGTAGCTGTTAATGATAGTCATGGTGCCATTTTTAAGATTTCGATGTTTGCACGCAATCACACACACGCACGCACGCACACACACACACACACACACACACACACACACACACACACACACACGTACACGTACACGCACACGCACGCGCGCACACACGCACGCACGCACACACACACACACACACACACACACACACACACACACACACACACACACACACACACACACACACACACACACACACACACACACACACACACACACACACACACACACACACACACACACACACACACACACACACACACACACACACACACACACACACACACACACACACACACACACACACAAAGGATTACAAAGGCGGAGCATGCCGACAGGAGACCTTTTGATCTATATCTAGGTCGGATGCAAAAAAAAAAAAATCATGTTAATAATAAAATAAAAAATAAAAAATATAATAATGTAAATAACAAATAAAATACATAAATAAATGCATAGGTATAGTTAAATAATAAACAAACAGGTAAATAGTAAATAATAATAAATTGACATATAACTAATAATAAATGAAAATCAGACAGACAAATTATAACAAAACAAAAACAAATAATATAAGATAAATTATAATCATTACAGCATCTTACTTAGGTATTTATCTAAATGATTCTTAAAGCTTTGAACTGAACTACATTGCACTACCTGTGCAGGAAGTTTATTCCATTCATTAACTACACGGTTGGCAAAGTTGTTTCTACCTACTTCCAAATTGAATATATTTCCGGACAGTTTGAGACCATTGTTTCTTGTCTGATTCTCATTCAATGTGAAAATTTGGTCACTTTTGATGTTGTCAATTCCCTTTAGAATTTTAAAGACCTGTATCAAGTCACCTCTGAGTCTACGCTTTTTTAGGGAAAACAGATTCATATGTTTTAGTCGATTTTCGTATGATTTATTTATTTATTCTTTTTTTTTTATATTTGGAATCAGTTTTGTGGCTCGCCGTTGTACTTTTTCCAGTCTGTCAATGTCTTTAATGAGATTCGGTGACCATACGGAAACAGCATATTCCAAATGTGGACGAACTAACGATTTATATAGCTTGTTAATGAGTGATGGACTTTTGAAATCAAAAGATCGCGCAATCAGTCCCAGAATCTTATTTGCTTTCTCAGAGGCTGAAATACACTGCTTGGATGATTTGAGGTCGTTACTGATAATTACGCCGAGATCTTTTTCACTATCCACTTTTGTTAACGAATTTCCAAATAACTTGTAATCGTACTTACTGTTATTTTTACCTATGTGCATTACCTTGCATTTACACGTAGTGAAAGAAAAGAAAGAAAAAGAGAAAGAAACAGAGACAGGGGCAGAGACAGATAGAAACAGAGATGAGGACATGAGTTAAAAAATACTTGGAGATGCGATAATGAACAGACTGGAAAGAACATAGCGGGATGATATGGGGTGGGGGAGAAGTGGAAGATGATGAGAGGAAAACAGAAGGAGCACGATTGGGGCCGGGGGGGGGGGTGAGATGGGAGGGGCTTGGGGTGGAAGGAAGATGGGCAAGTAACTGATCGTGGAAGACGGTTTTGGATTACTCGAGGACGGGGGCGAGGGGAGCCCGCTGCTCCTCGGAAGGGGAAAGCGAAAGGGGTCACGACGATGCTGGGAGGGGAGATAAGGAAGAGCGGGCCGCCCCGCCTCGGTCGGGAGCGGGGCGGCGGCGGGGGAAGAGGAAGAGCAGGAGGAAGAGGAAGAGGAGGAGGAAGGGGAGGGGGACGAGATGGAGGAGGGAAAGGTGGAGAGGGAAGAGGAGGATTAGGAAGAGGAAGAAGAGAAGGAATAAGAGGAGGAGGGGTAAAGAAGAGGAGCAAGGAAGAGGTGGAGGAGGAGGAGGAGGAGAAGGAGGAGGAGGAGGAAAAGAAGAGAAGGTGGAAAAGGAGAAGGTGGAGAAGGAGGGGAGGAGAAGAAGCATTTGGATCTTTAGGTGATGAGGAGGAGGAGGAGGAGAGGGTGGAAGAAAAGGTGGAAGAGGAGATGGAGGAAGAGGAGATGGAGGAAGAGGAGATGGAGGAAGAGGAGAGGTGGTAGTAGTGATGGTGGAGGAGAGAATCAGATACGGAAAGACAAGTACAGAGTATTTCATTTTCCCGAAATTTCTCCAACTGGGTGAGTACACCGAGGCTTTTCTCTGCAGGAGGAGGAGGAAGAAGAGGAGGAAGAAGAGGAGGAGGAAGAGGAGGAGGGGGAGGAGGAAGAGGAAGAGGAGGAAGAAGAGGGAGACGAGGAGGAGGAAGAGGAGAAGGAAGAAGAGGAAGAAGAGGAGGAAGAGGAGGAGGAGGAGGAGGAGGAGGAGGAGGAGGAGGAGGTGGAGGAGGAAAAGGAGGATGGAAGAAGAGGAAGAGGAAGAAAAGGAAGAGGAGGAGGAGGAAGAGGAAGAGGAGGGAGAGGAGGAAGAGGAGGGAGAGGAGGAGGAGGGGGAAGAGGAGGAGGAGGAAGAGGAGGATGAGAAGCAAGAAGAGGAAGAAGAGGAGGAGGAGGAACAGGAGGAAGAGGAGGAGGAAGAGGAAGAGGAGGAAGGAAGAGGAGGAGGAGAAAGAGGAAGAGGAAGAGGAAGAGGAGGAGGAGGAAGAGGAAGAGGAGGAAGAGAGGAAAAGGAAGAGAGAGAGGAGGAGGAGGAAGAGGAAGAGGAGGAAGAGGAGGAGGAAGAGGAGGAGGAAGAGGAGGAGGAGGAAGAGGAGGAGGAAGAGGAGGAGGAGGAGGAGGAGGAGGAGGAAGGAGGAGGAAGAGGAGGAGGAGGAGGAAGAGGAGGAGGAGGAGGAGGAGGAAGAGGAGGAGGAGGAAGAGGAGGAAGAGGAGGAAGAGGAGGAGGAGGGAGGAGGAGGAGGAAGAGGAGGAGGAGGAGGAGGAGGAGGAGGAGGAGGAGGAGGAGGAGGAGGAGGAGGAGGAGGAGGAGGAGATATACTTGGAAATTTCAAATCCGACCAGAATGGAGAACTCAAAAGGTCGAGACCCCCAGGGGGGTGGAGTGTAGTTCATTCCTTCGTCCACATATGGGAGTGGAGTGTATGGGGATGGAATGGGTGGGAGTGGATTTTATGCCTTTGTTTTTTTAGCTACCTCCCTTGTAAGGGGGGGGGGAACCTTTGGTATATGTAATTGGTCATTAATCCGCCAATTACGTCAACATGACGAAGGCGATCGTCCTGGAAGCTCTTCAGACTGAACTTCACTTCTCCTGAAGCCCTATATTTCATGATATCATATTATGAAAGGTTAATAACAAGCCCCTGGGTCGCTACACTCCTTCGGACCTCGCCAGTGAGGAGAAGAAGAAGAAGATAAAAAAAGGAAGAAGGTAATCTCATTACAATCATTATGCTGATTTCATCAACCCTTCCAGTATTGGAATCCACCCACCTCCACTTTCACCACCATCACAATCATCATCACCACCTCCTTAACCATCACAATTGTCATCACCATCTCCTCTATCATCACAAATGTCATCACCTATAATCACATTTGTCATCACCATCTCCTCTATCATCACATTTGTCATCACCATCTCCTTTATCATCACACTTGTCATCACCATCTTCTCTATCATTACATTGTCATCACCATCTTCTATATTATCACAATTGTCATCACCATATCCTCTATCATCACATTTGTCATCACCATCTCCTCTATCATCACAATTGTCATCACCATCTTCTCTGTCATCACATTTGTCATCACCACTATCTACTCCATCATCATCGTCTCCTCTCCATAATCATCTTCTCTACTATCATCATATTCACCATAACTTCCATCGTCATCATATCCTCACCATTTTCCCCATTACCATAGCCTCATTATCTTCTCCATCATTACCATCCCCTGCATCATTATCACCATTTCTTCCATCATCACATATACCATTACCACCTCTTCCACCATCACCATCTCCTCCATCACCACCATCATCACCATCTCCTAAATCATCATCTCCACTATCACCATCTCCTCACCACCATTATCATCTTCTCCACCATCACAATCTCCCCCATCATCACTATCTCCTCAATTATCATCTCCACTATCATTATCCTCACCATCATTGCCATCTTCTCCACCATCATTATTTCCAACCTCACCATCATCACCATCTCCTTAATCATTACCATCTCTTATATCATCACCATCTACTCCCTTATCACCATCTCTTCCATCATCACCATCTCCTCCCTCATCACCATTTCTTCCATCATCACCATCTCCTACATCATCATCTCCTTCCTCATCACCATCTCCTCCACCACAACTACTACAATATCCCCCACGACCTGCCTTGTCCTCCTTTTTCCTCTCTCCAGCCCCCCCCATTACCCCCCCCTTCCTCCTCTTAGCTTCTCCTCCTAACCCAATCCAATCAGAAGCATTGGCCGCCCAATCCCAATCCTATTGCTAATCTCCCTAACCACTCTTCCTTCCTCCCTCACTCCCTCCTGTCCCTCTTCTTTTATTCTCTCCCTCTTCTTCCCCCCACATTCATCAATCTTCGAAGTTTTTCCTGACCTCCTAATCCTTTCAATAAAGCGATATCTTATTTACCTGGCAGAGAACGTCGCAGTTGCTCAACTCCTGGAAGAAGTTGATGGGAGAGGTCTTTGTTCAGCAGGGGACTAAATGGATGACTGGTTGATTGACTAAGCAATTGTCCGATTGATATTTACTTTGGGTTTGATTAATAAAAGAGGAAGCTCAATTTCCGAACTTCTCTCTGATTACCATCAGTGGCTGTCACCTGCACCCAGTCCGAACACATAGGGCAAAGGTGACGGCTTCGGCCGCAGGTACTTAGCGTCCTCTGGCGCCGAGAGAGAGGCTATGCCAGACACCTTCAAGCGTTTTATTCAAACACTGAAGAATTCTATTCAGTTTGGAGTTTCCCGTCAGATGTCTCCCGATTTTTTCTTTTCTATTACTATTTTCCTCTTGTTTATGGGAAGGGCTCCCGTTGAGCCTAAGAGGGTTAATCCCCACGCATTCCCTCTTTTCCTCGTTAGAACATATCCGAGACTACGCCTCTGAGACCGGCGCCAAAAACGGCTAATCCTTACAAAGCCGGTTTTCCTCGCGCTAAAAAACCGGATTCATATTTTCACGAAAGAAAACATAGAGTATCAGCTGACCTCTCAATGAACCTCGAAATATTCCTCATCCTCGCGCACACGCACACACGTGTACGCATATGCGTATACACACATACACGTAAAGGTATACATACGCTCAGACATATACTTACATATACATGCACACACACATACTGTAGTCTGACAAACAGCTGTTTAATCAGCCATTCTTTTGCATAGATTCTCAAACACGCACACACACACACACACACACACACACACACACACACACACACACACACACACACACACACACACGCATATATTATATATATATATATATAGATATATTATATATATATATATGTGCATATATGTAAATATATATATATATATATATATATATATATATAGATATATATATTAGTTGTGTGTGTGTGTGTGTGTGTGTGTGTGTGTGTGTGTGTGTGTGTGTGTGTGTGTGTGTGTGTGTGTGTGTGTGTGTGTGTGTGTGTGTGTGTGTGTGTGTGTGTGTGTGTGTGTGTACACATATGTATATATATATACACTAGGATAACAAGTGAATAGGTAGGAATAGTTATTGTTCTCGCCGCAGCCACCGTCGCCGGCGCCGTCGCCCTTACGCCGCCGTCCCTTACGAACCCTCATAAACCTATTAACCCTTCCCTCTTCGGCTAATGATGAGGACCAGGAGGAGGAGGAAGAGGAGTAGGAGGAGGAGGAGAAAGAGGAGGGGAGGAGGAGAAAGAGGAAGAGGAGGAGGAGGAGGAGGAGGAGGAGGAGGAGAGGCAAAAAGAGCAGGAGGAGGGGCAGAAAGAGCAGGAGGAGGGGTAGAAAGAGCAGGAGGAGGGGCAGAAGGGACAAGAGGAAGAGGAGGAGAGGGAGGAGGAGGAGAGGGAGGAGGAAGGAGGAGGAGTATGAGGAGGAGGGGCAGAATGGACAGAAAGAGGAGGAGGAGGAAGAGAGGGACGAGAAGTGGGAGGAGAAGTAGGAGGAGGAACATGTGGAGGAAGGAGGATAGGGGAGGATGAAGAGGGAGGAGGAAAAGGAAGAGGGAGGAAGAGGAGAAGGATGGAGGTAGAATGAAGAGGTGGAAGTGAGAGGAGACAGAGGAGTAGGAGGATGACGAGGAAGAAAAATAAGAACAAGCGCCGGACGTGGAGGGGAGGGGGGGAGGGGAGGGAGGGGGGAGAGGGGGGAGGGGGGAGAGGGGGGGGGGGAGGGGAGGGGGGTAGGGGGAGTTGAGGGGTGGGGGAAGTTGAGGGGGGTAGGGGGACTTGTGGGGGGAGTGGGTTAATCAATTTATCTCGCCCCTAACCTCCGACAAAACGGGTCATCCCATCTTACTAACAAGGCGGGAAGGTTGGCAACACCTTTTTTTAACCTGCTCCCTCTTCCTCCTCTTCCCCCT
>NC_134784.1:5627857-5650357 GCF_046742065.1 Oratosquilla oratoria
TTTTTTTTTTCAAACATTTATTTTGTCAAAAAAAATTTTGCTCTTGCTCTCAAGGTTCCTTTCTACAACATAGATTTTCTCTTTCTCCAGTATCAATATTTTCTCTTTCCTCAAAATCAAAATTTCCTCTTTCCCCGAAATCAAAATTTCCTTTCCCCAAAATAAAAAAATTCCTTTCCTCTAAACTATGATTTCCTTTTTCCAAAAATAAAAATTCCTCTCTCCCCCCAAAATAAAAATGTCCTCTTTCGCCTAAATCAAAATTTCCCTTCGACAAAATCAAAATTTCCCTTTCCCTGGCCAACTTACCATTACTTTCGATAGACTTTTTCTTCCTTCGGCAAGACTTTTTATTTTACTTTATTTTTATTTTTATTTTTCTCTTCAGCAATGGCCCTCACCTTCGTCCAGTACCAGCCTCTTCTCCAAACTCACGATTTTTTTTCTTCCAAAATTCCCTTCAGCCTCAAACCCTCCATCATCACTGACGTCTCCTACTCTGGTAATTAAGTTTTCTTCTTCGTCCCACCCTTAAAAAAAATAATAATAATAAAAAATAAAAATAAATAAATATCCAACACTAACAACAGCTTCCGTACGTGCCAGCTTTTCTCAGTAACTTCCTCATTACCGTGGACCAACGGGGCATGACAGAGGTGAATAAAATCGCCTGGCGGCAGTGGGAATAAATAGATTTAAGAAATGTTACCTGGTACAGAATGATCACTAATTTACAAACTTTCTCTCTACCCTTTCCTTCTCTTCAATCCATTATCTCCAAAAAAGATACTTTTTCTCCACCACTATGGCTGACTGTCTCCATTCCTCCCTCTTCTCTAATGTTATCTCCACCACGGTTCATTTCCCTCTGCGTCAACATGATCGACTCCTCTTCTCCAACACTCTCTCCCACCCTTTCGTTATCTCTTACGCACGTTTTCTCCCTGTCATTCCTCCTCTCTCCCTTCCTCCTTCCCTCCCTATTTCTATCCCTGCTATATTTCCCTTACCTTAATCCTTTCCTTACCAAAACACACTTTAACCATTCCATTCTGGCTCTTGTCAGACGATTCTCTTCGTCCTGACGGAGCCCTCAGGGACAAGAAGGTCTCCTTCAGCAAGATTCTCCACCACATGACTCCCTCGTGTTTACAAAACCTCCCGTATCTCCAACACGAAGGCTTCTCCACGGACAGCGTCTTCTCCAACACCGACTCTCACCTTCCACATTCTTTATGCAAAGAGCGAGGAAGGAAAGACCAAAAATAAATATTTTTTTCTTCTTCTTCTTCTTCTTCTCCTTGAGGCTTCGTTCATTCATCCATTCGCTCATTCATTCTTCAAGACCTTTCCCTGTCTTTTCTATCAACGAACACCGTCGCCCCCCACTTCCTCCCTCCCCCTCCCTCCCTCCCTTCCTCCCCCTCTTCTCTTCCTCCTCTCACTTCCCCTCCTCGGCCACGCCCTTTCTCATATTCTCCTCTCTTTATTTTCGTCATCTTTCCCTTTTTCATTTGCATTTTCACCTCGCCCTTCCCTTCTTTCTCTTTTCTCCTCCTCCTCCTCTTCAGCTTCTTCCCTTCTCCTCTTCTTCCCTTCTCTTCCTCCTCCTTTTCATCTTTCTTCCTTCACTTCCTCATTCTTCCTTCACTTCCTCCTCATCCTTCCTTCACTTCCTCATCTTTCTCCATTCTCCTCTTCCCCTCTCCTCCTCGTTCCTTCTCCTCCTTCTTCCTTCTCCTCCTTCTTCCTTCTCCTCCTCCTCTCTTCTCCTCCTCTCTTCTCTTCTTCCTCCCTTCTCCTCCTCCTCACTTCTCCTCCTCCCTTCTCCTCCTCCCTTCTCCTCCTCCCTTCTCTTCCTCCTCCTCCCTTCTTCTCCTCCTCCCTTCTCTTCCTCCTCCTCTTTCCTTCTCCTCCTTCTTCCTTCTCCTCCTCCTCTCTTCTCTTCCTCTCTTCTCCTCTTCCTCCCTTCTCCTCCTATTTCCTTCTCCTCCTCCCTTCTCCTTCCTTCTCCTCCTCCCTTCTCCTCCTCCTTCCTTCTCTTCCTCCTCCTCTTCATCATCCTGCCTTCACTTCCTCATCTTCCTCCATTCTCCTCCTCCTCCTCCTCCTCCTCTTTATTTTCCTTCACCTCTTCATCCTCTTTATCTTCCTCCTTCACCTCCTTATCTTCTTCATCTTCCTCCTTCACCTCCTCACCTTTATCCTTTCACCTCCCACTTCTCCCTTATCCTCCTCCTATTCCTCCCATTACCAGCACTTATTTCTCCTCTTTTCTTCTCTTTCTCCCGTCTCCTCCTCCTCCTCCTCCTCCTCCTCTATCTTCCCCGTCCCCCGTCCTCCCTCCCCCCACCTTCCCCTCATTCAATAAGAACAACGGCATCCCCAATTCACCCAAATTTTCCACTCCTTCCGCTCTAACCACCAGGGAGGATACTCCTCGTCTTCTTCCTCCTCCTCCTCCTCCTCCTCCTCCGTCCTTCACAAACTCCTCCTCCATCACTCCACGTCGCCTCCTGCAAACTCCACAGTATCTCCTTACATTGGAGTGTTTTCTCTTTTTGTCTGTTGTCTGTATCCCCGACTCACCAGGCAAGTGACTGACTGTATCCAGGATTTTCTTCGTCCGCCTGTTTAACTGCCTGAGCGTCTGATTGTCATTCTATCTAATTGGCCACATCAGTCTGTTTGTCTGATTCCATAGCTAATGACTCTGCCTCTCCGAGTGACTCCCACTCCTCCCACCGGCTCTCATAACTCATACCGACTCCCAAAACCTCCCACAGATTTCCATACCTCCCACCGATTCCCATGCATCCCACCGACTCACATACCTCCCACCGATTCCCTTACCTCATACCGACTCCCAAAACCTCAGACAGACTTCCATACCTCCCACCGACTCCCATACCTCCCACCGACTCCCATACCTCCCACCGACTCCCATACCTCCCACCGACTCACATACCTCCCACCGAATCACATACCTCCCACCGATTCACATACCTCCCACCGAATCACATACCTCCCACCGAATCACATACTTCCCACCGAATCACATACCTCCCACCGAATCACATACCTCCCACAGACTCCCATACATCCCACAGACTTCCATACCTCATACAGACTCCTATATCTCCCAGAGACTCCCATACATCCCACCGACTCCAAACACTTTCACCGACTCCAGACACTTTCACCGACTCCAGAAACTCTCACCGACTCACATACATCCCGCCGACTCCAGACACTCTCACTGACTCCAGAAACTCTCACCGACTCACATACATCCCGCCGACTCCAGACACTCTCACTGACTCCAGACACTCCCAACGACTCCTGACACTCCCACCGACTCCTGACGCTCTAACCGACTCCAGACACTCCTGATTCCGACTCTCCAAGTCCTCTCTCTCTTCCTCTGACTGCCTATGTCTCTCTCATCATTACCTGAAGCCTCCACTTTGGCACCCAAATCCTCCCCCTTGCCCCCCCCCACTCATTTCTCTTTCCTCCTCCTCCTCTTTGCTTCTTTTACACACACACACACACACACACACACACACACACACACACACACACACACACACACACACACACAAACACAAGCACACACACACAAGCACACACACACACAAACCCACCGTTGTTGTTTGTTGTTATTTTTGTTATTGCTGCTGCTGTTCTTCTATTGTTATTGTTAGTTATTGTTATTGTTATTATTCTTTTCTTCTTCTTCTTCTTTTCAATTATTTCCTACCCCCTCCCCATTTTCTCCTTCCTTCTGATAGAACTATTCCGGTTGAGGCGTTACGGAGGAAGGGACGGAAAAATAGATGAAGGGAGGGAAGAAGGAGGGGATGGAGGGAAATAGATGGTGGGGGTGAGTAATAGGGAGAAGAGGAGGGGTGGATAATAGGGGAGAGAGGGAGAGAGTGGGGTAGAGAGCGGGTGATAGAAGGAGAGGGAAGAGGTGCTACGGGTATGTGACAGAAGGAAGGGAGAGTGAAAATACAAAAAAAAAAGAGAGAGAGAGAGAGAGAGAGAGAGAGAGAGAGAGAGAGAGAGAGAGAGAGAGAGAGAGAGAGAGAGAGAGAGAGAGAGAGAGAGAGAGAGAGAGAGAGAGAGAGAGAGAGAGAGAGAGAGAGAGAGAGAGAGAGAAAACAAAAAACAAAAAAATGAAGTGGGGAACGAAAATAATATACAAACATCATACCCTTACGTCGTCACCAACATTATTAGAAAATTAATCAGCTTCTCACCACCCCCAATCACCCCTTCCTCCCTCCCCCCAAAAAAAAAGAAAAAGAAAAATCCCTTCTCATTATCATCGCTTCTGCACAAAAAATAAGCACAACCACCTGTTTCTCTAAACACACGAAAAACCAGTAATACCCAACACCATTGATACGAAAACAGGTGCAACAACAACAGAAATAACGAGAACAAGTACGACGTGAAGAAGAACAAGAGTGAAAAGACCAAAAACCAACGAAGAACAACGGGAAGAACATTATGATAAAAGCAACTCGAACGACGAGAACCACGACGCTCGCAAAACTCAATGATCTTTGCCACCTGATACTCATCTTTGTTTTGTTTTAATCCCCCCCTACCTCCTCCCTCCTCCCTCCCTCCTCCCTCCCTCCCTCCCTTCCTCCCTCGCCTAATCCCTCTTTGTCCCCACTCTTCCTTTTTGCCCTCAATCCTCTTCCTCCGGGAGAGGAAACAACAACTTATAAGTCCCCTTTTTCCCCGATGACCGCCCCCCCCCTTTCCCACCCCCACCCCCAACTCCCCGTCCCTTAGGGACAATTTCCCTCCTTCCCCAACTTCCCCCAGGTCCTATCCTCCCCTCTTCCTAAAGTTCTCCGCAGGGGAGGCTACACGCTCCCCTCCCAACTTACGCTCCCAAAACTCTCCCCCTCATTCCCTCTCCCTTTTTCTTCTTCTTTAGCTCCCCAAGACACTCCCCCCTTATCCCCCCTCCCCCTACTTTCCAACAGGTCCTCAGGGTGCTCCTCTCTTTCTTCCTCCCTCCCCCCAGGAGGTGGCGGTGGAGGACGGAGAAGGAGGAGGAGGAGGAGGAGGAGGAGGAGGAGGAGGAGGAGGAGGAGGAGGAGGAGGAGGAGGAGGACGAGGAGGAGGACGGAGAGGAAGGTGCTAAGAATGAGATCCTGTCTCCATTTGGACAATCCTATTAGCGCCGTCAAAAGTCCCTCCGCCTCTTGCCAAGCTTCCGCCTACCCCAGACGCCACAGAAACGCTAGCCAACCACCACCACAGCCTCTATCTCCCTCTTCCTCCTCCTCCTCCTCCTCCTCCTACTCACCTCCATCATTCTTTTCTTTTCTCCCTTCCTCTTCCCTCTCCCATATTGTCTCTGAGTTTCTGCCTACCTCTGTCTTTCTGCCTTTCTCTTTCTCTCTCTGTCTCTCTCTCTTCCTCTCTGTCCATTTCTCTCTCTCTCTCTCTCTCTCTCTCTCTCTCTGTGTGTGTGTGTGTGTGTGTGTGTGTGTGTGTGTGTGTGTGTGTGTGTGTGTGTGTGTGTGTGTGTGTGTGTGTGTGTGTGTGTGTGTGTGTGTGTGTGTGTGTGTGTGTGTGTGTGTGTGTGTGTGTGTGTGTGTGTGTGTGTGTGTGTGTGTGTGTGTGTGTGTGTGTGTGTGTGTGTGTGTGTGTGTGTGTGTGTGTGTGTCTGTCCGTCTCTCTCTGCCTATCTCTCCCGCCGTATCCCCCTCCCTCTCCCTCTCCCTCTCTCATCCTCTCTCTCTCTTTCTCCGTCTCTTCCTCTCCCTCTCCCCTCGTCCTCCTCTTCTTCATTTCTTATTCCCTCACCTCCACCTCTCTACCTTCTTCTTGCCTCCCTTATACTCTCTTCCCCATCCCTTCTCCTTTTCTTTCCTCAAACTCTTCCTATATTTCTCACTTTGAGTCTTCGGCCACGCCCTTGCCTATGTCCAATTAGCTTCGTCCCTCATTCCTTCCTTCCTTCCTTCCTTTCGTCTTCACTTTTCTTCTCGTTCGTTCTTCCCCTTGTCTTCCGTTCCTCGACGTTTATCTTTTAATTTCTTCTTCTTCTTCTTCTCCGGATGGCCTGGTCCCCGAAGGCGTTCGTTAAGGAGCTTTGTTCTCGTCAAACCAGAGGATTTTAGTCAGCTGGGGGGGGGGTCGTCTTATAAAAATTAATTTCTGACCTAGTCGAGTTAGACGTAGAATGATCCTATGGGTGAAGACGTTGCAAATACACAGAGGACGTACGTGTATATATATAATATATATACAGTATATGTGTGTGTGTGTGTGTGTGTGTGTGTGTGTGTGTGTGTGTGTGTGTGTGTGTGTGTGTGTGTGTGTGTGTGTGTGTGTGTGTGTGTGTAAAGAAGCAAACAAAAAAAATAAAACATGAAAAATACACAAAAATACACATTTCTGAATCACATCACACAATGCCATTTCCTTTGATCCCTTTCAACATGGCGACGTGTTGTGTGAATATAGTTTGGTTCAGGACGGACGATTTTAGTCGGCCGAGGAACAGACTCCGACCAATGGGAAACAGTGATGATAAAGGTTGCCTCGTGAAAAGCCTGAAGCCCCACAACAGCCGGCAACGGTGACACTCGTACTAATATCACCCAACCTTTACTCTTCTTTTTTTCTTTCTTTCTTTAGTGTTGGTTTTGCCAAAGCTAATCTTTCTGTGTATGAGAGTTCTTGCATGCCTGGAAAGCTGCACCACCTTCTTCTCCTTTTCCTTTTCCTCCTCCTCCTCCTCCTCCTCCTCCTCCTCCTCCTCCTCTTCCTCCTATTCTTCCTTATCCTCCTCCTCGTCTTCCTCCGTCTACTCTTTCTCCCCCCCTTCATTCACCTCCTCCTCTTCTACTTCCTACTCCTCCACCTCTTCCTCCTTATCTTCCTCCTCTTCCTCTTCCGTCTCCTCGTCTTCCTCTTCCTCCATCTCCTCTTCCTTTTCCTCCTCCTCGTCCTCCTTCTCGTCCTCCTTCGTCTCCATTTACTCCTCCCCTTCATTCACCTCCTTCTCTTCCTCCACTTCTTCCTACTCCTCAACCACTTCTCCCTTCTCTTCCTCTCCCTTCTCCTCCTCTTTCTCTTCCTCCTCTTCCTCTTCCTCCTCTTCCTCTTCCTCTTCCTCCTCTTCCTGCTCCTCTTTCTCCTAACCTTCTCCCACCTCCTCCTCTTCTTCCTCCTTGACAGCACTTACCTTTCTCCTCTATCTTCACCGTGCTTCCTCCTCCATTTTCTCCTCCCTCCTCTAACACCTCCATATTTACTGCGTTCCTCCATCTTTATCATCCCTCCTTCATCTCCGTCTTGAGGAATGCCGGTGCCTTTTATCCGTCTCTCCTCCATTTTATAATCCATTTTCCTCCTTCAAAATTCCAGTTTTACTTTTATCAATACTTGCATCTATAAACCCTCTTCATATACTCCACCTCCAACTTTATCAACTTCGCTTATATTCTAGTATCCTCTATCTCGTTTCCTCCACCTTCTTCAACTCTTATCAATTTCTCCTCTTTATCATTACCTATCTCTCTCCTGTGACGAGCCGTCTTACCGATTTAATTCTGAAAGGAAATATATGATTACATTCAAGCTGGGATAGAACACACCTCAGGAGCATGCCGACAGGAGACCTTTTGGTCCATAACTAGGCTACTACGATCCACTTACACCACCTCCAACTCCAATGCCTTCAATTCCTCCTCCTCCTCCTCTTTGTACTTTCCCCTCCAGCTCCTCCTTCGACTTCTCTCGCCTCAAGGAGACTCGAAGTAGTCGAAGAGGTTCTCAGCAACGGACCCCAATCTACCTACAGGATCACAAAACGCACAACTCCCTTCCCCTTACCTTCTCCTTTGCCTACGCCTCCTCCTCCTCCTCCTCGGCTTCCTCCTTCCTCCTCCTCCTTTCCTAACCCTCCACATAGTTTCTAGGATCTTGGTACAGGACTCGGACCAGCATCCTTCCTATACTCCTTCGACGTCTGTGCGTGTGTGTGTGTGTGAAATACCCTAACTCACGTCAACGTGCTAAGGGCGTTAGAGGTTCTTAGTGATGAGCTAACTTTGGCGCCTAACTTTATCAAAATATGTACAGGCTGAGAGACAGACAAACAGAGACAGGCATAGACAAACACTCGCACGCACGCACGCACGCACGCACGCACACACACACACACACACACACACACACACACACACACACACACACACACACACACACACACACACACAAACGAGTCGAACCTGTTTACTACCTCGCCGGGGTCAACGAGTCTACGTCGTTACTGGACTCTTCTCTTTAATATCAATCCACTCTCTTCATTACAATTTTGTTCCTCAAGTCTTTGAGCAAGGGAGAAAGTACTTACACCTGCAATTGCATAAACTCGCCTGCTAATAACGAAAACGAATAATAAAGGCGTAAATTGCAGGAGACGAGTTTGTGAAGACAAGTTCAGGGTGTGTGGGTCCCTTTCGCTGGAAGGAGGGGGGGAGGAGGGGGAGGGGAGGAGGGGGAGGAGGGGGAGGAGGAGGAGGGGGGGGGGGGAGGAGGAGGAGGAGGAGGAGGGGAGGGGGAGGAGGGGGAGGGGGAGGAGGGGGAGGGAGAGGGGAGGAGGAGGGGAGGGGGAGAGGGAGGGAGAGGGGAGGAGGGAGAAGGAGAGGGGAGGGGGAAGGAGAGGAGAGGTAAAAGGGAGGAAAAGGAGGAGGAGGAAGGAGAAAGAGGTACGAGGAAGGGGAAGGGGGAAGAGGGGGAGGAGTTAGGTGGGGGTCTCCGTCTGATAATAAAGTCCAGTAGCGGCAGCTAGGGACGTCCTGTTGTCGGTCATAACAGTACTTCTATATATTGTCTTTCCAAAAAGAAAATTCTGAGGAAAGACAAGCAAATAAACACGTCTAGAAGATAGATACAGATAGACAGATAGGACAGGCAGATAAACACATAAGATATACAGACAGATAGAAGAATATATGAAGATATCAATATACGAGCTAATGAATAAATAAATAAATAGATAAATATATAGATAAAGGAAAGGTGAATAATTCAATAAATGCTGAATAAAAAAGTATTTATCGCCAAAATTGCGTCCATTTATTTATCTTTTTTTTCTTTAATTATTATTATTATTGTTATCAATTATTATTAATTATTATTAATCATCATCATCATTATTATTATTATTTATTATTATTATTAATTCTTTTTTTTTTGGGGGGGGGGGGATGAAGAGACCTACCATCGGACTCCCTCAGCTCCCCCTTCCCTCCACGAGCAGCAATTCCCAAATCCCATTCCCCTCGACTTCCCCTTACATCCCTATTATCCTTCGCCCTCCCTACGTGATCTGCTCTCCCTCCCCTCCTTCCTTACCCTCACGTCCCCTCACTTTCCCATATTCCTCTTCTCGCTTTTCCCTTACATATTCTTTTCCCTTTTCTTCATCATTAATCTCTTTCAATTTCTTTGTATTTTCTTCTCTTTTCCTTCGCTCAAACTTCTTTAACGATCTATCCATCCTTTTCCTCACAACTTTTTCTTTCTCCACCCCTCATCTCTATCTCTCCCTCTCTCTCTCTCTCTCTCTCTCTCTCTCTCTCTCTCTCTCTCTCTCTCTCTCTCTCTCTCTCTCTCTCTCTCTCCCCGTTTTCATCCATTTTCTATTATATTTATGTATTTTTCAAACTCCGTATCTCTATCAGACGATGTTTTTCGGATAAAGTCCTGAGTAGGCTGACTCTCGACGATCAAAATATAAAGAGAAGAAGAGATAAAGAGAAGAAGAGATAAAGAGGCGAAGAGGTTAAGAGGCGAAGAGTAGAGTCTGCACATGGAATGTGAGAGAGTCCGAGACGACGAAAGAATCTGAAGACGGGGCCGAGGTGAAGATGGTGGATAAGGAGGAAGGAAGGAATAAGGGGAAAAGAAGGAAGAGGGAAGAGGTAGGAGAAGAGAAAGAGGGGTAGGAGGAGGGATTGGGAGGAGAGGAGGAGGAGGAAGAAGGAGGGGTAAGGAAGAGGAGGGAAGGAAGGAACGATGGAAAAAGGGGGATACAGGAGGAGGAAAGAAGGAAGAGGGAAGAGGTAGAAGGAGAGAAAGAGGGGAGGAGGAGGGATGGGGAGGAGATAAGGAGGAGGAAGGAAGAATGAGGGGTAAGGAAGAGGAGGGAAAGAAGAGGAGGGAAGAAGGAGGAAAGAAGAAAGAGGGATGAGGTAGGAGGAGAGAAAGAGGGCGAGGAGGAGGGATGGAGAGGAGAGAAGGAGGAGGGGAAAAGGAAAGGAGAATGAAGAGGAAGGAAGGAAGAGGATGGAAGAAGGAGGAGGGGAGTAAGAGGAGGGAAGGAAGAGAAGGTTAATGAACACTAGGATATGGTGGAGAAGAATGGGAGGAGGAGAAGGGGAGGAGAAAGAGGATGTGGAGGAAAAAGAGGATGATGAAAAGGAAAAAGAGACGAAAGAGGAGGAAAAGGAGGTGGAGTTGGAAGAGGAAAAGCAGGTGGAGGAGGAAAAGGAGAAGATGGATGAAAAGGAGGTATAGGAGGAGGAGGAGGAGGAGGAGGAGGAGGAGGAGGAGGAGGAGGAGGAGGAAGAGGAGGAAATAAATGAGGAAAAGAAGGCAGAGAAATAGGAGAAGGTAGAGAGAAAAAATAGTTTGTCTTTTTATATTCCTTTAATCTAATTTCACAGACTAGGAATTTTGAAAAAAAAAAAATAAAAAAGATATATATATATATATATATATATACACATATATGTATATATAGATATATATGTATATATATATATATATATGTATATATATTATATATATAATATATTTAAATAGATCAATAAATAAACAGCCATAGTACCACAGTTGTGGCACAGCAAATATCCAAAACCAGCTTACCAAACGGCATTGACATGTTGACGAACTCTGTGGCTGTGTGTCCACAGCTGACCAGTTTAGCTGCGTGAAGTCAGCTGTCGTCCTACTGAAGGAAGCAAAGACGTTGGTGAGTGACTGAACGGCTTTCTAAGTCATCTACGCAGAACCAAATCCCCCAACCCCAGAGTTGAAACGCTCTACTCATCCTGGTCTTAACCATCTGAATATTCCATTATTCCTACGTTCAAACACACTCAAACACAAACACACAAAACACGAAAACATACACATACAAAAACACAGACACGCACGCACGCACACACACACACACACACACACACACACACACACACACACACACACACACACACACACACACACACACACACACACACACACAGAGAGAGAGAGAGAGAGAGAGAGAGAGAGAGAGAGAGAGAGAGAGTGAGAGAGAGAGAGAGAGAGAGAGAGAGAGAGAGAGAGAGAGAGAGAGAGGGGGGGAGGGGGAGGTAGAGAGAGAGAGAGTGAGTGTGTGTGTGTGTGGTGGATGTATGGAACAAACAGGACGAAATTATTGTGTGTGCAAAAAACATACACGAATTTAAGAACAATTTAGATACTGCGAGATACAGAGACGGGATACCACGAGCATAGCTCCCCTTCCCGTAAGATACAACTAGGTAAAACAACTAGGTAAATAGACAGACTTGTACGTTCAAGCATCAAAGAACATTCATTCTCCCTTCATCATAATATCAAAACGACACAATTTTGAGCCTAAACACAATAAGTGAACACGTCAGAACCAGGAATTAAGATCATTTCAATGTTCACGCATTTTCTGGACTTCCTTCGATTTAATACAAAATCATTTGATCAAACATTAAGATTGGAGCTATTTCTATCAGCGTCTTTAACTCTGAACATACACATATTTCTGTCTGGTGAACGATTTTTTTCAGCTTTAGGAAGGTCTATGAAATAGAAGAGTTTGATTTTTTTAACTTTGCACAGAACAGCAACTCGAACAACGTGGCCATTGGTCATGGCAACACAGAATATAAGAACATATTACTCTAAGAGCGTAACAGTATCTGTGAAGTATGCACAGTATACGTATACTGTAACTTATAGAGAATTTCTACCTTCAAGAAGAGATGTACTGTAAAGCTTGTAGACGGACTTGTATACTGGATCATATAACTTTAAGAAAGTTAGATTATGCATTATGCTGTATACTATAATTTGGTCAATAAACTAAACTATGAATCACAATGGCAAAAGCCGACAAGACTGTGAGAATAAACACCTTGTGAGATCGAAACCTTTATTGGTACTACGTAACACACACACAAGCGAAACGTAGTACCAATAAAGGTTTCGATCTCACAAGGTGTTTATTTTCACAAAACTAAACTATAATGACTCTAGAGGAATCATGCGAAGGGTCTCTTGAAGCTCGCCAGACACGTCCAGGGAACGATTAACTACGAAGTCCGACTAAAAACCCTATGGTCCTTAACAAAATCATTTGTAGATAAACATACAAATACACAAAAAAGTAATAATAAATAAACGATTAACAAAACAATGATAAAATAAATAACTTAAGATAAATCAGAAAAAATAAAAAGTAGCTAAATGAAAGATAAACGAGGAAATTAGTGAATAAGTAAATGTAATAAATTAATAAAGAAATAAATAGATGAATGACATAAACAAGTACATAAACAAAGAAATAAAGAAATAAATAAATATGAGTTACTTAGATGTTCATCCAATTGAATTTCAAAACATCGAAGTGTAATACATTAGACTGCCTCTCCTGGGAATTTGCTCCGTCCAATGGCGAGGTTGGCTCTCTACTTCCAGGTTAAATCTACTTCATGACAGCTTGAGAACATAATTTCTCGTCTTATAAGTATTTACAGTGAAGATAAACTCACCTTTGATGATATTAACTCCCTTCAAAACATTAAAGGATTCAATTTGGTGCACACACCCCTCTTGAGTCATAAACTAACTCCTTTCCACTGAGCTGACCTGACCTGACCTGGGCGACCACTTCGTCGAGGCAATATTGGGAACCATGAAACCCAACGCGATCCAACCCTTGTAGTTCCTAATAAGAAGGAGTTAGGGCAAGACCGTGGGGACTGGGGGAGGTGGGAGAGGTGGGGTGGGGGAGACTGAACCCCAGGGAGGAGTAGACCAGTGTGGGGGGTTTGGGGACGGTGGAGGGATGAAGGGAGTAAAGACAAGTTTGTTGAAAAAACAGTATTAACGAAAACAAACAAATCTATCTATATAGCAATAGGTTTCTTTCTAGTTATATAGATAAATAATGATAATGATAACGATAACAAAACAATAACAATAACGATAATAATGATGACAATGACAATGACAATAACAATAATAATGATGACAATGACATCAACAATAACAATAACAATAATACTAATATAATAATAATAATAATGGTAAATAAATAATAGTAAATAATAATAATAGTATATAATAATAGTAAATAATGGATGATGATGATGATGATGATGATGATGATGATGATGATGATGATGATGATGATGATGATGATGATGATGATGATGATGATGATGATGATGATGATGATGATGATGATGATGATGATGATGATGATGATGATGATGATGATGATGATGATGATGATGATGATGATGATGATGATGATGATGATGATGATGATGATGATGATGATGATGATGATGATGATGATGATGATGATGATGATGATGACGACGACGACGACGACGACGACGACGACGACGACGACGACGACGACAATAATAATAGTAAATGATAATAATAGTAAATAATAATAATAGTAAATAATAATAATAGTAAATAATAATAATAGTAAATAATAATAATAGTGAATAATAATAATAGTAAATATTGATTGATGATGATGACGATGACGATGACAACAACAACAACAACAATAACAATAATAATGATAATAATAGCAGCAGCAGCAACAACAAATGATAGGAGTAGCAATAATGAATAAATTTTGTTTCAACACACACACATACAATTATATATATATATATATATATACATATATACATACACGGATTCCTACTCCTAAACCGGGAAACTATAACATCTTTCAGATCCACAGTGGAATACGTTCGGGAAATGAGCGGGCAATTTCCACTAAAGGATTTCCGTGGAGATACCGTGAATGGACGGGTTGATTGGAGTGATTACGTCAGGTTGAGAATGAGGAGGGAAGATGGGTTGATGGATTGAGATGGACTGATGGCTGGCTGGTGATGAGCCGCCAGGTAGCGCTGATGAGTTCACTGAGGAGCAGTCTGATGAGGAGCCTCTCAGGGGAAGGAGGAGGAGGAGGAGGAGGAGGAGGAAGAGGACGACGAGGAGGAAGAGTAGGAGGAGGAGGGGGAAGGAGGAGGAGGAGGAGTGGGCCGAAGGGTTCCTTCGACTTAGCCTGTTATTGTGGACGTGGGCAGGCGAAGGGTCTGTGGAGGAGGAGGAAGTGGAGGAGGAGGAAGTGGAAGAGATCAAGAAATAGGAGGAAGAGCAGCAAGAATTATAGGAAGAGGAACAAAGCCAGGAGGAGGAGGAGGAGGAGGAGGAGGAGGAGGGGAGGAGGAGGAGGAGGAGGAGGAGAGGGGGAGGAGGAGGAGGAAGAGGAGTAGGAAGAGGAGGACAAAGAGTAGATAGGGCAGCAGTTGGAGGAAGAGAAAGAAAACTAGGAGGAAGAGGAGGAACATAAGGAGGAAGAAAAGGAAAACATGTAGGAAGAGGGAAAGAAGGGGAGGAGGAGGAAGAAGAGGTTGAAAAAGAAGATAACGAAGAAGAAATGGACGATGAGAAAGAGGAGGATGAAGTGAACGAGATGGACAAGAAGCAGGAAGAGGAGGACGAGAAGGAAGAGACGGAAGGAGAGAAAGAATGAAAAGGGAGGAAAAAGAAAAGGAGAAAAAGAGGAGGCCGAGGAAGAAGAAGAAAAAATGATTTGAACAAAACGTTAAACAAAAGGTTGATGTTAGAAAACTGCAAACGACAAAACAAGCAAAAGACATACGCGCCTCTGGAAAGTAGAATTGCACGGAAAGTCTGGAAATGGCATAGAAAAAGAAAAAAAGCGAAAAATAAAAGTAAATGGAAAGACAAGTGGAGAGAAGGAAAGGGAGATTAAAGGCGAAGAAGTTAGTTAATTGGGGTACGGAGGAGACGAAGAAAGTAGATTAACGAAGATAGAGACGACAGGAAGGAAATAAAACAATTAATTACAGATGAAAAACGAGAAGAGGACAACAAGCAAGAATACGCCGAGCAGGAGTACCAGAAGCAAGGGAAACAACGTGGGAGAAGGGAAGTGGAGGGAGAGGGGGAAAGGGAGGGGAAAGGGGAGGGGAAGGGGACGGAGAAGTGGAGGGAGGGGGAAGGGTAGGTTGAAGGGGAGGAAGGAGGAAGGGGAGGGGGAGGGGAGGAGGGAAGAGTAGGGGGAAGGGAGGGAGGAGGAAGGGGAGGGGAGGGGAAGGGGAGGGGGAAATGGAGGGGAAGGGGAGGGGGAGGGGGAAGGGGAGGAGGGGGAAGGGGAGGAGGGGGAAGGGGAGGGGAAAATGGAGGGGGAGGGGGAGGGGGTAGGGGAGGTGGAAGTGGAGGGAGGGGGAAGGGGGGAAGGGGGAAGGGGGAGGGGGAAGCGGAGGGGGAAGGGGAGGGAGGGGGAAGGGAAGGGTGAAGGGGAGGGAGGGGGAAGGAGAGGGGAAGGAAAGAGGAGGGAGAAGGAAAAGAGGAGGGAGAAGAGGAGGGGGAAGAGGGAGAAGGGGGAGAGGAGGGGAAGAGGAAGTGTAAGGGGAGGCGAAAGGGGAAGAGGAGGGGAGGGGGAGGGGGAAGGTGAGGGAAAGGGGAGGGGAAGGGGAGGGGAAAGGGGAGGGAGAAGGGGAAGAGGAGGGAGAAGGGGAGGGGGAGGAGGAGGGGAAGGGGAGGAGGAGGGGAAGGGGAGGAGGAGGGGAAGGGGAGGAGGGGAAGGGGAGAAGGAAAAGAAGGGGAGGGGAGGGGAGGGGAAGGGTAGGGGAGGGGAAGGGTAGGGGAGGGGAAGGGGAAGGGTAAGGGTAGGGGAGGGGAAGGGGAGGGGAGGGGAAGGGGAAGGGGAGGGGAGGGGAGGGGAAGGGGAAGGGGAGGGGAGGTGGAAGGGGAGGGGAAGGGTTAATAGAAGGAGGAGTGGGAGGAAAAGAAGAAAGCGAAGAGAAAGAGGCAGAAGAAGAACAGGTGGCATAAGGGGAAGGGGAAGAAGAAGTGGAGGGAGAAGAGGAGGGAGAAGAGGAAGGGAAAGAGGAGAGGAAAAGAGAATGGAAGGAGGGGAAGGGAAAAGGGGGAAGGGGGAAGGAAAGGGGGAGTAAGGAAAAAGAAAAAGAGGGGATGGGAAATGGGAAAGGGGAAAGAGGAGGGAAGGAAAAGGGATAGGAAGAGGGAGGGGAACGAGAGAGGGAAGAGGGTGTGGGGTGGATGAGGAGTGAGGGGGGAGAGGGGCAAAGATTAAAGAAGGATTCCAGGAAGGCAAGAGCTGAGGCACAGTCATGGAATACGACGAAGAAAGAGAACATCAAAAAATAAAAAGGAGGAGGAATGAAAGAAAAGTGATAAATTAAGGATTTGGAAGAGGAAAGGAGAAAAGAATAAGTGAAGGAGACAAAGAAATTGAAGAATGTATGCTACAAAGGCAACCAGAGGTGGGAAACAAAGAGAAAGAATGAAGAGAAAGATGATGGAATATGAAGGACAAGACACTTAGGAGAAAGAAGGTGACAAGACGTGGAAAGTGAGGAAAACTGAAAACAGGCAAGGAAGACAAAGGGTTGTATGGGGACTGTAGAGGAAGAAAGGGTGAGGAGGAAAGAAGTGCAGAAAGAGAAAGGGGAGGAGGAGGAGAAGGAGAACAAATGGGGAGAAATGAGGAGGAGAAAGGAGGAGGAGATAAGAGGAGGTAAAAGGATGAGGAGGTGGAGGAGGAGGAGGAGGAGGTGGTGGAGGAGGTGGAGGAGGTGGAGGAGGTGGGGGAGTAGGAGGTAGAGGAGGGGGTGGAGGAGGAGAAGGAAGAGGAGGAGAAAGAGGAGGAGGACGGTCAAAGGAGGTCAGCTGAATCTTCAAGTTCTGGGGCATGGAAGCAGAGTAAGCGAGGAAGGAAGTTAGTGAGGAAGATAGTGCAGCAGGAAAGGAGGGAGGGAAGGAGAGAGGTGGAGGAAGGTGGGGAGGAGGGAGGAAAGGAGGGGGAAAGAAGGAGGGAATGAGAGAGAGAAGGAGAGAGAGAAGGGGAGAGGGAAGGAGGCAGGGGAGGAGGGAGGGAAGGAGGGAGGGAAGGAAGGAGGGAACGGGGGGGGGAAATGGAAGGAAAGAAGGAGGAAAGGAGGAAGAAAATGAGGGAGGGAAGGAGAGAGAAAAGGATGGAGGGAAGGAAGGAGGAAAAGAGAGAGAAATGGATGGAGGGAAGGAGGGAGGGAAAGAGGGAGGGAAGGAAATAGAAAAAGAGGTAGGGAAGGAGGGAGGGAAGAATGGAGGGAAGGATGGAAGGAAGAAGGGAGGGAAGGAGAGAGGGAAGGAGGGAGGGAAGAATGGAGAGAGAGAGGGAGGGAAGGCGAGAGAAAAGGATGGAGGGAAGAGAGAGAAAAGGAGGGAGGGGACGAGAGAGAAAAGGATGGAAGAAAGGAGGGAGGGAAGGAGGGAGAAAAGGAGTGAGGGAAGGAGGAAGGGAAGGAGGGAGGGAAGGTGGGAGGGTGAGGAACAAAAGGGTGGCCACGAAAGGGAGTCGTAGGCTCATGTATTTGAAGTGAAATAGGCAGAAGGTGCTTTCAAGGCAAAAGGAGATCAGGTAGTTGGCCGGGCTGTACAGGAATTCCTGAAGGGTTGCGTGGGCCGGTTTCAGGGGGCTAGCTTCAGGATGATCCGTTGGGTGTCTTGAGAAATTGCTTAAGATCGGTTTGGGAGATGGAGGAATGTCGGGTTTGATAATAAACTGAAGACTATACGAGAGACGTGGAGGGGTTAAAGAATTTGGAGATGGAAAGATTTTCGAAAAAAAAATGGAGGTCAAGGGATTCAGGAGGACTCCAAGGATTTTTTTTTTTTTTTTTTTTTTTTTTGAGTCTGGAAGATAAGAGACTTCTTGAGGATGTCTGAAGAACGAAGAAACCTGGAAAAAAAATGGGAGGTGATAATTCTGGAAGGAGGGAAGATTTTCTTGTGGTCTGACTTCAGGAAGGTTGTTGTACCTGATGAAAATTACCTTTTGATTCTGATGAGGCTCCTTGTTCACCAGATCCTCCTTTCCTTAGCAAAGATATTGAGACAGACAGACAGACTAACATATCATGCTTGGGTAAAGAGCCTACGTCAGGAGGCGCTGAGTACTGCGGCTGAAGCCGTCACCTTTGCCCTATTATGCGCTTCGGGGATCGTTGGTGCAGGTAAACGGTCACTGATGAGAGTCAGAGGGAAGTGCGGGATTCGAACCCGCAAATGAGCAAATGCGAGACCAGCACGCTTCCGATGACACCATCGGCGCACACATCAAGTCTGATGACTATAAAGTGAACAAGTCTTGAGGATACCTTGATCTGGTTGGCTATATCAGTAAGATCTCCTTTGGAATACAGAATACGAGCAATTAAGAGGAAGCTTATGGTTTACGAGATCCCAATGAGCCGCTTTGGTTCTAAGTTGATTACGTTGGGTTGGTCAGAGCGGAAATGGGTTCAATTAGGTTAGGTTGATGCGTGACGGGTTGGGAGCGGGCAAGGTAAGGTTCAACTAAGTTGGGTAAGGCTGACCTGGGTTATGTTGGACTGAACTGGGTTAGGTTTGATGGGTCGTGTCAGGGTTGGGTTGATCTGGATAACATTAATTTTGGATATTTTTAGTTTTATCCTCAGGTTTCGGTTAAATTACGGGTTGAATCTGACCTAAGAACGAAATCGATTGATATGCCAGTACCAATGGAAAACGGGGGAACTGGAAGCCGCTGCGCAAAAAGAAAACGGAGGGAGGGCCAACTAAAAGTAGAAACTGACTGTTCCGGCTGGTCCCTGAAGAAGTTCGTACGGCAATGAGGAGGCCGGATAGACAGAGTGGAGGATGGGGTGTGGGGGTGGGGTGGGTGGTGGGTTGAGGCTGGAGTTGTGGGAGGGGATAGTGGAGGTGGGAGGGGAGGGGAGAGTGGAGGTGGGAGGGGAGGGGAGAGTGGAGGTGAGATGGAAGAGGAAGGTGGAGGAGAGGTGGGGTAGGAGCCGGAAGACAATGTAGAATGGGGTGAAGGACGTAGGAGAGTGGATAGAGAAGATGGAGGAGGGAGGAAGGAGGAGGGGAGGAATATAACTGAGGAGGCAGGATGGAGAAGGGAGGAGGGGGAGGAGGAGAACGGAGGAAAGAGAACTGAGGAGGGAGGAGAGGAAAGGATGACGGAGAATGGAGGGGGAGGAGGGAGTAGGGGAGAAGTATAACTGAGGCGCAGAAGGGAGAAGGGAGATGGGGGGAGGGGGAGGCAGGAGGAAGGAGAACTGAGAGGGAGGAGGGTGGAAAGGAGGAAGGAGGAGGTGAAAAAGGAGAACGGAGGGAGGAGAAGGGCGTCGGCATCGGCATTTGAGGTCATCTCCTTTGACCTTTAGCTAAGGACCGACGGAAGCTCGCACAAGGTAGTCCTGTGGAAAAGACGTCGGAGAGGATCATCTCCCCAGTGCACCATTTCGTATCCCGTACAAACCTTCACTTCCACACAAAGGTGCAGCCCCGTGGGGGCTGTCACTTGGTCACTGAAGTCGATCCTTGATCTCCGTATTTTTTTTTTGCATTGTTCCTGTAACCTTTTCATATATTGAGAGTTATCAACCCCGTGGATGTTCTGCCTCGTTCTCCAACGCTAAACGAAGTCGGTGGCATAGACACTGGACATCTGACTCTATCACTGACATGACACCAGCGCACTTTGACCTCGGAGTGTCACCAACAACGTCACTGGTCACCCCGTTTCGGCACAAGCGAGGTACAACTCGCGATGTTGGGTCGTCTTGCGTTGAGGTGAAAGAAGAAGGGATAAGGTAACGAGTCTATACCAGGAGCAGCTGATTAGCTGCGGCTGAAGCCGTCACCTTTGCCCTATGATGCGTTTTGGGGGATTCGAACCCAAGATCGACACACTTCCGATGACGTCACCTGGCCGGAAAGGTAAACAAACAAGCGAAAGAAGAGGAGAGGGGGAGGGAGGCGAAAGAGGGTCTTCAGTGGTCTCCGAAAGAGAAATCTCACGAAGTCGAAACTCGAAGTTTAGATTCCAGAACATGAATACCTTTGATGGATCCAGACACTTGATGATTTTAAGAACGCATCGTCGTCTTCTTGTACATTCTCGGAAAATGAGATGCGACTGAATTAAACATAGCTGTCTTCCAAAATTATGAAAAATTCTTCCTTGGCTCGGCTTTGAAGGTTCCAGACGATTTGTGCCACGGCAACGCGTTAACATCATGAACGTATGACATACTTCATCAGTATTAAATCTATAACTACACGGTGATGGTCTCGCCATAGGTCCTACAAAAGTGCTACAGAAGGTGACGAGCCTACACTAGGAGGTACTGAGTACCTGCGCCCAAAGCCATCATCTTTGCCCTGTTATGCACTTGGACTGTTAAGGCAGGTCACAGTCTTTACTGGGAATCGGAGAGAAGTGCGAGAGTTGAACCCACAATTAAGCAAATACGAGACCAACACATTTCCAACTACTCAACTAGAAAAAAAATAATGGTCTCTGAGCGAAACTGACTAACATTCGCAAAAAGTGTTTAACACAAGAGGCAATAGTAACTCATAAGAGAAACAGTTCGTCAGTACCTCACTCCCAACAGATTCCTCTCACCAAAGAACCTTACGCTCAATGCAGTTTTTATGTCTAATACAAACATTAACATAAGAACATAAGAACGAAGGAGACTGCAAGAGACCATAAAGCCTACACTAGGCAGTTCCATGTCTATTACCACCTGTCATCACCGTCCATAAAGTTAACTTCTTCCGTACCTCTTCTCCCTTTTGTATTGTACCCTAGCTATCGCCAGGCGAATTTATCCACTTCCATAGGATTCCCTTGTTGACAAAAGGGTTAAAGTCTAGTCTCGACTGATCCCTTATGTACCAAGTAGTACTTTCCCCTTTCGCCAGTCTATTCCTTTCATCTGTGGATCAACTCCTCTCCAACGAAAGGTTAACTTTGACACCCATTCAAGCGCACACATACTCATCTATTTATCAACTCCTTCAAGTGGGCCCCTGGTAGTTTCAGTTTCCCAGAAGCTTCTTCTTCTTCCTCCCCCACCCCTCTCTCTATCTCTCCCCTCCTTCCCTCCCACTCTCCCTCCCTCCCTCTCTCTCTCTCTCTCTCTCTCTCTCTCTCTCTCTCTCTCTCTCTCTCTCTCTCTCTCTCTCTCTCTCTCTCTCTCTCTCTCTCTCTCTCTCTTAGATGGGGATCACAAAAGTCAGTTTTATCAAAGGTCACAGAAAGACTAGCCTGAAGACCTCACACAAGATGGATCCCAACCGTCCTTTTGAATGAACAACAAACTGAGCTCTACTAACATACAACCTATGCCTTGTGTTACAACAATCAAAAAATCAAGTCCCCACGTGTACAGCGGTGGTCCGTCCGTCCGAGGGAAGGTATAATTATCATCCAACAGAGGTCAAAGGGAGATTTATGTCAGCGACATGGCACCTACCGTGACCTCACCTGCTCCGACCTTGACCATCGAAATGAGTGACCGCAAGCGCTTCTCTTTGAGGGATCGCATACCTGAAAGAGAAAAAGAATCTGTTGCAGTTTGTGTGCAAGTATATAACTGTTGAATATGAACACGTTCAACAAATCCAGCCAGAAGGAGTATAAAGGTAGCCATTAGCAGTGAGATAGTGAGATAGACAGACAGATAGATAGATAGAGATAGATAGATAGATAGATAGATAGATTGAGAGAGAGAGAGAGAAAGAAAGAGAAAGAAAAAAGAGAAAGAAAGAGAGACAGAGAAAAACAGAGAGATATTCATAATAAAGAAATAAATAAACAAATGAACGAATGAATTATTAGATAAATTGATCAACAAAATAAATCAATGAATAAACCAAATCATTAATAAACATACGGATAAATATATCAATAAATGTACCATCTGTTACCAAAGGGCACGATTTATAGCCTTAATCTTCACTGGCACTCTCAACCCACCACTCATAAACAACACACACAAGGGACCTTCCCCCTCTAACGGACCAATTAGAACCCATCGATGGGCGAATTGGGGAATATGATTGGCTGAGCGCTCCGCACGAAATGCGATCAGAGCTGTCAAGAGATGTTGGGGGAAAAAACTGATTGTGTTTAAGTTGGGCTTCGTGTGAACAATGGCCGCGCTCCGCGTTGGAGAGTTTACCAACGCCGCATTTGCTAACAAGAGATAATGATAATAATAACACTTTTATCTCCGCAGCAAATGCTTCCTCCATTGTCAGCAAATGAAAATACATTCAACCACTGACCCTTGGTCACGT
>NC_134784.1:5662857-5680357 GCF_046742065.1 Oratosquilla oratoria
CTCTCCCCCCCTCCCTCGTCCTCCCAACCCTAAATCCCCTTGAAGGCGGTGCCAGGCTTCAAAGATGTTTATTCTTCAAGACGTCAGTCTATTCTCTTCGTCCGAAGTACGATCTCTGACCCGAAGAGTCCGGGGGTCCGCCCCTATGACGAATGGAATGGGTTGGTGTTCGCCTGAACAGGGGGGAAAGTAAGCCACCACGTTAAAGGGGGTTACCCTAAACGAGTCATGTTGTTTTGGACTGTAGTTTACCAGCGCTTCTATCCTTGCGGAACACTCACCCCACACCCCACACCCCACACCCACACCCCACCCCCGCGCAGCTGAGGTAGAGGGGATGCGTTCATCATTTTCTACAATTTCCTCTGATAGCAGTCAGGTTATAGTCTTTGGTACTACGAAGGCCCTTGACTTGATGATTCCATTCTCTAATCCTATCACTGAAACAAATAGAAATAGTTTGTTTTTAACTAGAACAAGATCTAGAAAGCTTATACCACTGTTTAGTAGGGACTCCTCTCTTCAGATACTTCCCCCCGTGCCAATCTTTTGAAGGGCTCATTCTTTTCCCATGCCTCCCCTTCCCTGCCCCTTTTCCCTTCCCATCCTCCCTTCACGTCCGCCACCTTTCCGGTATCAGCACTGACGCCACGCCTACTTATTTCCAGCCTAATTTCCCTCCCATCTGTCAGCAGCATAATCGTTTTACCTCATTAGTCCTCTCAACACGGCGACATCCTTCCTGAAGGAAGAAGGTGGGTTCTCTTCCACCTATGGACAGACAATCCCATTAAGCTCAACCGACGACCACCACTCTGAAGAAGGTCCGAGTGGATAGTGACCCTTCCAGGCCGAGGTCGCCATTCCCCCCCACACACATACACTCTTCTGCTTCACCACATTATTTCCTGTTTAAGTTTGGCGACAAAAAATTCTATGAAGATTGTCAGCGTGTTGAGAATGTCCCCAACTGGCGCCACTGACACAGAGAAAATATTCGTACCGTTTTATCAGTTACCACTGCATTCAATTCTTTGTGTGTGTGTGTGTGTGTGTGTGTGTGTGTGTGTGTGTGTGTGTGTGTGTGTGTGTGTGTGTGTGTGTGTGTGTGTGTGTGTGTGTGTGTGTGTGTGTGTGTGTGTGTGTGTGTGTGTGTGTGTGTGTACGGGATTTCCCCCCTTAGCTGAATAAAATCACCTGGCGGAAGATATAAGGTATACTAAAGTCATAAAATACAGGCATATTAAGAGGATTCGCTTGATATAATCTTTTTATATGGAATAAAAAAGTGTTTCTCATACTTTGTTTATGTAAGGCAAAGATACTCTTCATTCTTATGTTAAATTTTGAATTTTCATTTTCAAATATGGAATCAGTTTTTATACAACATATAACATATATATATATATATATATATATATATATATATATATATATATATATATATATATATATATATATATATATATATAATCGATGAATTTTGAAAACTGCACACCAAATTTGATATCGGTGAAAAAAAAAAAATGAAGACGTCCTCTTCAATTTTACCCACTTTTATCTTTCAAATGGCATCCATGTGTACCATGAACGTTCATAATATTTCATCATTCAATCCAACCTCTATTTTGAACAAGACTACCTCCGTCGTGAGAACAAGTCTGTCTCCTTGCTTTGCGCAATATTATCTCCTTGATTTGTGTTGTGGTGTCTCCTTGTTTTGTACATTGTTTTCTCCTTGATTTGTGTAAGGTCTTCTCCTTGATTTGTGCAATATTGTCTCCTTGAGTTGTACAATGTTTCTTCTTGCTTTGTACACTGTTGTCTCCTTTCTTTGTGCAAGGTCTTCTCCTTCCTTTATGCAATGTTTTCTCCTTGCTTTCTGCATTTTTGTCTCCTTGATTTGTTCAATGCTGTCTACTTACTTTGTGCAAATATTGTCTCTGTCCTGTACAATGTTGTCCCTTTTGCCTCGACACGCGTCTCAGCTCCCTCGAAGGTGTTTCTCGCTGGCCTGGGGAACTGTGCTCTTACACCAAAACCATCTTTGGAAACTCCACAATGTATAAAAGATAAAAAAAAAAAATAAAAAAAAACTGAGAATAGAGGAGAGAGAGACGACAGGGGGGGGGCGGCGAGAGGGAAAGAGGGTACGGGGAGATACCGGGGTGGGGGAAGTATCGAGGGATACGGGGTGGGGAGATGTTAGGAAAGTACACGTGTCCCTACGTGGTATGGACGACCGTGTGCATTTGTGAAAAGGAGTTTTGTATTTTAATGCCTTTGTTTACTATTTAGAAGCTTTTGTTACGAAACTTTGTTAAGATCAGCACTGGATGGGGGTCTCAATCATTCCATGTCTCGCTCAGTCCGGCCTCTGCCTGTCCTTCAGCAAGAAGCCAGAACCGTCGATAATTGTTAAAGAATGTGTATGCATACATGTATAAATTAGTAATAAATAAATAAATGACAAATATATATTCAAATAGAAAAAACACATTAATAAATAAAATAAGTCTAAATTGAATGAAATTAAATTAGGAAAAAAAATATGTATATATAAAAATTCGGGGATTGTATCGACATGGTTCTGGGAATCAAAGTTACGACCCACAAGAAGGAAAAGAAGCCTTTGGACTGAGAGATAAATTGAGGGATCTGAAGACAGATTAGCAGAAGAATGATGGATTGGGCGTGATGAACAAAAAGGTGGACCTTTTGGTCCATAACTAGGTCGGATGAGAAAAAATATATAATAATGATAAATAAAAATTAATAGATAAAATAAATAAAAAATATAATATAAATGATAATAAAAGTTGGAAATATGACAAATAAAATTGAAAGAAAAAATAGACGATGACGAATATGGAAGAAGGTGAAAGAAAACAAGAAAAAGACTAAGTAAAGGATATTCAGACAAATAAAAGAGTGAAGAATGAGCATCATTATTTTGAAGAAAAAAAAAATCAGGGAAAAAAAAGAATACGAACAAAATAAGATAATAAAGAAATCAAACAGATAAACAGATAAACAAATAAATGACTAAGTAAATAATAGATAAATAAATAAACATACAAAATGATCAATAAACAAATACATAAATACAGAAATAAACAAATATATATACAAGTAAATAAATAAATTAAGATGAAATATATAAGAAAATCTTTTTGGCTACCTGGGTTCAGCCAGGTCGAACAGCCAGGTTATTCCTCGGAGACGCGACCTATAGGATCCATGAATTTGTATCACTTATAGATTTTCTTTAGACTTTGCATATTTTGTTCCTCGAGGGAGGAAACCGGGAGCCTTCTATAGGCGTCGCGAGAGATCCAGCGGCGCCTCTGACCTGCGGGGAAGGACGGGGTGAGAGGTCTGCCCAGAAGACCGGAAGAGATCTGCCGGGAGAAGAGGAAGAAGTTCTGGAGGGAAGAAAAGTTACTTGAGCGCAGCGGAGGAATTTCTGACTGATCCAGACGACGAAGACGACGACGACGACGACGACGACGACGACGACGACGACGACGACGACGACGACGACGAGGAGGAGGAGGAGGAGGAGGAGGAGGAGGAGGAGGAGGAGGAGGAGGAGGAGGAGGAGGAGGAGGAGGAGAAGAAGAAGATGAAGAAGAAGAAGAAGAAGAAGAAGAAGAAGAAGAAGAAGAAGAAGAAGAAGAAGAAGAAGAAGAAGAAGAAGAAGAAGAAGAAGAAGAAGAAGAAGAAGAAGAAGAAGAAGAAGAAGAAGAAGAAGAAGAAGAAGAAGAAGAAGAAGAAGAAGAAGAAGAACAAGAGGAACAAGAGGAACAAGAAGAAGAAGAAGAAATGGGACCAGAAACTTGAGGCAAGGAAAAAAAAAAATCAACTGGGAGGTGGAGAAGGTTATGACAGTTTGCTTGGGCGTGCAAGACGGCGAAATCTGTTCGACTTCTCGCGGTGAAGACGACGAGGAAGGAAGGAAGGAAGAAACCGTGACCGGAAGGGCGCATTGCCCAGAGGACCCGATAGAAGCGGAGGGAAATTACGATCTGGGTCACGAGGTGAGAACTGACGCGAAAATAAAAGTCGCGAATAAGAGGCGCAGTCATCAGCGTGACATAAGGTCGTGTGAAACATCCTGTCGCGGATGAGACATCAAGTCACGAGCCAGACATACAGTCACGTGCAAAAGTGTTGAACAAGAAATTACGAGGAATATTCACGGCTGGATAAGAACAACTCATAAAAAAATAGATTGATGACGATGAATGATGATGAATGATGATTGGTTATGAATGATGAATGATGATGAATGATGATTGGTTATGAATGATGAATGATGATGATGAATGATGAATGATGAATAATGAATGATGAATAATGAATAATGAATAATGGATGATGAATGATGAATGATGAATGATGAATGATGAATGATGAATGATGATGATGATGATGATGATGATGATGATGATGATGATGATGATGATGATGATGATGATGATGATGATGATGATGATGATGATGATGATGATGATGATGATGATGATGATGATGATGATTTCATTATCAATAATAATGTTAATGTGAATAATATAAATAATGATAATAACAATATGAAAAAACAGCATAATCGGCGCAGTAATTATAACTGATTAATCAAATAATTTTGAAAATGCCGCAAAACCAATGAATAAACATACGAAATTACGTAAAACGAAAATTTCTTATTTTTCGTCACAGCTGGTCGTTCTGCGGAGCTTGGCACTGGATACACAGAGAACAACTTTCACAAAAGTGAGGTAGTTTCCCAAGTACATACGAATGCACACCTTTATCCTTCCCCTCTCCTACCTCTTCCTCACCTCCTCCTCTCCTTTTCTCCCCTTCTATCTCGTTCCCTTCCTTTACTTCCTTTTCCTTTTCCTCCCCTTCCATCCCGTTCCCTTTCTTTTCTTCCTTTTCCTCCCCTTCCATACCGTTCCCTTTTATCTTCTTTTTCTTTCTTTTCCTCCTCTTCCATCCTGTTCCCTTCCTTTTCTTCCTCTTCCTCTACCTCCCCTTTCTCTCTTTTCTCCTTCTCTTCTTCCATTCCCGTCCCCTCTCATTTCCGTCTCCTCCCCTTTCCCTCTCCTCCCCTTCCCTTCTCCTCACCCCTCCCGTCTTCTCCTATTTCCCTCTCTTCCTCTTCCCTTTTCCTCCCATTCCCGTCTATTTCCACTCCATGTCTCTCCTCCCGTTCCCGTCTCTTCCTCCTTTCTGTCTCCTCCCCTTCCCCGCTCTTCCCCTTCCCTTCTCCTCCTCTTTCACTCTCTTCTTCTTCCCTTCTCCTCCCATTCCCGTCTATTCCTACTCCATATCTCTTCTCCCATTCTCATCTCCTCTCCTTTCCGTCTCCTCTCCTTTCACTCTCTTTCCCTTTCCTCCTCCTCTCACTCCCGTTTCTTCCTCTTTCCCTCTCTTTCTCTTCCCTTCTCCTCCCACTCCCGCCTATTCCCACTCCATGTCTCTTTTCCCATTCTCGTCTCCTCTCCTTTTCGTCTCTTCCCCTTCCCTTCTCCTCCCACCTCCGTCTCCTCCTCTTTCCCTCTCTCCTCCTTCCCTTCTCCTCCCACTCCCTTCTATTCCCACTATTCTCCCAGTCCCGTCTCCTCCCCTTTCCCTCTCTTCCTCTTCCCTTCTCCTCCCACTCCCATCTATTCCCACTGCATGTCTTTTTTCCCACCCGTCTCCTCGCCTCCCTCTTCCTCTTCTTTTCTCCAAAACGAGATCCGATAATCAAAACCTGCGTAGGAAGTCGTAGAAAGATGACAGCCGGAGGGGCGAGGTGGCAGCGTCTCCCGTGAAGGCCGAAGAAGGAAAATATCTTCTTTGAGGGCGACGCCATACAGAAGAAGAAGAAGCGAATCCCGATAACCAAACTTGCCGATGAAATCGGATAATGAAGAGGCTGCAGCCGAATAACGACAAACGGGCGATGACGACGAAGCAGACGCTATGGACGAAGAAGAAGCAGTCGTCGTTGTCTTCGTCTTCGTCTTCGTCGTTCTCATCGCCGTCGTCATCACTGAAGAGGAGTTTGAAGAAAAGTTTCTTCTGTGAAGGGGTCGATGATAAATCGCGACGCATGACAACGGAGGAATAGAATAAAACAACTCGCCTTTCGGTGAGATCAGTGATATTGGAAGCTTTCACCAGTGTTCCATTGGAACCAACAGTATTTGGTTAGAACCCAAATGCGTTCCTTTGGCTCGGAACAAGACAAGAGTTGGGATACATCGAAGTCGCGTTGTGGCCAAAGCCTGTCCTTTCGGTGAAGATAACTGTCTGGTGCTAGCTAACTTTATATATATATATATATATATATATATATATATATATATATATATATGTATATATATATATATAGAGAGATATATATATTATATATATATATATATATATATATATGTGTATAAGAATATATATAAATATATATATATATATATATATATATATGTATATATATATATATATGAATTTAAACATATACAATTATTTCCGTCCTATACCTTCGCTTTCCCAACATATCCTCTTCCTCTCCTTTTCTCTTCTTTTCTTCTCTGCCTTTCCCACTCCTTTCTCTTTATCTATCTCCTCCCTTTTCATGCTCTCTCTCTCTCTCTCTCTCTCTCTCTCTCTCTCTCTCTCTCTCTCTCTCTCTCTCTCTCTATCTATCTATCTCTCTCCCCCCCTCTCTCTCTCTCTGTGTGTGTGTGTGTGTGTGTGTGTGTGTGTGTGTGTGTGTGTGTGTGTGTGTGTGTGTGTGTGTGTGTGTGTGTGTGTGTGTGTGTGTGTGTGTGTGTGTGTGTGTGTGTGTGTGTGTATGTGTGCATGTATATATGTGTGTGTGTGTGTGTCTCTGTCTCTTTCTCTCACTCACTCTCTCCTTTCCATTTTCTTCAACCGACCCCCCCTCTCTCTTTTTCTCTCTGTCTCTTTCTCTCTCTCACTCTCTCACTTCCATTCCCTTCAACCGACCCTCTCTCTCCCACCTTCTCTCTTGCTAGATATCGTTCGCACACTTCCCCTTCCTGAGGCCAAGCACCTCTTAATAATTCCCTTTCTCGGTCTTGCCCATCGACCTCCAGTTTCTTTTCTGTGTTGAAAACCATCTCACCCGTCTTCTCTCTTCTCACCCAACCACGGCGACCCTACTCGCTCCTCTCCCTTGATTGTCTCTTACCGTCATCCTTTGCTCTCCCTCCATACTAGTACCCACGTCAACTAGTTTCCCCTTCCCATTCCCTTTTCCCTTCCCTTCTTCTTCCCCCTCCCCTTCTTCTCCCCCCTCCCCTCCTCCTCCTCCTTCTTCTTCTTCCTCTTCCTCTTCCTCTTCCTCTTCCTCTCCCTCTTCCTCTTCCTCTTCTTCTTCTTTTCTTTTTCTTTTCCTTTTCCGTTTCCTTTTTCTTCTTCTTCTTCTTTTTCTTCTTCTCCTTTTTCTTCTTCTCCTTTTTCTTTTTCTTTCTTTTTCTTCTTCTTCTTCCTTATATTCCTCCTCCTGCCTTAAACGGAATAAGCAGTCCCTTTCTCCTTAATCTGCTTGTCCTCTCATACATATATTACACCCTCTTCATCCCCGTATAGAACTCACAATCCGTTTCATGCATCTTTCAAAAGCATATAACTTGATCCCAACACACCCTAATCAATAAAAATAAATTGGTAAATAAATAAACAAATACATACATAAATGGATAGATAAATAATAAAATAAACAAATAAATAAAATGAATAAATAAATAGATGAACAAATAAATAAATGAATGATTAAATAAGTAAATAAATATTTCCCAATTTCGTCGCTCTGATATACATCACTACACCCATCTCCGACTGAACACACGCCACCCTACCCCACCTTTACTTTTGACCTTTATCTCCTACTCTACCTCTTCCTCCTCCTCCTCCTCCTCCTCCTCCTCCTCCTCCTCCACCTTCTCCTCCTCCTCCACCTTTTCTCCTTCCTCCACCTTCTCCATTTTCCATTGTCATGACTTCTTCTCGTCCTTAGTCCCGTCCTGTCCCTGGCCCAGGATCCTTGATCCTCAGCCTTTGTCTGCAGCCTCCAACTACTCGGCACCTTTTCTAAAGGCTTCTTCTCACGTAGGATCCACGATCTGACGCAAACGAAGACAAACACGAAGAAGAAGAGGAGGAGGAAGCAGGAGGATTAGATTCCCTTCGCAGTTTCATTATTCAGGTCTGACTCCTCCACGTTCTCCTCGTAGTCTTCCTCCTCCTCCTCCTCCTCCTCTTCTCGCAACTTTTCCTCCTCCTCGTCTCCTCTTCATAGCGGTACCTGTCTGGAATGAACACACATGAACCAAAGAACAAAAGCGGCACCATAAGCAGAAGGTTTGTTGTTTTATTACTGGGTTCAGTCTCTGGACCGTGTAAAGGGAAATGTGTCTGTATATATCTCCGTCCGTCTCTGTCCGTGTGTTCCCAATTATAAATCTAAACTATCCCAACCTTATGCCCCCCAACACACCAAAACTTATGAAAGCCAAATTAACAAGAGGTACTTCGTCAAAAGGTTTTCTTCTCTCTTGGGAGAGAGCTTTGATTAATCAAATACCATTGTCGTGTCATCTCTACAGAAAAAAGACCTAACACCCACTCGCCCATCCGCTCCAAGATTCTTTAAGACGACGATGACGAAACATCCCAGCCGACAAAGTTATGAAAGGTGCTTTCTCATATCTTCCTAAACAAATTCCCCCGCCTTTCTTTTTCTTCACCATCCTCCTCCTCCACTTCCTCTTGCTCCTGCTGCTGCTGTTCCTCCTCCTCCTCCTCCTCCTCCTTCTCCTCCTCCTCCTCCACCTCCTCCTCCTTCGTCATTAATGCCTGAAGAACCTGTTTGATTAATAACAAAGGGGGCCAAGTCGTAGTCTCGCCTTTTGAGGGTTTGTTTGCCTTTGCTCGCGTATTCCTTCTAGACGCGGCTTTCTGTTGCTCCTCCTCCTCTTCCTCTTCTTCCTCCTCCTCCTCCTCCTCTCCTCTTTCTCCTCTTCCTCCTCTCTCCCACGCACACGCACACAGCAACGTCACCGGATGTCCTACATGCGTCCTCCGACCGGACGGAACATCTCAGACTCTCCCAGACACTTCAGAAGCCTCGGACGATGTTCCCCATCATCGTGCCCCTCGAAGTTTTAGGTCATAAACTCCAGGGAGAGGAGGTGGTCTCCGATGTCGAAATTGGGCCTCGAGGTCAGAGTATTCCTCAAGGTTGAAACGAGATTGAGGTCAATGGTAGTAGAGATGTCAAGGTCACCGCATCAAAAAGGAAGACCTTGATAGAGAGAAAATGTGTGTGTATATGTGTGTGTGTGTGTGTGTGTGTGTGTGTGTGTGTGTGTGTGTGTGTGTGTGTGTGTGTGTGTGTGTGTGTGTGTGTGTGTGTGTGTGTGTGTGTGTGTGTATTCACCTTGGTCTTTCACCTTGGTCTTTGGATCACGTGTTGGACTCGAGATCGACAGCTATTTCTCTCCCGGAAGAGAGCTCAGAGCTCGTATGACCGATCTATGGGTAATGCTATGACCTTTCACACACACACACACCCAAATCCCCGCCCACGAGAGTCAGAGTAACGACCCGAAGCACAGCGATACCGAAACAATTTCGGGCCTGGGCAGGATTCGAACTGGGTACTGCGAGCACGCACCGTACTTCCCAGTCCAGCGCTCTACCACCGCTCCACCGTGTGTGTGTGTGTGTGTGTGTGTGTGTGTGTGTGTGTGTGTGTGTGTGTGTGTGTGTGTGTGTGTGTGTGTGTGTGTGTGTGTGTGTGCGTGTGTGTGTGTGTGTGTGTTCGTGCGCGCGCGTGTGTGTATGTGTCTATATATAAGAAAGTGTGACTGCATAACAGTGTAAGAGTGAGTGTGAGCGTGAGAGGGGTGAGTGGCCAAGTCTTATTCAATACGTGACGGTCTTATGGGCCACAGTTCGATCCTGGCTCCATCGAGTAATACTTGCGTAGCACAACTCACTCGCGTCCACTTTGCGCAATGACCCTTCGTCAAAGTAGTCCGGAGTCGACTATTGACCACCTAATCAATGAACACGACCGATACGCCTTCCAGGCAAGTCTCGGCTTCAATAATATGACAGTGTCACGACGGCGACGACGAAGACGACGATGACGACAACGACGAAGGAGAAGAATAATTTAGGATATCGGTGACAATAGTGATGCTGACGATGACAATCCTACTGATGACGACGACGACGACGACGAAGAAGAAGAGTTTAGGACATCGATGACGATAATAATGCTGACAATGACGGTGCTACTGATAACGACGACGACGACGACGAAGAATAATAATTTAGGACATCGATGACGATAATAATGCTGACAATGACGGTGCTACTGATAACGACGACGACGACGACGAAGAAGAATAATTTAGGACATCGATGACGATAATGATGATGACAATGACAATGCTACCGATTACGACGACGACGACGACGGTGATGATAATAATGGTGATGATTATGATTATTTTCCTTTGATGTCCAAACAGATGAAGGAGAGTCGGATCATAATACGCTCCGAGGCAATTTGCAGCTCCTTTAATTAATGCTCACTCGTAGGAATTGTGACCAAAGAGAGCTTGGGACTTCCGCATGTCTGCTCAAAGACTCTTCGGTGTCTAATACATCGCGTCAAACGCTTCATGTCTAAGAATCTTCATCTTCTCCCTTTTTCTCACCGCCTCGGTGTCTGTTCCTCATTCTCATCCCTTACCTATCCCTCCCCGTCTTTTTGCTAGGTTCTTAACTGTCTTACTTAATTGTACATCTAGTTTTGATTGAATATTTTGTTTTTTCTTAGAGTGCTGTTTTCGCTTCATCTGTATCGTTATTTCAATCGGGAGGAAATGACGTCACCGTAATTACAGTGACATTTACTTGAAACGTTGTCGAGTAATTAACATAATGATTACCTACTTCACACGCCGCCATTTTGTTCAATTCCTCGACTGGTGGTGGTGGTGGTGGTGAATGTGGTGGTGGTGAATGTGGTAGTGGTGGTGGTGGCGGTGATTGTGGTGGTGAATGTGGTAGTGGTGGTGGTGGTGGTGAATGTGGTGGTGGTGAATGTGGTGGTGGTGAATGTGGTGGTGGTGAATGTGGTAGTAGTGGTGGTGGTGAAATTGTGTGTGTGTGGGGGGGGCACGATCGATCGAGAATTGATTCCCACCGTAGCCCCCTCCTTCAGCCGAGTACGATTTAGTTCTGGCATTATCTACAGCGAAAGAAATCAACAAAGGTCAAGATATCTAACAAACATACAAGTTCCATACAAGTTCCTTATCTCTTCATATTCATCCCCCTCCTCCTCCCCCTCCTCCTCCTCCTCCTCCTCTTCCTCCTTCTCCTCCTCTTCCTCCTCCTCCTCCTCCTCCTCTTCCTCCTCCTCCTCCTCCTCCTCCTCCTCCTCCTTTTCCTTCTCCTCCCCCTCCTTCTCCCCTCCTTTTCCTCCCTCTCCTCATATTCTTCCCCCTCCTCCTTCTCCTCCTCCTTTTCCTTCTCCGCTCCTTCTCCTCCCCTCCTTCTCCTCCTCATCTTCCTTCTTCTCCTCTCTTCCTTCTCCTCCCCCTCTTCCTTCTCCTCCCCCTCTTCCTTCTCCTCCCCCTCCTCATATTCCTCCCCCTTCCCCTTCTCATCTCCCCTCCTCCTTCTCTTCCCCCCATATCTTCCTATCTTTCACCCTCCTTCTTTTTCTCCTTCTTCTTCTCCTCCTCCTTCCTCCTCCTCCTTCTCCTTCTTCCTCTTCTTCTCCTCCAATTCCTCCTCCTCCTTCCTCTTCCTCCCTCTTCCTCTTCCTCCTCCTCCTCCTTCTCCTCCTTCTCCCTCTTCTTCTTCTTCTCCTCCCTCTTCCTCCTCCTCCTCCTCCTTCTTCCTCTTCCTCCTTTCTCCTCCTCCTGCTCCCTTTTCCTCCATTTTTCCTATTTTTATTCCTTCCTTTCCTTCCCTTCCTCTTTTCTCCAGTTATGATTTCTGTTCACTATTTTGAACACAAACACAACCTCGCCTTACCTTGATAAACAGCGCCGTCGTTGATGAACATTTCGCCATAATTAATTAACCTGCTGACGTATCGTCTTAATTAACGCGACGGCATAATTAACAAAGCTGCTGCCAAAAGAAGTATACTTCAAATATTTAAACCAATCTCCGATATTTACTTCAATATCCCGATACTTTATCCTTATCGACTTGGCGCCGAGCTCAGGGATTTTATTTTGGTTGGCGCCAGGCGATTTAAATCAGCTGTGCGAGTGTCACCGAAGCCAAGGCGCCAACACTGAACACCTTCAATTCCGTAACGCCTTTGATGTGTTGTGTTATGAATACATAAAACGATTTCCGGAACTAAGGGTCGGCGTCACCGTATTGCAGGTCTTATTCGTCATCTACACGACGCCTACTTGTTATCTTCCAGTTCTGTTGGTTGTCGGCGTACAAAGGGCATAGGTGACGGCCACAGACCAACGCAAGCTGGCCAATGGTTAAGTTATAAGAGTGGTAGGTCGCGTGAACGTTGAGGTCTACATCCTCAACCTGGCTTTCGTCACGTATACCACACGTATTGTTGTTCCTTAGCTCCCTGGGGAAGACCATTTCATCACTGAACTTAATCGTTTTGTATTCACTAGATTAACACTCGCTTTCGGTTTGGGGTCCATTTGTGAACCTCTTTGGACCACTAGGGGACCGTAGGCCCCATGTTAAGATTTATTGTTCTGTACGATATCTAACTTATAGTTCAAAACTATGAAGATTTTTTTTCTTCTTTTCGTTAAATATATGTCTCGAAATTTCCTTCCCGTGGTCACGGTTCCAAAAGGAGGTACAAACTCAGAGCTGAAGCAGTTATGTATAACTTATTCATTAGAGCTTAACACGTTCTCTATAATGTCGTATTTAGTAGATTTTTTTTTTGTTCCTGATACCAGATAATGTTACTCAGATGAAACGCAAGCTTTAGGGCGAGTACCACTCCTAGGAAATAACACATTTTCCATTGCTGTCAAAGCTAAAGTTGCCGGGTTTCAGTTCCGATATCAGTCTCAAGGACTCTCCTCAGAATGTCATCCGAAGAAAACCTCAATTCTCCTAACGTGGTGCCCCCCAGCCACGTCAGTAACCTCCCCAGTAAACCGCTTAAGCTCGCGGGCCCGGGCGAAGCTCGATCTGCCGACCCCGTGATTACGAGACCAGCGCAATACCACTGTACTATCCAGAAGGTTATCAGTTCGGTTTCCTCAGACATTATTTCCATTATCTTTTCTGATCCATGATAAGAGGGAGGAAGGGTGGGGTGGATGGGAGTGGAGTATATGGGGATGGAATGGGTGGGAGTGGATTTCATGCCTTTGTTTTTTGGCTACCTTCCTTAGGTATATGAATCTTTTCTGGGTTGTGCACGCGAATCAAGGTAGTACATAATATATTGTCAACAATGAGAACTTAAAAAAAAATACTGAGTATCCTTCAGCAACAAAGTTGTGTACAAGCCAGGAAGAACCCTTCAGGTCACTCAAAGGAACATGCAATACTGTGGACTTTCACGTAATTACTCTGACTCTGAGACCAGACATAACTGATTCCTGTAAACGTACGTTTGCCCTATCAATGAGCTTTTATCCTTTTTTTGATCATCTTATAAAGAAAAATTATCCTTTGACTTCATCAAACTCACACGCGATATACATGGCAGAAAAATGTATATACAATATTGAACAACCCCACCTTATCCTATTCCTCCTCTTCCCCCTCCTCCCCTTCCTCCTCCTCCTTCTCTCCCTCCTACTCCTCCTCCTCTTCTTCCTCCTCCAACTAATCCTCTTCTCACCCCTGACTGTATACATACATATATTCTAGCTAAACACAGAAAGCACGCACACTTATGCATGTATGTACACACCACACTTATAAACACCCCATCTGGATACAACACAAGTAAACAGTGCCATCAAACATACTAGAACACAGACTCCAGTTAACCAAAAAACTTTGTTTTGGATTTTGTAAGCGGCACTATGACACAAGTTATGATGATTTTTTTTTTTTTTTCAAAAACAGCTATTGTTCTCGTACGGGGATATAACAATTGACCCGGAGCTGTGGATGACCTGTAAAGGTGACCTAAAGTAGACCTACTTTCATTATCATCAGATGCACTTCCCACGCAGTGATACCAACCCTCCCGAGACGAAAGTCATCATATACTACCAACCTTTCCGAGGCGAAACTTGTCGTATATTACCAACCTTGGCAAGATACCAGTCGTTTTCTTTTACTTTTTTGCAAAAAGGTAGAATGAAATGACAGTACATTTGCGAGCTACTGTACCTGTAGACAAATGAGCAAAATGAAACATATGTACAAACTGTACAATTCGTGGTTGTAAACACACGTATACAAAGCACATCTTTATGTATTACACCCTCAATCATACAATTGCATATCAATGTCCAGTAGAGGCTTAGGAAGGTTCAGGACAATACAAGAGCAAACACACACACACACGCTCGTACAAACAAACAAATAAACACGCACGCACACACACACACACACACACGCACACACACACGCACACACACACGAGGGCAAAATGAGTTGAGAAAGGGCCAGGGAAAAAAAAAAGAAAACAAAAGGTCTGGCGAGCGTCTTAAGGAGATTTTGAACCTCAAAGACGACGACTCCGAGGCAAACAACAAAAATGGAAGCGTCAGAAGAAGAGAATAAAGTGGAGGAAAGGAGGAGGAAGAAGAAAAGGAGTAGAAAGACGAGGAGGAGGAAAGGAATAGAAAGGCAAGGAAGAGTAAAGGAGTAGAAAGACAAGGAGGAGGGAAGGAGGAGGGGAACATGAGGAGGAGAAGGGAAGGAAAAAATGATTGAAAAGGAGAAGAAGGGAAGAGGGGGAGAAGGAGGCGGAGTAGAGAAAGAAGAACAGGGGTAAAAAGAAGGAGGAGGAGGAGGAACAGATGGAACAAGAGAGGTAAAGGAAGAAGAGAAGGACGATAATAAAGGGAGAACGAGGTGAAAGAAAAAGAGGAGCAAAAAATAAAGAGAGTAAAGAGGAAGAAGAAGGAAGAGGAATTATGAGAGGACAGTGTAACATGACCAAACCGACGGCGACGACGACGACGACGACGACGACAACGACGACGACGTCGTGGATGATGATGGAAAAACAAAGAGGATGCTGGAAGCGGAGCATCTGAGCCAGGACTGAGGACGGAGACGGGCGGCGGCGGCGGCTGACGGGGAGAAAAGACAGACGGGAGGAGGACGGTGAAGGCAAATTCGACGGCCGAACCTCCAAACTTGCAAACAGAATCAATCGACCCAGTGTTGCGTAAAGTTCCTCCAACAAGAAGACCCGGGGCCCCCACAGCTGCCGGCAACGGTACTCGGGTTCAACTTTACATCTTTGTGGGAGGAAACGTTGGATTACTGTGTTGTGTGAGATTGGAGTTTCTGTACTACTAGAGGACGGAGGAAGTTGGTAGCTGTTACTTCAGCTGAATTAGAAAGAGAAAGAAATAACATCAATTGAATTATGCACGGTCCTGAGATGGAATGCAAGCATATCTAGGTGAGGATGTTGATGGGCTTTAGATAAGAGTCATGGAGGATGATCCTATACGACGTCCGTCCCGTACAACGACCCTTATTGGCCTCCATAACAGGAGAGAGGTTTCCAACTGTTGGAACAAACCCATGACGACACAGATTCCAGTTTTCTGGAAATGCTCGTGAATGGAAAAAGGTGGATTTATGGAAGCACCTCCAGGAAAGGAAAGATGGGCCTATGGATGGACTACAGGAAGGGCTGGTTCATGGAAAGGGCTCCAGGATGGATAAGGTAGAGTTAAGGAAGGTCTTCAGAATGAAAAGGGGAAAGTTATGGAAAGGTCCCAAGACTAGAAAGGTAGGCTTATGTTGGAGCTCTACAACGGGAAAGGTGGAGTTATGGAAGGTTTCCAGGCTAGCAAAACATAGGCTTATTCAAGGTTTCCAGGATGGGAAAGGTGGGCTTATGGAAAAGGTAAAAAACGAGAAAGGCAAGCCTGTGGTAGGGATCGAGAAGGGGAAATTGGGCTTACAGGAAAGCTTCCAGAAGAGAAGAAGCGAGTTCATGGAAAGTATCCTGGAAAGACAAGAGTGCGAGTGAGCAGACGCGGACGATAATACGAAAGAGTCGTTTTATGGTCAGGTATCATGGTGGGAGAGTCGACGAGTTTATGCACAACACGCTGCGACTCGTGCACTGGTATCCACGAATACAACGTGAGCGAACTTACATAACAGAAGAGGTCTGAGTGTACGTTTATGGAGCAGGAAAGGCAAGCTCTCCCCCCTCCCCCTCCCTCCTCCCACCCCCTCCCCCTCCCGGGCTTATAGACGGAATCCGGGACGGGGAACGAGGACGGGGTCATGGAATGATTCCAAGACGGGAAAGCCGACCCGGAACGATATGATCCGGTGGTCTGCCTTTAATTTCTCGCTTTGCCTCACAAGGAATCATATGAGAGACTTCTGCCCTCCGGTCGCTGCCACCCCCACCCCCCACCCCCTCTCCCCCTCTCCCTCCTCCTCTTTATCCTCCTCTCCCTCACACTCTCCTCCTCTTTCTTCCCCTCCCTTTCATCTCCTACTCTTCATACACCACACATACGCCTTCTCCCACTCTCCTCCTCATTCTTATCTTCCTCTTTCACTTGCTACTCTTCATACACCATACATACACCTTCTTCCTCTTCCTCCTCCTCCTCCTCCTCCTCCTCCTCTTCTTCTTCCTCTTCCTACTCCTCTTTCACCCCCTACATTTCACCTACCACACACATATTTTCTCTCTTCTCCTGTCTTCTTCTCCATTCCCCATACTCTTCCACTTTCCTACTCTCTCACATACTTCTTCCTCCTCCTCCTCCTCCTCCTTCCTTACTCTTTTATTCCTCATCCATCTCTCACTCTCCCAGACCATATCTCACGTTTCCCCAACGTTTTTCTTCTCTCTCCGGTTCTCTCCTTTCCTCCAGTGTAAACATGCTTTCCAAACCGACCTTTCTTCATCTTTAAATATAACCTCTTCCCTCTCTTCCTCCTCCTCCTCCTCCTCCTCCTCCTCCTCCTCCTCCTCCTCCTCCTCCTCCTCTTCCTACTTTATTATGATTATTCTTCCTTGCATATCTGCCTACTTCCTCCCAGACATTTTCAATTCCTCTCTGCCTTCTTCCCACGTCTTACATCCCCTGCCAAGTAAGGAGAAGGAAGTATAGGAAGGAGCAACAATGGAGTTGGGTGAGGAGGAGGAGGAGGAGGAGGAGGAGGAGGAGGAGGAGGAGGAGGAGGAGGAGGAGGAGGAGGAGGAGGAGGACGAGCAGGAGGAGGAGGATTGAAGGAGGGGAGGGGGAGGAGGAGCAGGAGGATGGGGAGGAGGATGGGGAGG
>NC_134784.1:5687857-5692857 GCF_046742065.1 Oratosquilla oratoria
GCCGGGGGGGGGGGGGGGCTTAATAAAACCGCGTGGCGTCCGTCGTGGGGCAAACCGCGTTAGCTCCCGCCGCGGTCCAAACCGCGTCATATATTCCGGAAATAAATGGACTTGTGGCAAGTTACTCCTCGTGATTTGCAAATTGAGTAAACTCGTTCCCCTCACCGTTTCCTTTGACAAATGGCGTGAGGGAGCGCGCGCGTGCGGGCGCGAAGTGCCTCAGGGTTCTCTCTCCGGCCGCGCGCTCGCTCTCACATCAACAACAACTCGACTCGCAACTTGAATTCGGCTCCAGAAGTGTAAAAGGAAATAGGAAATCTCTATAATATTCACTCAAGTTACGGCAGACGAATTAAGAAAGGCGCCGCGGGTATTGGCTGGTGGAAGCAGTCGCGGTGATGGTGCTGCTGTTTAGGTTAATGTTGGTGAAAGTGGTGGTGAAAATAGTGTTATTGTTGGTGGTGTTCACGGTGGTGGTGTTGGTGATGGAGATGGGGATGGTCGTTGTGGTGATGGTGGTGGTAGTGTTGATGGTGGTGGGTGTGGTGGTGGAAGACGTGCTTGTGGTAGTGGTGGTTGTGGTGGTGGTGGTGATGATGGTAACAGCATGGTCGGTTACCAAAGCCATGGGAGACAACGCAGTTACGGAGTGCAATGAAGACTTCCAGTAATGGAAGAAAAGCAGGGAGAGGAGACGGTGGGAGGTGGAGGAAAAGAAAGAAGACGAGGAAGAAGAGGGGAAAAAAAAGGAGAGGAGGAGGAAGAAGAAGAATGAGGAAGAGAAAGAAGACATGAAAGAGTCAGAAGAAGAAGAGGAGGAGGAGGAAGAAATAGAAAAGAACTGAGAAGGACGAGAAAGATTAGGAAGTGAAAACCACTAAACTCCAGCCTGATGAGGAACCTGGGCAATCAAGATCCCTTTCCCTCGCGCTGGCCTCCGTCACCAGCTGCAGGTCATCGCGTCCGTCCTCAGGCGGGACAAAGAGGTCCTCGATGTCCGTGGCGGGGTTGAAGGGATTAGAAAAACCTTCGAAGTCGACCGTAGTACACCGCGTCAGACTTCGGGAAAAGAAATCTCGCGCTAATATGTGCCGCCGCCGCTGCCGCCGCCGCCTTCGAGTTCCGGGGGCGTTTCTCTCGTCGTATCTGTTCGAGTGTAAGGCTTATTTGCCCAGAAATGTTGGGATACATTTTGCGGCGAGATGCAAAATAGGAACTCATGGAAGGGAAGGAAATGGATGCAGGAAAGGGGGAGAGCGGGAGGGAAGAAGGTGAGGAGAAAAGAGTGGATAAGACGGAGAAGACCCAGAAAGAGAACGGAGCAGGAGAAACAAAGAGAGGGTAGGGGTAAAGAAGAGGGGGCGAAGAGAAGGGGGGAAGAGGGAGAGTAAAATGAGAGAGAGGGAGAAAAAATACTGAGTTGAAAGAGCGAGAAAGAGAAAGAGAGAGAGAGAGTGAGAGAGAGAGGAGAGAGAGAGAGAGAGAGAGAGAGAGAGAGAGAGAGAGAGAGAGAGAGAGAGAGAGAGAGAGAGAGAGAGAGAGAGAGAGAGAGAGAGAGAGAGAGAGAGAGAGAGAGAGAGAGAGAGAGAGAGAGAGAGAGAGAGTGAGAGAGAGAGAGAGAGAGAGAGACAGAGAGAGAGAGAGAGAGAGAGAGAGAGAGAGAGAGAGAGAGAGGAGAGAGAGAGAGAGAGAGTAGAGAGAGAGAGAGAGAGGACAGAAGAAGAGAGAGAGAGAGAGAGAGAGAGAGAGAGAGAGAGAGAGAGAGAGAGAGAGAGAGAGAGAGAGAGAGAGAGAGAGAGGGAGGGAGAGGGAGGGGGGGCCACAATACCGAAGTACGAGGGGAGGAGAAACCTTTGGAATGGAAGAATGAGGAAGGGTTGCGAACAAAGAAATCAGAAGTTTCATTATCTTCCTCTCTCGCCCCACGCCAAATAAACAAGTAAACAAAGAAACATATACACACGCGCAAGCACATAGGTGCGCGCACACACACACACACACACACACACACACACACACACACACACACACACACACACACACACACACACACACATACATTAAATGTTTTTTCATGAGCTCTACATAATCCTCTAGCCTATATTTTGTTTATCAATAAGCCCCCAATGACCGCACCCAGCCACCAACCCCCCCCCCGTTCCACCTCTTCCACCCTCTCCCCTCCTTCCTCCCGCGCATCCACCCCTGGATTAACTACAATCAAATCAAAATACAAAAGCCAAACAAGATCTTCCCCATCTTATCCATGAAATTTAGATTTCTAAATCAGTGGTTCTTAACCTTTTTCAGTGCCCTTAGTATCTCAAGAAGTTTTCTCGTACTCCCATCTAATATATATATATATATATACAATGCAAACATATGAAAATAATTAGTGATACAAACCTTGTTGAGAAATTGTTAGATATATTCAATTACTGAACAAGGTACTTTTTTATTTCAAATTAAAATGTCAATTAGTAGGAGACAATGAATGCACATTGTGCTTTCTCATGGTAAATATACAGTGCCCTTGCACTGGCTATCATGTCTCGGAACCCCAGGTTTAAGGTTTCGTACCCCTGGTGGTGGTGGTGGTGTGTGTGTGTGTGTGTGTTTTTTTTTTTTTTACAGGTACCCAGGTTAAGAACCACGGATCTAAATGATTTCTTCACTAGCGACTCCTAGGCCTGCCGCCTGGCGATTTTATTCATTTGAGAACCCTTGCATCCCACCCCCAACCCCCATCGGTTTACATGAATTGAGAGCAACAGGAGACTTTATTCAGCTTTTTTTTTATTTTTTTATTTTTAGAAATATCAGAAGAAACCATCTGCAGAGAGGCAAGAGAAAGCAACAGGATACTTTACTCAGCGGTTTTTTTTTTAGAAATATCAGAAGAAACCATCTGCAGAGAGGCAAAGGAGAGGAACAGGAGACTTTATTCAGCGTGTTTTTGTTTTTGTTTTTTGTTTTTTTTAGAAATATCAGAAGAAACCTTGTGCAGAGAGGCAGGAGAGAGCAAATGGAGGGCCGGACGCTTCGGCATGTTGAGTACGTGTTTGTCCATCGAAAACTAATCGCCGCTTTTAATTGCAGAGTCAATCATTGTGACGGACGTCGCAGCTTCCGGCCCGGCTCACCGCTGAGGCACTTTTTTGTTAGTTTCTATTATAATTATTTATTATTTTTACTCTTATCATTATATTACAATTATCTTATCATCATTGTATTGTAATTATGATTATTATTATTATGGTTATCATTATGATTATTACTATCATTATGATTACTATCATTATGGCTAAAGTCATTATGATTATTGTAATTACGATTATTATCATTACGATTACTATCATCATCATCATCATCATCATCATCACCATCATCATCATCAATAAAATTATTTTTTACTATTATTATTATCTATTTATTTTATTCATTTGTTTATTTACCTTTATCTTATTCGATTTATCTAATTCTATTTCTTTTTGTTTGTTTATTTTTTATCTTTTTATTTATTTTTAGAAAGGCCATTCGATTCCATTCAGAAAAGTGGTTCACAAGCTCTTTACCTGAATAAAATCGCCAGGAGTTTGCCACGCAAAGACGTATATATTGGGGGCATTACAACGACGAGGACATTTTTCGCTGAAGCCGAAGATAAGGCACTCACGTCGTACCTGCAGCAATTATACCCAAAACTCTCTTAAATCGGATTCCGGTGTCAAATTTATCACCATTAAATCCTCTTCCAAAGGCGACTGGTGTCAAATTTACCACCACCAAACTCATTCGCTCGATTTTATTTACCTGAGGTGATTAGATAATCTGGGACAACGTTGCATTATTGACGAGTGATAGAGTTCAATAAAAAGATAAAAAAAACATATACACACGCAAAAAAAAAAAGACCAAACAGAGTCAGACGTCTCGCACTAAAACAATCAAAATACTGTGAAAGAATACTCTTCAAGGTAACCATGCAACTGCAACTGGTATTAATACGGACCCTCGTTTGAAATAAAACTGCCAAATTGGTTAACGGGGTTAGCACGGAAATGGAGGTAACTGCGCGCGTGGAGGGAACTGTACGTTGCCCGCGGTTGACCAAGTTTTGCCAACGAGACTTACAGGCGAGCGAATCCATTACCATAATACGAATGAATGTGTGCACACCTACAGGGCGGCCACAAAACCCGTCCCATGCTCCGCTAGGAAGAAAAGTAGGTCAACAGGTTTTAGTGCTGGACACCTGGGGTCAACTTAGGTCATCCAGCCGAAGATACATCCTCGTCTTGTTTTATCTATCTATTGTTAGTTATTGTTATTGTATAATTATTATTATATTATTACTGTTATGTTATCATCCTTACATTATCGTCGATATTACTATAATCATTTTTTTCTTTCTTTTTTCCTCTTTAAAAACGGTGACGTACTTTTAAAGATTTTGGATCACGCAAAGACCAAGCCATTTCAATCGGGTAGTGAATGAAAAATGTAGAAAGCTTTCAATGGCAGATTTCACCACCATCGCTTTTATACAAAACACGAAGATACATTTCGCACCATCATACTGCAACTACTCTCTCTCTCTCTCTCTCTCTCTCTCTCTCTCTCTCTCTCTCTCTCTCTCTCTCTCTCTCTCTCTCTCTCTCTCTCTTTCTCTCTTCTCTCTCTTCTCTCTCTCTCTTTTCTCTCTATTTATCTAATTATCTAATTCCCCTTTCTCTCCTCTCTCTCTCTCTCTCTCTCTCTCTCTCTCTCTCTCTCTCTCTCTCTCTCTCTCTCTCTCTCTCTCTATTTCTCTCATAACTTTCACATACCCTGGAAACTCATGATACGAGCAAAACCGATTTGGTTTTTACGAGTTAAGCTTTGAAGGAATGAAATACTACGATATTTCGTGTAGAACCTAAATTACCTCGAGTGAACCTCAGCCTTTACGGACAGTAACTCGTCTCGGAATTTATGTTATTGGCACAAGTAGCTAGCTG
>NC_134784.1:5705357-5707857 GCF_046742065.1 Oratosquilla oratoria
AATATTCTGGTTAACTTCAGAAAAGCCTATTTTCCTGAGAAAAGCTGAAGAAGAAGCCAGAGAAGAAGAAGAAGAAGAAGAAGAAAGGAAGCTCCGGCACCTGCCCTATTTGGAAGTTGAAGGGGTCTACCTGGAAAGGATAAAAAAAAAAAAAAAAAAAGGACGACAGTCCCATATGGAGGACTGTCAAGAGACGTGACGTAATAGGAATGGTGCTGGGTACAGGAGCCTCCTCTGTGTAAAAGAAATCTGATGAAATGTTTATGAACTTTTCTTAGAATGAAAATAGGAATTCTACTCGAAAAAAGTAGAAATTAGATGGTCTTTGTTTCAAAAACTGTAAAATAAAAGTTAGTCATTCAAAATCTACCACACATACACATACACACACACACACACACACACACATATATATACATTATATATATATACATATACATACATACATGCACATACACAAGCACACATACATACATGCATGCATACACACACACACATATATGCATACACACACACACACACACACATATATGCATACACACACACACACACACACATATATGCATACACACACACACACACACACATATATGCATACACACACAAAAATACAAACATACGCACACGAACACACACAAATACAAATACACACAAAATTTTGGAAGTTAGGAAACTTACCCTAAACGGAAGAATTTGTGGGGGAGACCCTTCATCCTTCCTCAGGAGAAAGAGCTTTCCAAAACTCTTTCAGCAAGGTCGTTTGAGGTCCTGGTTTTCCAAACACGAGGGAGAAAAGGGAATAGGGCACGGTTTGTCCTGATATTTTTGGAGTTTGAGAGGCTGTCTTCTTCTTAACACGTTACTTTCTTTTAGCAAACGGCAACATAGCTTAGCAAATTGGGATTTTTGACTGAAGGGAGATCCTCATCTTACTAAATGAATATATATATGTTTTGAACACCAGGAGCAGTTCGAAATGTATCGAAATTTGTCACTGCGTCAAACAAACCCATAGCATGCTATAGTATTAAAATACATAACGAGATCATTCACCTGATCTGCGACCCTTGGTTCTCAAGAGATCGAGACTTCTTCTCATCCAAGAGACTCTCGTTCATTAGAATGACATCTACAGCTTCCCAAAACGAAGGCCCTCGTCGTCTCCAAGGTCTTTCACGCTTAGATGATATTCAAGCCGCGACAATGAAGCAGCTTTTACAGGAAAAATGGCGAAGTCTACGAGAGCTCTTTTATCCAGTGTAAAGGCAGTTTCCGGTTGTTCGTCCCCCCTCCCCATACCTCCCTCCCCCTCCCCATACCTCCCTCCCCCTTTGCCCCACCCCCCACCCCGCCGGCCTGCGTTTACTTTAAAAGTTGCTTCCTAAACTTTACGTGTCACAAGGGGACGGAAAGTCAGGGGTCACATATTCGCTTGGACAAGCGCATTGACAGACAGATAGACGAAGACAGACCGAGACAAACATAGACAAGACAAAAGGACACTAACATAGGCAGAGAGAGACCGACAAACAAACAGACACGCAATCACTAACTAAATCACACACACACAAATAAATACACACACACACACGCACATATACACACACACACGAACACATTGAAACAAACGCGCACATCTGCAACAACAACAAAAAAACGCGAAGAATACATCGTACGTTATGTCAACAATGAAATAACAGACAAGAGATATCTAAAGGAAACAAAGAAGATGGCTACAGGAGGTAAACGCCAACGCCACAAACAACCAACCAACTAAACAAACAAACAGACAAACAGAGCGGAAACCCCTCCGGAATCAAATGCAAAGGGTCTTTGTCCGGGGTCTCGCGAAAGACCCAAATCGCTTCGGTTTCACGAAACCCAAAGCAATTCAATAAAGCCGCAAGGACGCAGGGCGGGCGGGCGGCGGTGGCGGCCAAACATATAAAACAAGGACGTAGTTACAACCCGGGAGGGGCAACACGGGACTGCGGCTGCGTTCGGCGGAACGGACCATTTGCCGCAGGAGGGTCGTGATGGGGGAACAACGGAATGTTCCGGGGGGCCAGAGGAGGAACTCTTGACAAGACTTGGTCCGTTCCGTTGCCTGAAAACGCCGGAATGGAACGAGGAGTCGAGGAGAGTAAGTAAAGTGTACATTTCTCTCAGAGACAAAGGGTTTGAAAAAATGTTGTTTGTACCGAAACTGAATTTAGCCTCGAAATGAAGACAGAAAGTATAAAACACTGATTTGCAACCTGCACATTATGTAGCAAGAAATAAAGTATAAAAACGTTACTACTCAATATAATGATATCAGTGTCAATAATGATGACGACGACGATGACGATGACGACGATGACAATGACAATGACGATGATGACGACGATGACGATAACGTTAACAATAATGATGATGATGATGATGATGATGATGATGATGATGATGATGATGATGATGATGATGATGATGATGATGATGATGATGATGATGATGATGA
>NC_134784.1:5715357-5720357 GCF_046742065.1 Oratosquilla oratoria
TTTACACATCCAAAAAGTAACAAAATTCAACGTAAATGATACCCTGTTGTTGTCCAATATATACAATTACCATTCCCAAAACGTTCCTGAAGATAATAACCCTCTTACAATGACCGAAATTTTCTGCAAATGAACAATGATATAGCAAATAATATAACAATACCTACACGTACAATCGTCACATAGAATAACAATGTGCCTTGGGGTTTCCTGTCTGCGACTGTGCGTCCATTCAGAAAAATAAATTAGTCGCCCCTCCATACACACACGCACGCATATATCAGTATTCAAATGGGTTGCCCGCTATATATCAGCCAAACAGCGCCATCTAGTGACAGTCTACGTAACAAATGTAAACAAGAAAACAAGCCCGTGTGTTCCTAAACAAATATCTGTTTATCTTCTGTGCTTGTTTACGGACGTAACAACAACACGGTCTATTAGGGAGTGTAGACGAATTCCCCCTCCCTCGCCTCTCCTTTCTCCCCCCACCCCAAAATGTACACACCCATCGCCCGTAATTCCATCTGATTTTCAAATGTTTTTCGTTGACAAAACATGAATCTTTTCGACTTCACTGAATCGTCTTAACCACCTCCCCCCACCTAAGCATTATACAAGTATCCAGATCAATTCAGTAACGAACATCCTTTGAAAGCATAGAGTGAAATGAAAACCAATATGGGTAATCAACCAGAAATCAAAGGCTATAATCTCGTTTTTTTTTTGTCCCTACGATACTATCACACAATCATCACTACCTTTTTTCTACCTATATCTATATACTAAAAGAATTCTTCTCCCTTATAAAAGAAATAACAAGAATTATATTATTATTAATATGATTTTTTTTTTTTTTCCATCCGACCTAGATATGGATCAAAAGGTCTCCTGTCGGCATGCTCCGCCTTTGTAATCCTTTGTAATAAGCTCAAGTGCTGAGTCTGATGCGAAAATCAGGCATCTGGAGACATTTATTTATTCATTTATTTATTCATTTATTCATTCACTCATTCTTTTATTTATTTATTTATCTATTTATTATTGGTGATACTTTTTAGATGTCACCAGGCAATCTTAGACATCTGTGGTGTTGCCATCCCACACACTGAACATGAAGAAACAACACGATTTCTCCTAAAGAAAAAATAATCTTTACGATGGCAACTTTACGCCAAACGAATATATTACAAGAAAGGGAAAATTACTACGAAAAAGGATCTTGACTCAATTCTTTAATCGAATAAGATAGTTTGACATCCATAGTTCTTATAGAAGGCTAAAGTGTTAGAGTTAAGGAGGAAATAGACAAGAATTGGTTTACCAGCAAAGTGGTTAACAAATGGAATAGATTTAGTAACCATGTAGCGAGTGCTGAAACTATTGGTTGGGGGATGACAGGTGGAACTGCCTAGTGTAGGTCTTATGGTCTCTTGCAGTCTCTTCCATTCGTATGTTCTGGTGTTAAGAAGTGTAAGGATAGCTTTATCAAGTCAGGGGATGAATTTACCTCACTGAAGATAAAGGCAAGATAACTGTCGAGATGCCTAACGATGGTATTCTTAAAAATAAATACATAAAAAAAATTACTTTTATCAATCTTATGTAAATTCATGGAATGAAAAGATTTATATTAGGAAATATATATATTTTTCTAAGAATGACACCGTAAGATTCTTGCGGTGACATTCTTAAGAAAAAATCTTTCCTTATGTAAATCTTTCCCTTTCAAAGATTTATATAAGGAAAGATTTTCTTTAAGAATCTCACCGTAAGATTCTTGCGGTGGCATTCTTAAAAAAAAATATTTCCTTATATAAATCTTTCACTTCCAAGGATTTGTATAAGATTTATATAAGGAAAGAGTTTGTTTTCAGAATACCACCGTAAGCCTTTCCAAAACTGCTATATATTACCAATTTCCGTGCTGAACAGTCAGGTCGATTTGAAAACATCAACAACACTGCCTGATGCTACGAGTGATAGACGACCGTTTGTTTCAACTTTACGAAATCTTCGTTCAGGAGGAACCCTTGACGTCTCTGGAATATAAACCCACGTTAAAGGAATACACAAAACCCCTTCATCCCTTGAACTCTGAATGTCAAAAATGTACGTGTATATACAATTATGGATTGCCCGAACAAAGGGGATGACAAAAATCCCCGGCACTGTGCCCCTGCACGCAAATATTCGAATCTTTTGCTCTACAAACCCGGTTTCTGACCGTTAATTAACGGAACGGCCGAACCGTTAATTAATGGAATAGCATAACTATCAACTCACACCGCTGCCAAATCGTCGACGTCTATGTCATTGTCGCCGTCGTCATCGTTCCTAAACTGAAGAACTCTTGAATGATCATAACATAGTTGACTTGCTGCCCAAGAACAACCCACACGCACGTGCCCATAAACAGGAGAAGACATACAATCCCGTTTCTAAGGGACCAGTTACACGAAGTTTACGACCCGTTTCCGACCACCCGCCCAGTTGCAGGTAGTCTTTGGTAGTCGCTGGTAGTCGGTAATAAGATAGATAAATAGATAGATCAATAGAAAGATAGATCACAACACGCACTGAATAGTCCCCAGTGCATATATTTTTTTCCTATGAACCACATTAACTTTTTCCATTTCAATTCCTTGCATAGGTCTTGTGTCGCCGACCGATTTTTTTTATTTTCGGTCGAAGGTGGTCGGAAACAGGTCGTAAGCTTAGTGTGACTGGGAATTAATCTGACTAGTGAGTCCCTACCTTACTATTCAGCTGTAATAGTAGTAGTATACCAGCCTCGTAATGGACAGAAATTTTTGTCTCTTTGGTTTCGTGCCAACTCTCTCATACCAGCTGAATAAATTCGCTTGACCTTGAAAAAGAAATTGATCAATCTTTTCCTTACTTTGAATAAGAAATTTCTTTTATTCTAAGTTACTTCGGTCCATATGGGAGTCCCTAGATTATCGATTACATATAACTACGCAGCTAATATCCCTAGTAAAGGGGAAATTATAATGTGTGAAGAAAAGAAACACGAAAAAGTGGGATATAAATAAGTATATAATCTCATTCTTGCTCTTCATTACAATCTAACACTACACTCTGTATTTTATAAACGTATTTGTAAAAGCTTCTGCTCTTTATGTAATGAGTTTCACAATTATTATCATCATCATTGTTACGTGAAATTACTCACATTCCAGGAAAGAAGCCATTAAGATAGACAAGACGAAGTCGAGTAAACTCGAGTGAATGGGAAGATGTTAATGAAGAGGTAGATTACACTAAGGAAAGAAGCAATGTTCAGGTTGGGGGGGGGGCAGAGAGGAATACGGGGAAGGAAGAAGAGGAGGAGAAAGAGAAGTGGAGAGCAGGTTAGTAGGAACAATTCCATGAAGTGGAAGATGGGCTCGCGATATTGGAGGCGTGGACTCAGACTATGGAGTGGATAGGAGGAGTGGAGGGGAGTGGAGAGGAAAGACGGGGCGGGACAAGGAGGGGCGGGGCGCCGCATAATGAAAACACCATCAAGAGGGCAAACCAACAGGAAAGGAGCACGCCGGCCGGGAACAGCTTGGCGAGACACCAGGAGAGCGGAAGAAGGAAAATAGGAAAGAAGAAAGGGAAAAGGAAAAGAAAATGGAGAGAGAGAGAGAGAGAGAGAGAGAGAGAGAGAGAGAGAGAGAGAGAGAGAGAGAGAGAGAGAGAGAGAGAGAGAGAAAGAGATATAAAAAAAAAGAAAGAGATAGAGAAAAAGAAGAGGGATAGAGAGAGAGAGAGAGAGAGAGAGAGAGAGAGAGAGAGAGAGAGAGAGAGAGAGAGAGAGAGAGAGAGAGAGAGAGAGAGAGAGAGAGAGAGAGAGAGAGAGAGAGAGAGAGAGAGAGAGAGAGAGAGAGAGAAAGAGAGAGAGAGAGAGAGAGAGAGAGAGAGAGAGAGAGAGAGAGAGAGAGAGAGAGAGAGAGAGAGGAAAGCACATCCAGAATGTGTGCCACACGCACGCATGAGTTTTACGCATGAGTTTTTGTGTGTATGTGTTTGCGTGTGTGTTTGCGTGTGTGTGTGTGTGTGTGTGTGTGTGTGTGTGTGTGTGTGTGTGTGTGTGTGTGTGTGTGTGTGTGTGTGTGTGTGTGTGTGTGTGTGTGTGTGTGTGTGTGTGTGTGTGTGTGTGTGTGTGTGTGTGTGTGTGTGTGTGTGTGTGTGTATGTGTGTGTAGGGATGAAATCGACCGCATAAAGAGCTTAAGAGCTCCCACCACGAGTTCTCATTCATCTCGGGGCTGATTATTCGACGACCTCAGTTCCTCCCGAGCAGTGGAGGAGCTGCCCAGTATCCGAAGTGAGAAGGTTTTTGTTAGTAAGGACTCCTTCTGAAGGTGGTCTGCTGGGAGTTCGCCTCGATGAAGTCAACAAGGAGTACGTGGAGTACGGAGCCACGCCCCTTTTTCTTTTTTCGGCCAATCACGAACAGTTCTGAATGACGTGTATTGGGTGAAGGAGGGTCTAGGGGTGTTCCGATTGGCTAGGGAATATAAGAGGGCGTGGCTTGTTCTACCTGTGAAGAAAACAGACTACAGTCGTGACCACAGGGACTTTGGTACAATACTCCACAAAATATATATATATATATATATATATATATATATATATATATATATATATATATATTTTTTTTTTTTTTTTTTTTTTTTTTTTTTTTTTTTTTTTTTTTTTTTTTTTTTTGAGGGATGTAGTTTGTATGGAGGTTTTGAACGAACCCTCGTTAACCACTTTAGTCACGTGATGTCATTCAAATCCCCCCTTCATGTTCAGGCCGGATTATCTTGGGTAAAACTATTGAAGGTAGGAGGGGAGAAAGGAGGGAGGAAGGACGGGGAGTGGCGTTTAGCTCGAGGGAAAGATCATCTTTGCCAAACAAAGGAACACAAGATTACCGCAGCTTCGGGGTTCGTGGGCCTCTGCCGGCGAGGGGAAAAGAAGGCCGGTCGTTCCTCGAGGGGAAAA
>NC_134784.1:5727857-5742857 GCF_046742065.1 Oratosquilla oratoria
ACACCGTCATGTGTTGCTGCAAATCCCAACTCCCCTAAAGCTACAAGGAATAAACGGGTCTTGGTTGGTTGGTCGGTCTGTTTATCTGTGACAGTCTGTACATCTGTAAATAATTGTCCCTTTCCCACCTCCCTCTCTCTCTCTCTCCCTGTGTGTGCGTGTGTGTGTGTGTGTCTGTGTGTGTGTGTGTGTGTGTGTGTGTGTGTGTGTGTGTGTGTGTGTGTGTGTGTGTGTGTGTGTGTGTGTGTGTGTGTGTATGTGTGTGTATGTGTGTGTGGGTGTGTGTGTGTGTGTGGGTGTGTGTGGGTGTGGGTGTGTATGTGTGTGTATGTGTGTGTGTGTGTGTGTGTGTGTGCCTATCTGTGTGTCTGTGTGTGTTTGCGCGCGCGTGCGTGTGTGTTCGCTTATCTTTGTGTGTACTGTGTGCGCTCGTGTGCGCACGGGCTTACGCCTGCTGTTTATGTGGCTGTTTCCATCTGAAATCCTCTTCACTCTTTCATTATTGTCCTCCTTTTTTAACACACGATCGCTAATGGACGCTTCCATACATTCAATCTTCCGGAGCCATTCCCATGTACGCTCAAATAAACACAAACATGAGGGGAAATATCCCGCGCGTTAGAACCAATGTGACCTCCACCCCCCCACACCCACCCACCAAACCCGTTTACCAAAAAAACGTGGAAGACAGAGCAGATTGAACAACGTGTTTCAATCTGAAACTAAAGTTGATTCAACCCGACGTGTTTTGTCTTTCCCCCAAAAGGAATCTGATCGGGATCTTTTCCTCCGGCCGTTAGATCTCATCTTCCATTCAACCCGAGTGTTTGAATTTTCAAATGTAACGGAAAGTAACGGAAAATATGCGAGCTTCCATTAACACTAATCCAGGCGGAGGGTAAAAATAAAAAGATGACAGTGGGCCACCTCTCCCACTCCTACTCACCCTCCCAACAACCTTCTGATCCTCCCTTTTATCCATCGTCTTCCTTTGCGTCCTCTCCCCTCCTCCTCCTCCTCCCCCACCTCCTCCAAGATGGCATCCTCTTCCCTTCTGCTGGATACACGTCTTTTGAATCATTTTTTCGAAGAAACATTCGATTTCTCATCCGATTCTATACGTCAAAGTTCGTCTGTCTGACTTTCTCTGCTTATTTCGTCCATGTGAAATTGTGTGTGTGTGTGTGTGTGTGTGTGTGTGTGTGTGTGTGTGTGTGTGTGTGTGTGTGTGTGTGTGTGTGTGTGTGTGTGTGTGTGTGCGTGCGTGTGTGTGTGTGTGTGTGTGTGTGTGTGTGTGTGTGTGTGCGTGCGTGTGTGTGTGTGTGTTTGTGTGTGTGCGTGTGTGTGTGTGTGTGTGTGTGTTTGTGTGTGAATATGTGTGCGCCCGCGCGGCTACTTGTCCGGGAATACGTACGTGCAAGCATTTCCACCGCGTGTAAATACAAGGAAATGTTTGTACACACTTTCCATGTGTACAATGGAGTGCGCCTGCATGTGAAGGAATACACAAACGAGAGAGAGAAACGCACCTTGGGTGAAGATTGCTTGCTTGCTTGCTCGCCTGTTTCTTGCGTGCGTGCATCCGTTTGCTCGGTCTCCAAAAAAAAAAAAAAAAAAAATCTGTATAGGGTCCTTCATTCCCATACCCTGCCCGGCTCACGGCGGCTCCAGTCGGCTCATAACTCCCCCACGACTCACAACGGAACTCCCCCCCTTAAAGTCCCGCTGGCTCACAGGACGCACAACAAGGAAAGAAAAAAACAAACTCCCCCGATACATCGACGCCTAACTAGCACACTCCCGACCCGAACAAGGCAGAGCCGGAGGCAACGGACTCTCCCGTACAGATTTTCAGTCTTCTTTATAGCTTCAGATTCCCGCTGAACAAGCACAATTAAGCCCATACCATTACTTTTATTCTGAAACATTGAGCTGCAGCATTCGTAAATCCGTTTTTGTCTTCAAGGGATCCAGTCGTTCTTAAGAGTTCGAGTGTTTCTCAAAGCGTTAAGAACTCTCTCCTTTGATAACGGCCATCTTTGTTGCCATCATCACCGACACGACCATCAGTAATGCCCACATCACCACCACCGCCCCGATCACCATCATCACCGCCAACGTGCATTTTCCTCCCCTCTGTCTCCTGCTCATTCTTGTTGTTGTTATCGTCTCAGATCTACTCCTCTTCTCCCTCTTTCTCTTTTTCTCTTTTTCTCTTGTTCTCCTGTTCCTCCTGATTCTCCTTCTTCTGCCTAACCCCAACTACTGTTACTATCTTCCTGTTCTTCCTCCTCTTCCTCTTCAGCCAATTTAAGTTTCTCATCTTCTTTTGCGTCTAACTTTATTCTCGCTCTTTTTTTTTTTTTTTTTTTAAGAATACCAATACCACTCACTTTGGTAAAAATACTACCAAGTTACGTTTACTCAAAATAGATGTACAGTTGCCCCCACTTCGACGTACACTACTGACTGACGTCACCTAGGGACCCATGGAAGGCGTAAGCGTACATTTGGATCGTAGAGTCCCGAGGCAAACGAGCCTTTTACGAGCTCATGGTACTTACTGATACCACTAGAGTTCAAAGAAGACGGCAGACACTGGAGAGGAGAACAGTACCTGTTGCTTCGGCGTTTTCCATGAAAAGGTCTTCTGTACTTAAGTTTACTTCGCACCGTTTCTTCTCCCCTTCCTTCTTGGTAATCGAAAAACCCTCTAAAGGCTCTCTTATCCTATGGATACTTCATTCGAAATAATTTGAATTTACGGTTCCTTCTCACAAATTGTCCTTATCCTATTTCTCGTCTCTTTTCAATCATCTCTCTCTCTCCGTCTCCTCCCCCTAACTCCAGTCTTTTGTTATTCCCTATTCCCTTTGTCTTATCACTATAATATATTTTCCTTTTTGGATCCATCTTCCTACCTCTATGTTCTCATGTTTTTTTTTCTTTCTTTTTTTTTTGGGGGGGGGGTCACTCTAGAAGATTTTTCTCCAAGTCAGTTTTCTTCTACACAAAATTCCCTTATCTGTTGTTCCTTTCGTTATGTTTTACTTGAAACTCTTAATTCTCTCTAGATGGTTGACTCTTTCATTCCTCCTCAAGAGTTCAACTCTTGTTCATCCGAGGGAAAGATTTTGTACATCGAAAATCTTCATTCGAGAATTCAAATATTTTTATGTCTGATGTACATCTTTGGTGTTAGTGTACTTGTCCCCCGCTCGCGACTCCATACTCTCAACTGCCACCTCCTTCCTCTATTTCTGTAAGACGACCCTCCTCCCTCCTCCTTCCTCCACCTTCTCCTCCACCTCCTCCTCCATCATAAATATTCTAATTTTTCGTTAATGTAATCCATTTCTTTCATCTGCTGGAGTCTTCTTAATATCACCGCTCACCCACCCACCCAACCACTAACCTTATTCTCAATGCAATTATTCTCCTCCTCCCCTCATTGAACACCATCACGACATCCTCCTCTTCCTCATTCTTCTCTGCCCCTTCTTCTTCCTCCTCCTTTTCTTCCTCTTCCTCTTCTTCCTCTTCTTCTTGCTACTCCTCTTCTTGCTACTCCCCTTCTTCCTCCACCCTCTTCCTCCTCCTCTTCCTCCACCTCCTCCTCTTTCTCCTCTTCCTCCTCCTCCACCTACTCTCTTTCTCCTCTTCCTCCTCCTCCTCCACATCTTCTTCCTCCTCTTTTTCCTCCACTTCTTCCTCTTTCTCCTCCTCCTTCTCCTCCTTCTCCTCCTGCTCCTCTTTCTCATCTTCCCTCTCCTCCTCCACATCTATTCCCCGTTACTTCCCACGGGGTATTTCTAATACCTCCACTCCCCACTAGCATCATTATTGCCTTTGTTACCTCAAACACTCCACAGATATGGAAAGCCGACATGCAATCTTTTCCTCGATACAACTTCATGAATAAACCTTGGCCCTCTGCATATTGCAGACTGAATAATTTGCAATGGATATGTCAATGTTTGCACGGCACAAACGAATACACGTTATTACTCACACGTAGATCCTCTCAACAACTTCCAGTTCTTCGAGACGGCTGAGCTTATTGTGCTCCAGAGAAAATGCACGTGTCTTGTGTGTGTTGTGTGTGTGTGTGTGTGTGTGTGTGTGTGTGTGTGTGTGTGTGTGTGTGTGTGTGTGTGTGTGTGTGTGTGTGTGTGTGTGTGTGCGTGTGTGTGTTTGTCAAAACTGAAGCACGGTATAAGCAACTTCTCTTTTGTAAATACGATTTAAAAAAAAAACCGGTAAACTGCGTTCCATCAGTGCAAAGCACACACACTCACATACATTCACACACACACACACACACACACACACACACACACACACACACACACACACACACACACACACACACACACACACACACCCCACACACACATATACATATACATATACATATATATATACATATATATATATATATTATATATATTATATATATATATTATATATATCACATATTTATCATTTTTACATAAACATTTCCTTACCCGCACAACTTTATATGTATCTATAAACGTATTCTTGTTTCTTCCCCGTATATGAATCCTCGTACACAATCTCTTCCTGACTGTCTAACTGCGACCCACCCCTCGCCCATCTCCCTCTCCACGACTTTTCCAACCTTCCCTCCACTTTAAACTAAAACGCGAATTTCCGCCATTTTTCCCCCAAGAACTTTGCCTCTTTAATCATAGTCCGCCCGCGTGATACATTGACGTTCTTGGAAACAATTAAAACTGTTTATCTTGAAAATAAGGCAAACCATTAAAATCCTTCTTCCCAATCTCAAGATATCACTCGTTCCCAGAAGGATTCGCTCACCGAATGTATGAAGCGGACATGGGGAGACGAAATTTTTTGACATGTGTGATGCATTCTGAATCTGAAGAGGATTTCGCGGTGTGTGCAGTGTCTTGGCCTATGTAAAACCTTCACTTCACTAAGTTGCGTTTACAGCAAATATAAAGATAAAAGTTTTCCGTTTAACAATGCTCACAAGCATAAATGATAGTTCGGGACAGAGCTTAAGTGCAGCAGAGCAAGCAAGAAAGCGTCACTGTGTCAATCTGTTGCTTTCATTTATTCGCATTCAGACTTTATGTCAACCTCGGTTCCGCCCTTAATCTCTTCCAAGGCGACAGTAAGCCCAGAGACACCAGTTTCGTTTCTTTACACGCAAGCATTTTGACAGGTCACTATTCTCTCTTATCTCTGTCTCCATCCCTATCTCTATCTCTACCTCTACATCTATCTCTACCTCTGTCTCTACCTCTGTCTCTACCTCTGTCTCTACCTCTGTCTCTACCTCTGTCTCTAACTCTACCTCTACATCTACCTCTACATCTATCTCTACCTCTATCTCTACCTCTATCTCTACCTCTATCTCTACCTCTATCTCTACCTCTATCTCTACCTCTATCTCTACCTCTATCTCTACCTCTATCTCTACCTCTATCTCTACCTCTATCTCTACCTCTATCTCTACCTCTATCTCTACCTCTATCTCTACCTCTATCTCTACCTCTATCTCTACCTCTATCTCTACCTCTATCTATACCTCTATCTCTACCTCGTCCTCTATCTCTCCATCTCTATCTCTCTATCTCTATCTCTCTCTGCTTCACACCTATCACGAGAACGTGTCATGTTACGTGACGCTGATGTCATTATCATCCTCCCTTTGGATGACATTGCATCATATGTTTACCTTCTTATCTTACATTCCAGGTGACACTGCGTCATGTCAACAGTGTCTTTCTTTTCCAGAAGACACTGTGTCACGTCAACAGTCTCTTTGGTTTCCAGACGACACTGCACCACGCCGACAGTGTCTTTTTCTTCCAGAAGACATGCATCACGTCAACAGTGTCTTTCTCTTCCAGAAGACACTGTATCACGTCGACAGTGTCTTTCTCTTCCAGACGACACTGCGTCACGTCGACAGTGTCTTTCTCTTCCAGACGACACTGCGTCACGTCGACAGTGTCTTTCTCTTCCAGACGACACTGCGTCACGTCAACAGTGTCTTTCTCTTCCAGACGACACTGCGTCACGTCAACAGTGTCTTTCTCTTCCAGACGACACTGCGTCACGTCAACAGTGTCTTTCTCTTCCAGAAGACACTGCGTCACGTCAACAGTGTCTTTCTCTTCCAGAAGACACTGCGTCACGTCGACAGTGTCTTTCCCTTCCAGACGACACTGCGTCACGTCAACAGTGTCTTTCCAGACGACACTGCGTCACGTTGACAGTGTCTTTCTCTTCCAGACGACACTCTGTCACGCCGTGTCTTTTTCTTCCAGAAGACACTGCGTCACGTCGACAGTGTCTTTCCCTTCCAGACGACACTGCGTCACGTCAACAGTGTCTTTCCAGACGACACTGCGTCACGTTGACAGTGTCTTTCTCTTCCAGACGACATTCTGTCACGTCACCACTGTCTTTGGTTTTCTGGCGACACTGTATCACGTCGTCTGTCTTTACTTGCCAGGCGACAATGTCTTATGTCACTGTCACGTCTTAACCTTCGGGCCCAAGTCATTTATATGCTGTTCCTCCTCTCCAGATTCTTGTACTTTTTCCCTCTGCCTGTCTGTCTCTTCTCCCCGCTCTCTTTCTCTCTCACTCTCTCTACGGATGTGTTACATCTTGAGTAGCTTAAGTCTGCCTTTCTCCTCCTTGCCCCTCCAATATTTTCTATAAAAAAAAAAAAAATCGAAACCACCTTCATCACAACCACGCCTTCATTCCTTTCACTTTCGTTCGACCTTTCACAACTTCCTCGAGAAATCCTGGGGCCAACTCCCTCCCTTCCCTATCTTATTCACTCCCCTTCCTCTCATGCACGAATCCCTTTCCTCCTCCTCCTCCTCCTCCTCCTCTCCCTCCTCCTCCTCCTACTCCCCTCCTCCTCTTCCTCCCCTTCCTCCTTCTCCTCTTCCTCCTCCTCCTCCTCTTCCTCCTCCTCCTCCTCTTCCTCCTCCTCCTCCTCTTCCTCCTCCTCTTCCTCCTCCTCTGCGAGTCCTACCAATCCCTCTCTCGAAGGAGGCCCCTCTCATGGGGCCCAAATACTTAGCGCGATTAAAGACAGAGGCAGGACGGGGGACCACTCAGAGGACCCGCGCGGCGATGGAAAGGTCCCGAAATTCGTGCTGCGAATTCTAACTTAAAGAAAAAGAAGAAGACAAAACTGGAAATATATAATAATATAAAACAAAAATAGATAGTAAATATAAGTGGCACATGAACGATGACGTACACACGTTGACACTCGTACACACAAACACGCACGTACACACACAATATATTATATATATGTATATATATATATATATATATTAACATCTTTTCAACCACAATTCACTTTTAATTCCATGCCATCGCAGTCGAGACTGAGAAGCTCGAAGGAGGCATATATTGGAAATTGAAACGTGGTCGAGCCGAGGACTCGAACTCAGCTCTTGATAGCGTAATGGGTTTAGTCACTGACACTTTGTCACGTCCGAGCTGAGTTCGAGTCCTCGGCTCGACCACGTTTCAATTTCCAATATATGCCTCCTTCGAGCTTCTCAGTCTCGACTGCGATGGCATGGAATTAAAAGTGAATTGTGGTTGAAAAGATATCAATCTGTTCACTGGGAATCAGTGTATGTATATACAATATGTGTGTATATATATATATATATATATATATATATATATATATATATATACGTATACATATATGCACATTCACCTACTCAAGCACGAAAACGCATACACGCAAACATACGCACACAATGCACGCAACCCAAACAAGACTGCCCACATGTTCCCAAATACCCACACAACCTACAACATGCAGGTCTGGGAGTGGAGGGCGGGCAAGAAGAGGGAGGAGAGAGGTGGAAGAAGGGAGGAAGAGGGCGAAGTCAACTCCCGTGGGCGGCCAATGGGGCGCGACTCCTCGCCCTTTTACGCTTTCATTAGTGAATAGGATTAGGTCGCGCGCGCCCACCCATGGGTGTAATGGCCGCGCGAATCAGCGCAGTGGCAATCCGGGGGGAGGGGAGGAGAGAGAGGGGAGCGGGGAGAGGAGAACGGGGAAGGTGGGAGAGAGGATGGGAGGGGGAGAGGGGAGAGGAACGGGGAGGAAGATAGGGGAAGAGTAGAGGGGAGGGGGGAAAGAGGGGAGAGAGGAAGAGAAGAGATCGGGGGGTTAAGGGGAACGGGGAAGGTGGAAGAGAGGATGGGAGGAGAAGAGGGGATGAGAACGGGAAGGACGAGAGGGGAAGAGGAGAGGGAAGGAGGAGGAAAGGACGAGGGGAAGACGAGAGGGAAGAGGAGAGGGGAGGGTAAGAGGAGAGGGGAGGGGAAGAGGAAAGGGAAGGGGAAGAGGAGAGGGGATGGGAAAAGAGAAAGGGGGAGGAGAGGACGAGAGGAGGACGAGAGGAAGACGAGAGGGGGAGTGGAAAAGTGAGTGGAAGAGGGGAAGGGGGGAGGGGAGGACGAGGGTAAGACAAGAGGGGAAGAGGAGAGGGGAGGTGAAGGACGAGGCGAAGAGAGGGGAGGGGAATGGGGGAGGGGAGGACGAGGGGAAGACGAGAGAGGAAGAGGAGAGGGAGGAAGGGAGGGGAACGGGAAGTACTAGAGGGGAAGAGGAGAGGGGAGGTGAAAGACAAGGCGAAGAGAGGGGAGGAGAATAGGGGAGAGGAGGACGAGGGGAAGACGAGAGAGGAAGACGAGAGGGGAAGAGGAGTGGGAGAGGGGTTCCCGAACCCCATCCACCGTGGTAGTGGGTGGAGGGGGCGAGGGGGAGGGAGTTCTCAATACCCTCACCCCGCCCCGCTCCGCCCCGCCGCCCCGCCCCGCTCCGCCCCGCTCCGCCCCGCTCTCCAGTAGTGGGTGACTTCAAGGGCATGGAGGTGATCAAGCCTATTAATTCAAAGCCTGTGGGCCCGCGCGCTAATCCGCGGCGCAGGGAAAACGAGAGCTCACGTTCAATGCACTTGTATGTATGTGTATATGTTGTGTATATGTATATATAATTGCGTGTGTGTATGTGTGTGTGTGTGTGTATGAGAGAGAGAGAGAGAGAGAGAGAGAGAGAGAGAGAGAGAGAGAGAGAGAGAGAGAGAGAGAGAGAGAGAGAGAGAGAGAGAGAGCGATAGCGAGAGAGACAGCGAGAGAGAGAGAGACAGCGAGAGAGAGAGAGACAGCGAGAGAGAGAGACAGCGAGAGAGAGAGACAGCGAGAGAGAGACAGCAAGAGAGAGAGAGAGAGAGCGAGAGAGCAAGAGAGAGAGCAAGAGAGAGAGAGAAAGCAAGAGAGAGAGAGAGAGCGATAGCGATAGCGAGAGAGATAGCGAGAGAGAGAGAGAGAGAGAGAGAGAGAGAGAGAGAGAGAGAGAGAGAGAGAGAGAGAGAGAGAGAGAGAGAGAGAGAGAGAGAGAGAGAGAGAGAGACCGTGTGCGCGAGTATGTGCATGAGTGCATACATCTGCACATGAAGAAAACCGCCCATAATGGACGACGTGAGCGCGCGCACTTCCCCCTCAAGCGTGTCATGGGCGCATTAAGAAACGATTATACGCCGACATGCAAAGCCACCGGCCGTAGTATCACGTGGGCGAGTTGATGAGCACCTCCGCAGATGGGACGAAAAAATATATATACAAACAAACATCCGAGAATCACGGACCGGGATACTAAGGAAAGTCAGGATCCCCAATTCGACTTGTTTACGATCGCAATAAGCCAAATGCTTTGTGGAGGAAGAGGGACTCGACCCACCAACAATAAGGAAGGACAACGAAAATATAAAGGAGGATGATAGAGAGATTAAATAGAGAAGATAAAAAAGGGAGGAAGTGTGTGTGTGTGTGTGTGTGTGTGTGTGTGTGTGTGTGTGTGTGTGTGTGTGTGTGTGTGTGTGTGTGTGTGTGTGTGTGTGTGTGTGTGTGTGTGGGTGGGTGTGACTGTGTGTGTGTGTGTGTGTATTCACTTGGTCTTTGGATCACGTGTTGGACTCGTGATCGATAGCTATTTCCCTCCTGGAAGAGAGCTCAGAGCTCGTAAGTCCGATCTATGGGTAATGCTATGACCTTGCACACACACACACACCCAACTCCCCGCCCACGAGAGTTGGAGTAACACCCCTCAGCGCTGCGATACTGATATTATTTCAGCCCCGGGCGAGAGTCGAACCCGGACCTCCGTAGTGGCAGGCCAGAGCTCTAACCACAGCGCCATGAGAGGTGTATGTGTGTGTGTGTGTGTGTGTATGTGTGTGTGTGTGTGTGTGTGTGTGTGTGTGTGTGTGTGTGTGTGTGTGTGTGTGTGTGTGTGTGTGTGTGTGTGTGTGTGTGTGTGTGTGTGTGTGTGTGTGTCCCCGTTCATGTGTATATTATGACAGAACACTCCCTTAGGGAGACCCTTCGTATTCCATCCCAGATGGAGCATTCAGGAGGGCAAACGTACACTGAAACCATACTAGAAGCGGTGGCATTATTCAATTTAAGTATTACAGACATCTGAACGAGTACGCGCATATGAATGTGATATACATACCTTGCTCAAACTATTGAACAATGTAGCAACAGTTAGGATACCGGACCTCTTCCGGGTGATCTCCATTTCCCTTCCGCATGCAATTACCTGGAAACAAATACACATGTTCAATGAACAAGGAATTAAGACAAACTATATATATATATATATATATATATATATATATATATATATATATATATATATATATATATATATATATTATATATATATATACACGTCTCAAAATGGATAAAGGTAAATAGTTCAAGAGGAGTTAATAGTAGTAAAATGATTCAAAGGCCTGTATAATGAATGCATTGGGGGTTGCAACGTCCTGAAGACAATATTGCCTGGCTTTCCTGGAAGTGCGGCTTCGCCTCCAGATTTTTTGTTTCTTCTGAATGACATCCAGCTGTCCAGGCACGAGGTCTGCATGGAAGCGTGTCAGCTCGCATACGTTCTAAATGCATCTTGGCACTGGGGTATTGTTTGCAATCACGCGGGTATAAACATGCGCACCAGACCACACGCAATGCAACCCATTCCAACGGAGGAAAACACACACACACACACACACACACATACACACACGCACACACACACACACACACACACACACACACACACACACACACACACACACACACACACACACACACACACACACACACATACACTGCAGGAATTATTAGGAATCTCGCCCAGAATGAAATCATTTCAGTATCACTGCACTGCGAATCGTTACTCCAACTGTCGTGGGTGTGGAGTTGGGTGTGTGTGCCTGTAAGGTCACAGCATTACCAATAGATCGGTCATAAATGAGCTCTGAGCTCTCTGCAAAGAGAGAAATAGCTGTTGATCACGAGTCCAACACATGATCCAAGACCATGGTGAATTACATACACACACACACACACACACACACACACACACACACACACACACACACACACACACACACACACACACACACACACACACACACACACACACACACACACACACACACACACACACACGCTCAAATAAACAATTATCAACACAGTTTGAGTTTCACTTACCGGAAACCCGCAACCCCGAAATGGCCGGCAATGATCCTTCGACCCTTTCATAGACTTCTCTTGCAAGAAATGTAATTTTTTTTTCTTTTGGTACTATATTCGAGTGTGTTTTCACGTCACCGGCTACGTAGGAAGAGAAGAACAGTCGCCGACTCTCAGTTGACCTTAGATGAAATGGTGGAAGAAATACAATCGAGGTTACAAGAGAGAGATCTCGAGCTTGATGTGAAGACCGACCATCATCCCCTCGGGGCTGCAGCGTTAACGTGTTTTGAAGACGGATGAAAGGTCATCTTCCTCCCCCCCCCACCGCCACACTACTCGCAACAGAGACAAAGCAGCGAGTAAACACACAGACATAATACCATGACTCATGTATCGCTGCCCCACTTACAATTGGAGGCAAAGGTGTGTATTGTTGAACAGATGAACAATTGTAGGCTTGAACCCGTAACACATACGAAAGGACGATGTCTTGTTTTGCTTTAGTATATGAGATGTTCTTTCGTGTCTGAAACCTAAAAATCACGAGTTTGTGTGGATGTGCATCTTTATCTCTGCCGCACAAATCGTACCTATAAATATCATCCTCGATAAAAGCAGAGCATAAACGATTTGCAACCAGACGTACGTGGAGAAGTAAAAGTAGGTTGATGGCAATATCAACACAGATCCATTTTCCTCCCACGCCCCCCCCACCCCCTTCCTGGGAGGTGGAGGGGGGGGAGCTTAGTTATTTCATCAAACCAATAAACACCCCGTATTCTGACAGAGAGAATAGACTGCACTCGTAAATGTAAATGGGTTGAGCAAACGCAAAGATACAGAGGGTTTAGTGCACCTCTGGGAGATTCTGAAGACTCGCCTGCACAAGTGTATCAAGTGAGACATCAAATGAGTCAGAAGGTTTCAACCTTTAGGACCCGCCGTATTCACTTCCGGAGCGAATTGAACTCATCCTTTCGCCTTGTGATTTTATTCATTTGCCTGACTCCCCTTTAGCAAACAGTGTTAACTTTGAACGTAAACACAAGTATTCTGTCTAGATGCCAACAGATGATTTTATTGAAATACAAGAAGTGCCCTTTGCCCGAGAATGTTTTTGTTATTGATGTGGACCGTAGTTTACCAGCGTTTCTATCCTTGTCCAAGAGTGGATTAAAAACTTTACCCTCTACACCAAGGCGCAGGGTGCGTCTTGAGGCACATGGGCTCGCTAGACCCAAGTGTTTTGAATTACCACACGCCAGACATACGTGCTTACAAATTAGATTAACAAAGACATAACCCGGGTAAGAAGGACACAACACTCGCCCATCCAACGAAGGCAATTCCAACCCCTTTGATCTCGCCGTCCGGGAGTCTCCGGAGGACCCCGTTTTACGGGACACTCCCTCCCGAAGGACCCCGCTATAGTGTCTGTTTATTTCTGGAGGCCGAGAGAGAAGCGGACCTTTTTCAATGGCATCTATTGATGAAAGGTTGTGCACTCCATACGTGAATCTCAGAGTGGACCTCCTCCTCTGCAATTCTTTGCCACAGCAAAAGCGAACAAGTTTCTTCAGAGGGGAGATGGCCCTAAATGATGGGACCCTCGTTTAAAGGGCCATCTTCTTTTGGACCCAATATGGGGAGGCAAACCAGATTTTTTCACCATCTGTGGACAGAACCCCGCTATTATGAACGTGCCTTATGGGAGATCTCGTCATAGTACCCTGTGGTGGGAAAAAAGAATAATAATACGTATGCACATAACTGAAAGGAGGGTTCCAGAACGTCAAATCTAGAATTATACTTCACGCCAGCATTTTATACATATGCATATACATACATACATACATACATACATACACACACACACACATATATATATTATATATATATATATAGTATATACATATACACACATATATATATATACATATATATATATATACATATATATATATATATGCATGTATATACTTGTATATATAGATGCACATACATATACTGTATATATACATATAAAAGAGTATCCAGCCTCGAAGCTGTTTTCGCATATTCGCCAACGTAATAAGCTAAACCATTCCAGTACTTCGCACCCCTGACGAACCGTCTCACATCAAATTGAACAGATTCAAATATTCGCGCTTTCATTCGCATATTTGCAAACAACCGCATATTCTCCAAACAAGTTCTTATACCGGTAATATTCTTGTACTGTATTTAAAAAAAGGATTCCTATATTCGCGAAAGGATTCGCCAAAAAGAAATTCTCATATTCGCAAAAGAATTCGCACAGTTGCGGAAGTATTTGATTATTCGCAAAGATATTCGGTTATTCGCAATCGGATTTGTACTGTTATATATTCGCAAGCACAATTACGCATTCGTAAGCGGATTTGCCTATAAGCAGCGTCTGTGGACTGGCATATTCAAGAAATAATCTATACGTTCAAGAACTGGTTCACGTATTCATAAAGATATGTAACCTTGCAAACGTCTGTTCATAATTTCAAGTTTTGCGTTTCTGCCTTAAATGCGCTTTCGGTAATGGAAACGATCGAAGATATCCTTGCATGGACTCGTATAAACCTTACACAAATTATCCTTTTACTACGCGTGTTGTAGGTTTCACTAGTAAAAAACTAGGAATAGTCCAGCGGCTAGTAGACTAATGCTAAAATATACTAGTATTCTTTTCGATTCTCTCGCTCTTGATATTAATTACACTATGTGATGAATGGCCCCTACATTGCTCTAAAACTTTCTCCTAAAATATAAAATGTATTATAAATGTCTACACCATCACTCACACGAAAAAAATCTACAACAGAACAGACTAAATTCAGCTGCAACTGTACATGACCATCTGCGATACGGTCTCCCATACCACCAACTGCAGTTCTACGACAGCATTATCACTAGCTTACATAAGCTGCCCTGATACCAGCTGCCGTTGGACTCGGGAGCCGCCAGCTGGCGTCCACCTCACCAAGCCCCAGCTGCGGCGATACAGCTTCCAATAAACGTATTTTCTCGCAGGAACGAGGCATCAAGTGAAGGTGGTCGTGGCGCTGCTGGTGGTAGTGGTTTGGTAAGTAGTGGGGCCGATAGGCTTGTTGGTGGTGGTGGTGGTGGTGGTGGTGGTGGTAATGGCGTTGATGGTGGTGGTGGTGGTGGTGGTGGTGGTGGTGGTGGTGGTGGTGGTGGTGGTGGTAGTGGTTGTGGTGGTGGTGGTGGTGGTGGTGGTGGTGGTGGTGGTGGTGGTGGTGGTGGTGGTGGTGGTGGTGGTGGTGGTGGTGGTGGTGGTGGTGGTGGTGGTGGTGGTGGTGGTGGTGGTGGTGGTGGTGGTGGTGGTGGTGGTGGTGGTGGTGGTGGTGGTGGTAATGGTGGTGGTGGTGGTGG